>NC_136640.1:1574994-1587494 GCF_949748355.1 Melanostigma gelatinosum
ACAAGTTACACACTGTGTGTGCGTGTGCGTGTGCGTAGGTACAACACAGAGCAGTATTCTCCCTATGCGGCCCCGTCCCCTCAGGGCTCCTACCAGCCCAGTCCCAGTCCTCAGAGCTACCACCAGGTGGCGCCCTCGCCGGTCGGCTACCAGAACACGCACTCCCCAGCCAGCTACCACCCGACACCTTCCCCCATGGCTTACCAGGTAGGAGACGGTCCACATGTAACCAGAACAATCTCTTGTTGAACCTGAACGTGACGACAGCGTGACCCTCGTTGCGTCCACAGGCCAGTCCTAGTCCCAGTCCGGTGGGCTACAGCCCCATGACGCCCGGAGCGCCCTCTCCCGGAGGCTACAACCCTCACACCCCCGGCTCCAACATCGAGCAGGGCGGCAGCGACTGGGTGACCCCCGACATCCTGGTCCGGGTCAAGGACTCCTTCATGGACCTGATGGGGCAGACCGGGGTCATCAGGAGCGTCACGGTAAAACCAAGCAGCAGCATGGGTTCCTTAGTGAGGCTCAGGATGTGCAGCTCCTCTCCTGTTGGTTGAAGGGAGACTCTGGTGGTTATATGAGGTCATGAGTAATCAATGTGTTGCGAGGTGGAGTTTGGAGTACCAGCACACCAGTAAAGGTTACGTACTGCTGCAAAACCTACAAGTTAGACACCGGACTCCATTCACAAAACCTGTGTTGGAACCTCTCAGGACACAGAGCGGCTCCACTGCTGCTCCTCCTCTGTTACTGTGTTTGTGTTACTGTGAGACTTCAGTGAGTCTGAACGAACTCTTTAAAACACTGAAGTCTCAGTGAACGGAGTCTCTGTTAGTGAACGGAGTCTCTGTGTCAGTGAACGGAGTCTGTGTCAGTGAACGGAGTCTGTGTTAGTGAACGGAGTCTCTGTGTTAGTGAACGGAGTCTCTGTGTTAGTGAACGGAGTCTCTGTGTTAGTGAACCGAGTCTGTGTGTTAGTGAACCGAGTCTGTGTGTCAGTGAACGGAGTCTCTGTTAGTGAACGGAGTCTCTGTTAGTGAACGGAGTCTGTGTTAGTGAACGGAGTCTGTGTGTTAGTGAACGGAGTCTGTGTGTTAGTGAACGGAGTCTCTGTGTTAGTGAACGGAGTCTGTGTGTTAGTGAACGGAGTCTGTGTGTTAGTGAACGGAGTCTGTGTGTTAGTGAACGGAGTCTCTGTGTTAGTGAACGGAGTCTCTGTGTTAGTGAACGGAGTCTGTGTGTTAGTGAACGGAGTCTCTGTGTCAGTGAACGGAGTCTCTGTTAGTGAACGGAGTCTCTGTGTTAGTGAACGGAGTCTCTGTGTTAGTGAACGGAGTCTGTGTGTTAGTGAACGGAGTCTGTGTGTTAGTGAACGGAGTCTCTGTGTTAGTGAACGGAGTCTCTGTGTTAGTGAACGGAGTCTGTGTGTTAGTGAACGGAGTCTCTGTGTTAGTGAACGGAGTCTGTGTGTCAGTGAACGGAGTCTGTGTGTTAGTGAACGGAGTCTCTGTGTTAGTGAACGGAGTCTGTGTGTTAGTGAACGGAGTCTCTGTGTTAGTGAACGGAGTCTGTGTGTTAGTGAACGGAGTCTCTGTGTTAGTGAACGGAGTCTGTGTGTTAGTGAACGGAGTCTCTGTGTCAGTGAACGGAGTCTCTGTGTTAGTGAACGGAGTCTCTGTTAGTGAACGGAGTCTCTGTGTTAGTGAACGGAGTCTCTGTGTTAGTGAACGGAGTCTGTGTGTTAGTGAACGGAGTCTGTGTGTTAGTGAACGGAGTCTGTGTGTTAGTGAACGGAGTCTGTGTGTTAGTGAACGGAGTCTCTGTGTTAGTGAACGGAGTCTCTGTGTTAGTGAACGGAGTCTGTGTGTTAGTGAACGGAGTCTGTGTGTTAGTGAACGGAGTCTGTGTTAGTGAACGGAGTCTCTGTGTTAGTGAACGGAGTCTCTGTGTTAGTGAACGGAGTCTCTGTGTTAGTGAACGGAGTCTGTGTGTTAGTGAACGGAGTCTGTGTGTTAGTGAACGGAGTCTGTGTGTTAGTGAACGGAGTCTGTGTGTTAGTGAACGGAGTCTCTGTGTGTTAGTGAACGGAGTCTGTGTGTTAGTGAACGGAGTCTCTGTGTTAGTGAACGGAGTCTGTGTGTTAGTGAACGGAGTCTGTGTGTTAGTGAACGGAGTCTCTGTGTTAGTGAACGGAGTCTGTGTGTTAGTGAACGGAGTCTGTGTGTTAGTGAACGGAGTCTGTGTGTTAGTGAACGGAGTCTGTGTGTTAGTGAACGGAGTCTGTGTGTTAGTGAACGGAGTCTCTGTGTTAGTGAACGGAGTCTGTGTGTCAGTGAACGGAGTCTCTGTGTCAGTGAACGGAGTCTCTGTGTCAGTGAACGGAGTCTCTGTGTCAGTGAACGGAGTCTCTGTGTTAGTGAACGGAGTCTCTGTGTTAGTGAACGGAGTCTCTGTGTTAGTGAACGGAGTCTCTGTGTCAGTGAACGGAGTCTCTGTGTGTCAGTGAACGGAGTCTCTGTGTCAGTGAACGGAGTCTCTGTGTCAGTGAACGGAGTCTCTGTGTGTCAGTGAACGGAGTCTCTGTGTCAGTGAACGGAGTCTCTGTGTCAGTGAACGGAGTCTCTGTGTGTCAGTGAACGGAGTCTCTGTGTGTCAGTGAACGGAGTCTCTGTGTGTCAGTGAACGGAGTCTCTGTGTGTCAGTGAACGGAGTCTCTGTGTTAGTGAACGGAGTCTCTGTGTCAGTGAACGGAGTCTCTGTGTGTCAGTGAACGGAGTCTCTGTGTTAGTGAACGGAGTCTCTGTGTTAGTGAACGGAGTCTCTGTGTTAGTGAACGGAGTCTGTGTGTCAGTGAACGGAGTCTCTGTGTCAGTGAACGGAGTCTCTGTGTTAGTGAACGGAGTCTCTGTGTTAGTGAACGGAGTCTGTGTGTCAGTGAACGGAGTCTCTGTGTCAGTGAACGGAGTCTCTGTGTTAGTGAACGGAGTCTCTGTGTCAGTGAACGGGGTCTCTGTGTGTTAGTGAACGGAGTCTCTGTGTTAGTGAACGGAGTCTCTGTGTTAGTGAACGGAGTCTCTGTGTTAGTGAACGGAGTCTCTGTGTGTTAGTGAACGGAGTCTCTGTGTGTTAGTGAACGGAGTCTGTGTGTTAGTGAACGGAGTCTGTGTGTTAGTGAACGGGGTCTGGGGGAAGAGAACTGATGGATTCTGTTAGGAGTCTAAAATACATCCACAGCAGAACATTACTTTACCTCACACAACATCAGTACTGTCTCTTTAAGAGTCCAGAGAGCTCCTCTCAGACGGGACGGCTGCTTAAACCCACATTGACTCACTTCATTACCTACATCTGTACATAGTTATTATAGTGTGATTTATGGTGCAGATGTGAAGCTGAACCTGAAACTATTGCGTGCTGTGAGTTTAGCTTATGTTTGGTTATACTTTGTCAAAGTGACCGTTACAGGTGTGCGGAACACTCCATTAGCAGCTCCTGTTAGCAGTGAACTGGGAGTAGAGTCGACTCTCAGGAGACCTCCAGTTCTGTGACTGTAAGGATCTGTGGACGTTTATTCTGGATGAACACGCGTGCATGTGACTGATTGCTCGGATTTGACCGAGTTGTGACTCAGAGGAGAACTATTGAGATTGCGTTGATGGATCGCTCTCAGTAACTCGTCCTGGAGCCTCTTAAGGAGTGAGCAGCTGGAACGTGCTGAAGCTGAATTCCTTGAAGGTTGTTTTTAAAGCTCCGTCTGGATTCACTGGACGGCTGTTTGTTTGAAAGCTCCGAACAGACGAGTAGAAGTATTCCTGTTGTTGTTTCTGGCTTCATAAGAGTTCAGACTGACGTATGAAGACCTCGCATCTTCATCTGGTTCTGATTCACATCTGGCTGATGAACAAACGCGACCCAAAGGAAACACTCGTCTGCTGCGTGATTCATCTGTTCCATTATTATTAATCTCTTTCAGACCTTATGGCTCCATATCAGAGTTGATTGTGAGGAGAATATTTATTATTTCAATCACCAGACTTGGAAACAAGAGATTTTGTGACATTTTGTGGCGTCGTATGAACCAATTCTTATGACTCCAATGGAAGCATCTCATTGGCTGTTTGTGGAGGAAACCAGTGATGATGACTTCCTGTTGGACGACAGAAGCAGCTCAACAACACAACTTATGTTTATGGGTTTTTGCACACAAAATATGACGGAAAGGAGTCAAAGCTTCATTTGAAAACCTCAACAGCAGCTTTGACTGAACTTTGTTTCTTCCTCAGCGGTGTTTGCTTCTGTGATGCGTTTGTTAAACATGACGATTAGCTGTGTGTAAACACCGACCTCAACATTCCAGCGTGTTCCTGCTGTCGTATTTCATAGTTTGCATCATTCCAGCGTGTTCTGTGTGTTTCCTTCAGGGAGCGATGTGCTCGGTGTTCATGCAGGAGTCTGAGAAGGTGGTGAGCATCAGCAGCGACCACCTGGAGCCCATCACGCCCACCAAGAACAACAAGGTGATCACGGTCACCTCGTCTGACTGCTGTTTATGTTTATGTGGTTGTAAATACGCCAACGATACGAGTCCACATGATCAATATCTCTCCAAACACAAATCACATTTGTTTTAGCTATTTTCAGACATTTTTCACTTTCTTTCCATATATTTACTAATTTCTTCCAAACATTTCCCCACATTTTTTCAATGATTTATATGACTAATCATTTTCACGTATTTTTCACGTTTATTACTAATTATTTGTTGAATTTATTTGGTTATTTTTAATACATAATATAACGTCAACGAGTCAACGAGAATTTTTATATTCACACATTTTTCAGCTATTTGTTCACATATAATAATAATAATAATAATAATAATAATAACAACAACAACAATAATAATAATAATTGTAGAACTTGTTTCAGGATATTCTTTGGTTATTTTTCATATTTATTTATTGTTATCAAATCACATAATATACACACATCTGGACCAGAATTCCCAGAATATGGACCTCCGAGACCTTAAAGTACCGATATCAGAACCTCAACAGTCATTCAGAACCGGGTTTCGGAGGAACATCCCTACGAAGTACATTTCGACTGATCACATGCAGATGTGGTGACTCGGAGCTCGTGTGTTTGCAGGTGAAGGTGATCCTGGGAGAGGACCGCGAGGCCACGGGGATCCTGCTGAGTATCGACGGAGACGACGGCATCGTCCGCATGGAGCTGGACGACCAGCTGAAGATCCTCAACCTGAGGTTCCTGGGACGCCTGGAGCACTGAGAGGGGGGGGGCACTGAACGGTCCTCACATAGACACATAAGTGAGGTGGGAACACAGAGACACACACCAGAGACTGTCGGCTGTGATGTCGGAGGCCAAGACGAGCTGGGAATTCACTTTTTATTACTACAAACTCTCACAGCAGATTAGATCCACAGTTACAGTCTCTCTCTCTCTCTCTCTCTCTCTCTCTCTCTCTCTCCCCGTCTCTCTGTCGCTCTCTCTCGCTGTCTGTCTCTCTCCGTCTCTGTCTCTGTCTCCGTCTCTCGCTCTCTCTCTCTCTCTGACTCTCTCTCTCTCTCTCTCTCTCTCTCTGTCTCGCTCTCTCCGTCTCTCTCCGTCGCTCTCTCCATCTCTCTCCGTCGCTCTCTCTCCGTCGCTCTCTCTCTCCATCGCTCTCTCTCTGTCTCTCTCTCTCTCTCTCCGTCGCTCTCTCTCTCCATCGCTCTCTCTCTCTCTCTCTCCGTCGCTCTCTCTCTCTCTGTCTGTCTCTCTCTGTCTCTCTCTCTCTCTCTCTCCGTCGCTCTCTCTCTCCATCGCTCTCTCTCTCTCTCTCTCCGTCGCTCTCTCTCTCTCTGTCTGTCTCTCTCTGTCTCTCTCTCTCTCTCTCTCCGTCGCTCTCTCTCTCCATCGCTCTCTCTCTCTCTCTCTCCGTCGCTCTCTCTCTCTCTGTCTGTCTCTCTCTGTCTCTCTCTCTCTCTCTCCGTCTCTCTCTCTCCGTCGCTCTCTCTCTCTCTCTCCGTCTCTCTCTCTCCGTCGCTCTCTCTCTCTCTGTCTGACTCTCTCTCTCTCTCCGTCGCTCTCTCTCTCCATCGCTCTCTCTCTCTCTCTCTCCGTCGCTCTGTCTGACTCTCTCTCTCTCTCCGTCTCTCTCTCTCTCTCGCCGTCTCCCTCTGTCTGCCTCTCTCTCTCTCTCTCTCTCGCTCTCTCTCTCTCTCTCCGTCTCCTTCTGTCTGCCTCTCTCTCTCTCTCTCCGTCTCTCTCTCTCTCTCCGTCGCTCTCTCGCTCTCCGTCGCTCTCCGTCGCTCTCTCGCTCTCCCTCTGTCTCTGTGTCTCTGTCTCTGTGTCTCTGTCTCTGGTCGTGTTATTTTTTATCATTTTTACGTTAGTGTTGCTGTATTCTCTTTCTGAATGTTCTGTCAGTACTTTGTTTTGATGGAGGAGGTTTAAAGAAAGTGTAACATGTCAATAAACTGAACCAGTTCATGTGTTTGTCTACATGTTGGACTTTTAGCTGTGCAACCAAACACGCTAAAACACCACACACACACACACACACACACACACACACACACATTTAAATGTTTTTATTTTAATATTGAGCTGTTCCACGTAAACTGGTGTTCCACGTATTTAACTGTATGAATCGGTAACTCTTGATAGCAAACATTCAGTCATTGATTAGCGATTAGCTTCCGTTAGCCACAGGGCCGCTGTGGATGCTGGTGGTCGATGGGGAAGTAGTAGAACGGGACCTGGGGGGGGCAGGGGTGCCCGTGGGAGGAGTTGCGGGGGGGTGCCGGGTTACCATCGTCGACGTCGTGGTCACAGCCGACGGTGAGGTTGTGAGACAGAGGAATCTTCACCTGGAACCACACCTCTCTGTCCTGAAGGGGGAGGAGTCAGAGATGAAACCCAACTGGTAGGATACCAACACTTACTCATCAGGGCCCGAGCGCCGACCTGTTGTTGTTCTAATGTTTATTAAGAGGTGCTTGAGATATTGTCTCGATAGCGCCCCCTATTGAGTAGCCCCAACACCGAGCTGCATGACATTTGGGAGGTATGTGGAACGTGATGGTCTTGGAGTTTGTGGTGAAGTGTTTAAGGTTCTGTTCTCACACTCCACAGCCGCTCTGTTTTGTATTCGGTGTTGTTTGGACGTCAGTATCTGAGGTATTCAGTTAACTGATATAAAACAGAATTCTCACGTTTAAAGACCATTGAACCAGTGGAGCTGCAGCATATGAATGTTCTTGAAATCGTTCATTTCAGCAGTTCAGACTTGAGGAACGTTTAGATGAAGATGGAAGATCTGACCTGTTCGTCTGTGACGCACTGGATCTCATGTTTGTCTCCCAGATGTGGAGCCAGAACCCGATGAACCTCCACGAGCTACGAAAACACAGGAAGCAAAGTATCGTGTGAGGAAGCGCACAGCAGGAGCTCCTGATGTACAAACTGAGGATCAGTGCAGCAACATCGAACCACAAACATGCAGCGAACACACCGCATGGGAGAAGAACCTGGAGACAAATGGATGATGATATGAGCCGGTCTGAAATCTATTTCAACTTCATGGATCAATTTAGCGACTATTTAAAAGTCTCAAACATTAAATTCAGGATCTTGTTTTTAATATGTATACTTGTGATTAAATGTAATTTAAAGTCGAGGTTGGTGTGTTTAAAAATGTTTTGAAGAAATTCATCGTATAGTTCTTAAAATATTGTAAAAAGTATTGTGTTGATGGCGGCTGCAGCGGGTTTCTTTAACTCCGTCGTTCTTTAAGGTGAGAGGTGCATCACTTTGTTTGGTGGCCATTGGATCTTCTGAGTTGTGACATTGATCCAGTGTGTTCATCACAATGTCAATAAATGTGTGTGTACATTCAGTGATCGCTCTCTGGTTGTTTGGGACTTTGTTCATGGAAACCTTTAGTATAACCACAGTATGACTGAATCTAAGAAATGTCACAGTACAGTGTTTAATTAAAGAAAGAAGAAAGTCATGATATAGTAGGCCATTAAATGTAAAAACAATCCAGATTAAACTCAATAACAGTCATAAAGTCATGATCTAGCATGCCATAAAACAAATCACAATAAAGATTCAGTGTCGTCATAAAGAACGTCTTCTTGTCAGTCATTACCTTATATGGTCGTTCACAGGACGGAGCGATGCCGGCGTCCTCCAGCAGCCTGCAGAGAAGAAAAGCCTTTACTGTGACATCATCGTCTGCAGAGAAGAAAAGCCTTTACTGTGACATCATCGTCTCTGCAGAGAAGAAAAGCCTTTACTGTGACATCATCGTCTCTGCAGAGAAGAAAAGCCTTTACTGTGACATCATCGTCTGCAGAGCCACCAGAGTTCTCCTCTTCAGCTTCTCCTCTTCAGCTTCTCCTCTTCAGCTTCTCCTCTTCAGCTTCTCCTCATCTTCAGCTTCTCCTCTTCAGCTTCTCCTCTTCAGCTTCTCCTCTTCAGCTTCTCCTCATCTTCAGCTTCTCCTCCTCATCTTCGGCTTCTCCTCCTCTTCTTCGGCTTCTCATCTTCGGCTTCTCCTCCTCTTCTTCGGCGTGCGTGCGTGCGTGCGCACTAACCTTTGGATGTCAAACTGTCCTCGTAGTTTGAGGCAGATCTGGAAGTATCTGAGTGGAGAGTTCATCCCTTCAACACATGCTGCACACACTCCGTGTTTCTCCCACTCTTGTCTCCTGTAACACACACACACACACACACACACTGACCGATGAACGCTGATAAACACATCAATGCATGTTAACATTAATTATTCTCTCCATTCATCGATCGCTCTGTAAATGTCAAACTGTTACAAACATCGTTTCATTAAAATGTTTTTTGTTTTGTCGGTTATGACAAATACATTTGTGCAGTATAAAGTACAATATGTACCTCTGAGGTGGAGTGTGAGTATAAAGTAGCAGTAGAATAGAACGACTAAAGTAAGTTGAGTTTGTATCGAGCAGCACTAGAGTAAATGTACATTGTACTGATGTCAGCATAAATGAACTACAGTATGAAGGCAAATCACTGTCAAAATCCCAGAGTGCAAATGAGATCCATGCGCGCACGAAAATCAAACAGCCGCGCACGTATTTTACTTTGAAGAGCGCGTTTACGTCATTCCGCGAGCAGAATTCCGTCTCGCGTGAGCAAAAGTCGCTCGTGAACCTTGAACCTCCTGGCGAGTCTTTTTGGCAGTCAGTGGGCGGAGCCAGTCGCCAGCGTATCGCGACATCTACAATCCTCGGCTCATCTCGTGCGAGACGCAATTCTGCTCGCGGAGCGATGTAAAAGTGCTCGTCAGAGTAAAATACGTGCGCGGATGTTTGATTTTCACCCGCGCACGGATCTGATTTGCGCTCTCTGATTTTGACGGTGATTTGCCGTCATACTACAGTGTGTTCATAGTGGTGTGTTCATAGTGGTGTGTGTGTTCATAGTGGTGTGTTCATAGTGGTGTGTGTTCATAGTGGTGTGTTCATAGTGGTGTGTGTTCATAGTGGTGTGTGTTCATAGTGGTGTGTGTTCATAGTGGTGTGTTCATAGTGGTGTGTGTGTTCATAGTGGTGTGTTCATAGTGGTGTGTGTTCATAGTGGTGTGTTCATAGTGGTGTGTGTTCATAGTGGTGTGTGTTCATAGTGGTGTGTGTTCATAGTGGTGTGTGTTCATAGTGGTGTGTTCATAGTGGTGTGCGTTCATAGTGGTGTGTGTTCATAGTGGTGTGTTCATAGTGGTGTGTGTTCATAGTGGTGTGAGTTCATAGTGGTGTGTGTTCATAGTGGTGTGAGTTCATAGTGGTGTGAGTTCATAGTGGTGTGTGTTCATAGTGGTGTGTGTTCATAGTGGTGTGTGTTCATAGTGGTGTGTTCATAGTGGTGTGCGTTCATAGTGGTGTGTGTTCATAGTGGTGTGTTCATAGTGGTGTGTGTTCATAGTGGTGTGAGTTCATAGTGGTGTGTGTTCATAGTGGTGTGTGTTCATAGTGGTGTGTGTTCATAGTGGTGTGTGTTCATAGTGGTGTGTGTTCATAGTGGTGTGTTCATAGTGGTGTGTTCATAGTGGTGTGTGTTCATAGTGGTGTGAGTTCATAGTGGTGTGTTCATAGTGGTGTGTGTTCATAGTGGTGTGTGTTCATAGTGGTGTGTGTTCATAGTGGTGTGTTCATAGTGGTGTGTGTTCATAGTGGTGTGAGTTCATAGTGGTGTGTTCATAGTGGTGTGTGTTCATAGTGGTGTGTGTTCATAGTGGTGTGTGTTCATAGTGGTGTGTGTTCATAGTGGTGTGTGTTCATAGTGGTGTGTGTTCATAGTGGTGTGTGTTCATAGTGGTGTGTTCATAGTGGTGTGTGTTCATAGTGGTGTGAGTTCATAGTGGTGTGTTCATAGTGGTGTGAGTTCATAGTGGTGTGTTCATAGTGGTGTGTGTTCATAGTGGTGTGTGTTCATAGTGGTGTGTGTTCATAGTGGTGTGTTCACAGTGGTGTGTGTTCATAGTGGTGTGCGTTCATAGTGGTGTGTGTTCATAGTGGTGTGTGTTCATAGTGGTGTGTGTTCATAGTGGTGTGAGTTCATAGTGGTGTGTTCATAGTGGTGTGTGTTCATAGTGGTGTGTGTTCATAGTGGTGTGTGTTCATAGTGGTGTGTTCATAGTGGTGTGTGTTCATAGTGGTGTGAGTTCATAGTGGTGTGTTCATAGTGGTGTGTGTTCATAGTGGTGTGTGTTCATAGTGGTGTGTGTTCATAGTGGTGTGAGTTCATAGTGGTGTGAGTTCATAGTGGTGTGTTCATAGTGGTGTGCGTTCATAGTGGTGGAGGAACAACACTGATGAGCTTCTGACTGCGTACCAGAAGTGGAAGCTGGGTTGAGTTCTCAGTAAAGACGGCCAGTGATCCTTCAGCTCTGCATCCAGCTCCTGGAAGACAGAGATCAGGTCTCAGCCTCAGATTCATCAGTGTACCTGGTCTCAGGTCGAACTGGTCTCAGGTCGAGCTGGTCTCAGGTCGAGCTGGTCTCAGGTCGAGCTGGTCTCAGGTTGAACTGGTCTGGACTGGGACTCACCTGGACGTCGGATTCAAACATGGGCCAGCACGTACAGCAGCGCCGAGCCTTCAGAGGCCTGCAGGCAAGAACACAGGAGCATAACAAGGAAAGGGTTAACAAGAAAGTATTTAATGGCTCATTGTTGTTCTTAAGACCTGATACTCGATTCAATTGTATCATAAAGTACAAACAGCTCAACAACATGAAGATGATGTGATGGTGTACTGACCACAGACCGTGGATGGTCCAGTGGTTGATACTCGGAGGAATGATGCAGAGAGTTTCTTCATCTAAAGACTGAGGAGACAAAGTGAAGGCTGTCTGTCCTACATCCTCACTTCCTTCTCTAGCGCCTCCTTTTGTTTCACAACCTCCACTTTTGTCCTTCTGAACTTCCTATTTTACTTCCTCCTCACCTACTTCACGACCTCCTTTCTTTACTTCCTTAACCTCTTCTTTCCTTCTCTACCTCCTTAGTAAAGGTTCACTATCTCCTCATTTACTTCCTCATCTTGACTTTTCCTTCACTAGCCCTCTTCTCCTCTCCTACTTCCTTTTTTCCATCCTCATTTCCTTTCCTATTCCTAATCATAATATTTCCCTCCATTTTATTTCGTTGCTCCATCTCATGTCCTTCTTTCCCTCCTTCTTTCCTTCCCTCTCTTGTAATGTTGTGTTTTCCTACATTACTGTTTCCCCTCCTTTCCTACCTCCTTTTTTTCTTTCTCATTCCCTTCACTATCTCTTGTTTTCCTTTCTTGCCTCCTCTTCCATACCTCATAACTTCCTTCCTTACCTCGCCCTTTCCTTCTCTAGAGCTACACTTCCTTCCTTACTTCCTTCCTCCCCTCCCTACCTCCTTGTTTCCTTTGTTGCCCCCTCCTTTTTCAACCTCCTCTTTTCCCTCACTTCCCCCTCCTTTCCTTAACCTGACTCATTTGTTTCCTGCTTCCTTCCTTACCATCTCATTTCCTTCTCAACGTCCCTCCTTCCCTTCATCCTTGCATCCTTTCCTTCCCTCCCTCCTCCTTCTTGCCACTCAGAAACTACTGAGGGTGCGTCCATCTTGTCGGCCATTTTAACCTCTTGTAACTCTTTTCTTTTTTCTTTTATGTAAATCAATCTCTTCTTCTGCAGCCTGACTTATTGGTTATCGATTAGTAATGATGAAGATGATGAAGCTCACCTGACAGAAGGCTCCGGGCCACTGCAGAGTGAACAGGAGACATTTCCAGGAGCAGAAATGCTTTTTGTCGGGTAGCTCAGAGCCGTGGCGGCCATGTTTGTAGTCCTGCCAGAGTCCCTCCTCCTGTGTGGTTGTGTAGTCGGGAAGCTGCAGCAGGAACAGAAGCGCAGGACTCACAGCGACCAGCAGGGGCAGCACCGAGCTCCACATCTCCATCCACCTGATCACATCACGAAC
>NC_136640.1:1592494-1642494 GCF_949748355.1 Melanostigma gelatinosum
AGACAGACTTCTGCTGCAAGTTAAAACTGTTTCATTTCAAAATAAAAGATCTTTCTTTAAGAGACAGACTTCTGCTGCAAGTTAAAACTGTTTCATTTCAAAATAAAAGATCTTTCTTAAAGAGACAGACTTCTGCTGCAAGTTAAAACTGTTTCATTTCAAAATAAAATATCTTTCTTAAAGAGACAGACTTCTGATGTATGTTGAAACTGTTTCATTTCAAAATAAAAGAACACATGAACACATCATGATAACGTTATAGTTCACCTTCAGCCAGTACTCACTGGCTCTCCTCCTGTTGGTTAGCCATTAGCGGTGCTGCTAACGCTACTAGCTCTCCTCCTGTTGGTTAGCCGTTAGCGGTGCTGCTAACATTACTAGCTCTCCTCCTGTTGGTTAGCCGTTAGCGGTGCTGCTAACATTACTAGCTCTCCTCCTGTTGGTTAGCTGTTAGCGGTGCTGCTAACGTTACTAGCTCTCCTCCTGTTGGTTAGCCGTTAGCGGTGCTGCTAACATTACTAGCTCTCCTCCTGTTGGTTAGCCGTTAGCGGTGCTGCTAACATTACTAGCTCTCCTCCTGTTGGTTAGCCGTTAGCGGTGCTGCTAACGTTACTAGCTCTCCTCCTGTTGGTTGGTCGTTAGCGGTGCTGGTAACGTTACTAGCTCTCCTCCTGTTGGTTAGCCGTTAGCGGTGCTGCTAACATTACTAGCTCTCCTCCTGTTGGTTAGCCGTTAGCGGTGCTGCTAACGTTACTAGCTCTCCTCTGATTGGTTGTTTACAATGAAACATTATCAGAGATCAGAGACCAAGTAGTGTTTTCTGTTTTAGTTGATCAACCGCGTGTTTCAAACTATTTCAAACTTCGACCGTAATGTGAGAATTAGTTGTGTGGGAACTTTATTTTGTAGCAGTCAGCTCACACCTCCGAGTTCTTTCACACTTTATGTATTTAGAGACGTTTATATCGTAGAAGTCGAGTGACTGCCATCGTGTTTATAGCTGCGGAGCTTTTTAACAACACAAGTTACAACTTTCATAAGAATAATGATGAAAAATAATGGAGCCAAACTCATAAAAACTCCTATTTATCAAAGATTATGAAACACTGAAGATGAACCGACTGAACATGTTGGTTCATAGATTCAGGTTTGTCTCCTGGTGACGATTATATGATGAAGAAAGAAACGGGAACACATCTGAAAGTAACAAAGGTTGTTGTTCTTAAAGTGAGCGTGTGGGAACAGAAATGATCTCAGAGTCACTTCCTGTTTCTGCTGAACAGCAGACTGAAGAACAGACTCACCTGTTCAAATATGAACATCATGTTTCATGGAAGTCTCAACTTCCACTTATTTAAATCTTTCTCCTGAAATAAAAGAGATAAATATATACCTCTCATGTTTAGAATACAACGGAGGCAGACATGTGGATGTGTTCAGGTACAAATACAACGGTGGAAGAAGTACTCCAGTCAAAGTAGTAAAACAAGTAAAAGTCCTGCATTTAAACCAGCTTCATGAGTAACATGATGCTTTATTAAATGTGTTCCTTGTCACACAAACAGCATGAAAAGATGATGAATATATCTGATATATATAATATATAATATATATTGTTGTGTTCTGAGCCGTGAAGTGTTTCATGTTCAGAATATAAATGCTGAACTGGAAATAAGGTGAAAGAGGAAATAACACTTTAATAAAGCCTGTTTCCTCTTTCTGACACTTTGATGGGTTGAGTTTCACAATAAGAGTCAACATCAATAAAAGTAAAACTTTTCATGTGAACAATCTGCAGAAACAACTGTAATTCATTAAAGAATGAAACCTTGATGGTGAAACAGAATAAAAGTTGTCGCATCAACACAGACTCGTTTAAATGTTTGGATCCTGATTTAAACTTTAGATCTAGTTTAAAGAAGAAAGATGAACTCTTTGAACAGCAGCTCGGTTCTTACTCTGAACCCTGAGCTACTTTAATGAGTTCCGTTACGATCAGAATAAAACTGCTTGAAGACATAAACATGTCGTGTTCTCTCTGAGCTCAAGTACTAAACTACAGTCTGTTCAGAAGTTTCAGGAGAAACGTTGCAGCAACGTGTTCGATAATAAAACATCTGCTGGACTCTGTTTGAAAACACATGAAAATGAAATCATCTAAAGCTCAGTTTTCATTGGAAAACAATGAGTAAAGAGACGTTAATGCTCCTGTGCAGCCTCAGAGGAGAAGCAGTGAGACATGGAAACGTGAGGAAGAGCTTTCAGAGTCTGCACTTCACTCAAATACTGAAGACTCTCCAGAGGATTTATCGCACGTATTTAATTCATTTTTCTTCACATTTCTTTGTGTTTCCAGAAAGTTCCAGTTCTGGCCATTCGGGCCTTCAGCAGCTCCGCCAGACAGCTGAGGAACAAAGTCCCCGAGGCCCAGAAGATCTTCCAGGTAACACGACGGTTAAATCATTAGGATTCATCCTCTGAGGACCAGGAATAGCCACAGAGGGTTTTAGATCACAGTCTGACCAAAACCTCTGCAGCAAAGAACAGAAAGGGGCTTCTTCAAACATCCAGGAGGCAACTTAAGAGAAGCAAACGCTTCACAAAGTTAAAGCCGCATTCTCTCTAGTCCACACCAGAAGGTGACGTTGGTGGAAAAAGTTCTAAATCAGCGGAAAAGGTTGTTGATTGTTGAATGAATGCGACAGAAACACGGAGAGTCATGTTTGGAATGTCTTCCATATACTGGTCAGAAGAGTTTGGGTTTCCAGAAAATGGCTCATTAAGTGCCGCTAAACTTAAAATGTTACGACTGTATTTTATTTCTTACACTGTTTTTATTGTTTATTAAAATGTTTTAACACAATGAATGTTCTTAATTGTTTTTAAATCTCCTTTTCTTTTGCCTTATGTTTTGATGCTTTTAATGGTTTTATGTGAAGCACTTTGAATTACCTTGTTGTTGAAATGTGCTCTACAAATAAACTTGCCTTCACTAGTGTCCACCAGGGGGCGACTCCTCTGGTTGTATAGAAGTCTATAGAAAATGACTCTACTTCTCTCTTGATTTATTACCTCAGTAAACATTGTAAACATGAGTTTATGTCTCAATCTCTAGTTTCAAGTCTTCTTCAATACAGCATGATGTTCATTTAGTACATTATGGTCCATTTAGAGTCACACAGACCATAAAGCAGGGGATGCTTTAGGGCGGGGCTACACGCTGATTGACAGGTCTCTAGCAGAGACGTATACGGCGTCTCTACGTCACTCCTCCTCAGTCCAGATATGGTCACTTCCTGTTCACTGGCTGCAAAAAAAACAAGATGGCGACGGCCAAAATATAAAACTTTAAATTTCGCGTCTGTTTCACCTCCTCTTCGGGAGGCGTCTCCCTCCAGCTCGTTCCCTTCGTCAGTGTCACATGATCGATGAGGTGTTGGTGGTGTCATGTTTGATGCTAACACATTAGCACACCCTGTTTTCACCTTGTGGTCTCACACAGGAGGACAACGGGCTGCCGGTCCACATCAAGGGGGGAACCTTTGACGTGGTGCTCTACCGGGCGACCATGACGCTAACTCTGGGAGGTAACGTGTGCAAAAGGATCAAAGTCTCCGGTTCAGTTTGAAAAGTTGGAAAGAAGTTTAAAATATATCGGATGAAGTTCTGAAGTTTAACTCGACCGGATGGAATTATTTACAACACGATAAATTACAATACAAAGTCTCATTTCTGCTTTCAAACAGCTGATCTGACACAAACAGGGTTCACTGTGAATTAGCATAAAGGATAAGTGATTCACCTCCTCCCCTCCTCACCTCCTCCCCTCACCTCACCTCCTCCCCTCCTCACCTCACCTCACCTCCTCCCCTCCTCACCTCCTCTCACCTCCTCCCCTCCTCTCACCTCCTCCCCTCCTCCCCTCCTCACCTCCTCTCCTCCCCTCCTCCCCCTCACCTCACCTCACCTCACCTCCTCACCTCACCTCACCTCCTCTCACCTCCTCCCCTCCTCACCTCCTCTCCTCCCCTCCTCCCCTACTCCCCCTCACCTCACCTCTCCTCCCCCTCACCTCACCTCACCTCACCTCACCTCCTCACCTCACCTCCTCTCACCTCCTCACCACCTCTCCTCCCCCTCACCTCACCTCACCTCACCTCACCTCACCTCCTCACCTCACCTCACCTCACCTCCTCACCACCTCTCCTCCCCTCCCCTCCTCCCCTCACCTCACCTCCTCACCACCTCACCTCCTCCGTTTGATCAGTGCATCAACTACACCGGGCTCTTCTCAGTTCGCTACATCCTCGATTCCTCTCCTCACCTCCTCACCTCTTCGTCTCAGGTGGGAGGGACTAAGACACAAGGAGAGGAGTTGAGGAAAGGAATCGAGGATGTAGCGAACTGAGAAGAGCCCGGTGTAGTTGATGCACTGATCAAACGAATGTTTCTCTCTGATCATCAATGAATCTCTGACACAATCAACATATTTTGGGGATATTTAGGATTATTGTTTTTTTATGATGACGTCAGCATCCTAGCTCATGAGGGTGCGTTTGTTTTCTCCACAGGAAGCTGCTACTCTCTGTACTGGCTGCTCTTCGCCTCAATGCCTCACAGGAAAGCGTAGCCCCCCCCCCCCCCCCGGGCTCGGTGTATCTCATGAAGAACAACGCTCGGCTCCGTCTAACACCAGTGTGTGTCGCGTACGATTCTGTTTGATTTCATCACAAGCTTTCTTCATGGCGACGATGAGTTTGTAATAAAGTGTGAAGAGATTCCAACTCAACGTCTTCAGAGTTCTTATTGTGTGTGTGTGTGCGTGCGCGCGCGTGGTTGGTTTCTGACTGTCTGAATAAATGTGATAAACTCGTGAAACATCAAGGCAGCAGCAACAGATGCAAAACATGAATCCAACATCTGCTGCAGACAAAACACACATCACAGCACACGCGCGATGTTCTGCTGCTTTGCAACGCAGCCGTGGTTGTTGGGTCAAGCTTTCCGCTGGAGCATTAAATTAGTTTGTTCGTTGTTTAAAAACGGGGTACGAGATATCAGAATCAAATATGGGTCTTGAACTAATCCTTCAAGACCCAGAAGTCGGCCATTCTCCTATATACCTTCGGATTCACTGATCTTCATCCAGACACGGAGAGGACCATTCACCACATGGTGCCGGCAGCCGACACTTTGGGCTGCAGGAGGCGTTTCTGATGCTCTCCAGATGTTACGCACCGCTGGCTGCAGGAGGAAGCGGAAACATTAAGCAGCGGCTCCACCTAGCGGTCGCAAACAGGAAGTGCAGCAATACACCTGTTTACATACCCAAACATACCGGATGAGATCCAATGAAGGACCATCTTTATGTTTCAGCATACAATGATATTTTAGACAAAAGTGTTCTTCCAACTTTGAATGAGTTGGTTTTTGGTCCTTTTACTGTTTGGACATAAACCGTGAAGACAAAAGCAGCTCCATGAAGAAAAGGTTCTCAGTTAGTCTCTCTCAGTGCACAGGAGGCAGCATGTAGCGCTGCGATGCCACGTGTGGGATTGAAATTGACAGAAACTATTAAACAGTGAGCTGAATTGTAAATTCTTAAAGTCCACAAAATATGTCTCGTTAGCGTCACGCCTCAGATTGCTGGTGCAGAGTCTGCAGTGACTCCAGGAATGTTTGAAAGATCTCAGTAAGACATTCCTGGTCCTCAGATGATGAAGCCTACTGAATTTGGTGATCACCATCAGGTCAAACTTTCAATTTGTTCAAAACTTTGGTTTATTGAACCACACGCACGCACACACACACACACACGCGCACACACACACGCGCGCACACACACACACTTTGTATATTATTATACAGGAACTAACTGCTTTACAAAAAACAAAATAATACAATATCACATGTATGTACAGTGTAGTAAATATACCATCTCAAATTGTACACAAAGTATTTACAATTATCACATACTGCAATAAAACAAAACTCAAACCATTACTCTACAGACATTAGATTTTGCATAACATCAAATAAAACATGCCACATTTTGAGGTTCTCATCTTTACAAACCCATGACTGTTTTTAAATTAGTGCAAGTCAACCACTTGTTTAAGAGGTTATGGATACATAATCCTTAATATTTCCATTCACACAACAAGTCAAACAAAAACGATGGCAATCTGCTAAACACGGAGCTCAAATAAACCTTGCCTTCAGACCCCCCCCCCCCCCGATTCTGTAGTTGAAGGTCTGTGGGCTCATTTTAGAGGAAAATCAGGGAATGTAGCTTAAACAGGTTTAAAAAAAAAACATGAAGTGTTGAGTAGAGACGATGGATCGAGTTAAAAAATGAGACGTTTCTGTGGAAATCTGAATAAATGTGTACCTCAAACAACTTTAGCTAAAATCCTGACAATCCGTACCGATATATCCGAACATCTTGTGTCAGAAAAACGAGACTTTAACAACGTAAAGGAGATGAAAATGAGACTTTAACAACTTAAAGGCGATGAAAACGAGACTAACAACTTAAAGGTGATGAAAACGAGACTTTAACAACTTAAAGGTGATGAAAACGAGACTAACAACTTAAAGGTGATGAAAACGAGACTTTAACAACGTAAAGGAGATGAAAACGAGACTTTAACAACTTAAAGGTGATGAAAACGAGACTAACAACTTAAAGGTGATGAAAACGTGACTTTAACAACGTAAAGGAGATGAAAACGAGACTTTAACAACTTAAAGGCGATGAAAACGCGACTTTAACAACTTAAAGGTGATGAAAACGAGACTTTAACAATTTAAAGGCGATGAAAACGAGACTTTAACAACGTAAAGGCGATGAAAACGAGACTTTAACAACGTAAAGGCGATGAAAACGCGACTTTAACAACTTAAAGGTGATGAAAACGCGACTAACAACTTAAAGGTGATGAAAACGAGACTAACAACTTAAAGGTGATGAAAACGAGACTTTAACAACGTAAAGGAGATGAAAACGAGACTTTAACAACTTAAAGGCGATGAAAACGCGACTTTAACAACTTAAAGGTGATGAAAACGCGACTTTAACAACGTAAAGGAGATGAAAACGAGACTTTAACAACTTAAAGGCGATGAAAACGCGACTTTAACAACTTAAAGGTGATGAAAACACGACTAACAACTTAAAGGTGATGAAAACGCGACTAACAACTTAAAGGTGATGAAAACGCGACTTTAACAACTTAAAGGTGATGAAAACGAGACTTTAACAACTTAAAGGCGATGAAAACGAGACTTTAACAACTTAAAGGCGATGAAAACGCGACTAACAATTTAAAGGTGATGAAAACGCGACTTTAACAATCTAAAGGTGATGAAAACGAGACTTTAACAACTTAAAGGTGATGAAAACGAGACTTTAACAACTTAAAGGTGATGAAAACGAGACTAACAACTTAAAGGTGATGAAAACGAGACTTTAACAACTTAAAGGCGATGAAAACGAGACTTTAACAACTTAAAGGCGATGAAAACGAGACTTTAACAACTTAAAGGCGATGAAAACGCGACTAACAATTTAAAGGTGATGAAAACGCGACTTTAACAATTTAAAGGTGATGAAAACGAGACTTTAACAACTTAAAGGTGATGAAAACGAGACTTTAACAACTTAAAGGCGATGAAAACGAGACTTTAACAACTTAAAGGTGATGAAAACGAGACTTTAACAACTTAAAGGTGATGAAAACGCGACTAACAACTTAAAGGTGATGAAAACGAGACTAACAACTTAAAGGCGATGAAAACGCGACTTTAACAACTTAAAGGTGATGAAAACGCGACTTTAACAACTTAAAGGTGATGAAAACGAGACTTTAACAACTTAAAGGTGATGAACTTTCATGCTTGACTCTGGACTTCTTACATTGGGATGGAGGGCTGATGTTTCACTGAATGCTACATCAGTCAGTTATTCTGCCATCAAAGTTAAAAAAGATAGTTTGAAAAACCTAAAATACGAGATTGACACGTTAAATTGTTTTGTTGAGGCTCCGATCAGACTCGTTGCTAGGTGACGTCACGGTTTTCTAGCGGTTTTATTTAGACACGCATAAAAATTAAAATATTCTAAAATTTTAGCACCAGGCACGAAGTCAATGGCAGCCAATCAAATCAAGCAAAATGCGAGCTTTACTACTTTAAAACTGACTTCCTGTTTGTAGTAGGAACAGTCGAAGGGTTGATTTTTAAACACGATAAACTAATCGGGGGCTTAATGGCGTCTGAAACAACCTTTTTCCGAAACTGACAATCAAATGCACTTCACGCAACAATTGGCGAAGTCGAACTGTGTTCGAGCTTCAGTTTGTTGGAAAGTCTCCCTTCATACGTCTGTTGGTGACGGAGGGCGAACCCGATTAATCTGCTAAACTGGACCAATGAATCGAGTGCTTCATCACTTCAGTCTTCCCTTTCTGCAACGTTGAATTAAAAACACTGTTTCAAAGTAATGCTCATGTGTTGAGCTGCACGGACAGAAGACGATCACATTTCCTCAGACGACTACGACACGAGAACAGCAGCAGTGAACCGATTCTCAGACGAACCAACGCGAGTAAAGATGCTGAAATAATAACGTCAGAGTTCGTACAACAATACTCAACTATTTGCCGTGCATAGATGTTAAGGCAGGACCGCAGCGTTGGACGAACCCGTTCCTACTTCAACCAAAACAGTCCGAACTACCACAGCTGGTTCTACAGGACCCGGAACCACGGCGTCTTAAACCAACGAACCACCAACCGACGAACCACAGAGAACCCGAGGAGGTTCAGGTCTGACAGCCGCCGGGTTTCCGTTCACAGTGAGCTTATATTTGGGCGTCATTGAGGCAGAAAACCCCGTCACGACCCGAGTGGACCTTTGTGGGTTGGGTTCTTGTGCCAATTGTTCCATATTCACACCTAACAATCACGAGTAAATACAGATAACAGATCAGCTACTTCGAGCAGGTTTCACCTCTGAACCAGACAGCGGCTTCAGATTCGGTTAGAAACACCCTCCGCCGTCTAGAACACGGCAGCTTTGGAAACCACTCTAGTTTGATCTCCAAATGTGCCCAGAAAATGGTTTTTTGGCATCTGGCTTCTGCATCAGTCCCCTCAAGTATCACAGCTACATTCCACCACCTCTTCAATCTCCACGAGCGGGATCAGAGGGACGACCTCTGTCGACCTGCATCCACTACAATGGTGCAACGATCTGGAATCAGGGACCAAAAAAACAGTTTACTGTTGGTTCCGCCAAACAGAGCTCAGCTCGTTCCGACATCGCCTTTCTTCGTCTCGTTAACGTCTTTAGATGTTTTCTGATCAGAAATGTCAGTTTATTTGAGGCCGACTGAGCTCAGACGAGATGAAAACAGGTCTCGATGCTGTGACCCGTTTTGTTCTGGACCCTAAAAAGCCGCTCACAGCACCAGGAAGGGACTCAAATCAGCTTTCTGTGAAATAATAAAACGTTTGTGTTTCTACCTGCTAAAGAAAGTAAAGTTTAAAGTCTCTTTTATGACTTTTCCTTGAAAGGACAATCGGATGTGCGATGGGATCGAACGCTCTTCTTCTCAAACGGAGGTCTTCAATACAGGAAGTCGATGTTTGAGCGCCACGTTTCTCTCCGTCGTGGTTGAAGGAGTTTGAGAGTTGAGGATTATTGCCTTTTACACACTTGTCAATGTGTAAACAAATTAAAAAATGCTGCTGATAATGAAAATAAAACGACATTAAACAGCTGAATAAAAGCAAAGAAAGAGAAGCCGGGAGCTATTTACAGGTTACATGTCCGTCTAGTGTTCTGCCGTCTCCCCGTCGATACATTGAAAGTGTTTAAAAGAAGATTGTTTTTTTTTTATTTATTGTTTTTTGGGAAAGAGTTTGAAAAGAATATTTGTGTTTGTGTGTGTGTGTGTAGCACTATCTAGCTGTACAGGATAAATACTTTCAGGCAACAGGGTATATGGATGATTGTATATTTTGACGATCATTAGAGGCCCCTCCCCCCCGCGTCGTGGGTGACGTGGACGACCTCCATAATAATTAGTACCTGTGTTTTTTGTCCCCCGGCAAGGTTAGACTTTTTACTTTACAAATTGTACACATTGAAACCCTGACAAAGGCACACCATGGAGAAAACGTCGACGTCTAAGATTAGCACTAAGGACTAGTTATACATAATCTGTATTTGTAAAATATGTACAGGACACGGGACCCCCCCCATGATGCTGCGTCATTTGGTCCATCAAAGGTCAGACCGAGGGACGTGTGACGGATCAGTTTGGGTCCAAACTAAACCTTTGTGTTCAGAATGTTTTCCCATCAGGCTCAGAGGGATTACCCCCCCCCCCCAATAGTTTCACACATGTGACCTCCGTCGATCCGACAGAAGCTCCTCCCCCTTCGTGCGCCATCCCAAATGAAATATTTGAAGCAGCAAAACAATTCAAAGTTTCCTCCTCAATGCAAAAACAAAAAAACCTCACTGCCAGAGCGACGACCATGAAGAAGAAGGAAAAATAAAAGAGAGGAAGAGGTGGAGTGCAGCATGAGGTCTGGCAGGCCTGGGGGGGGGGGGTTGAGGAGGAGGAAGGTGTTCTCCAGGAGGATCATCACACGATCTTCTTGATGCTCGGTCTCTTGAAGCTGCCGGCGCTGCGCTGCTTCTGGACCTGACTGGCTGAACCGTGGCGGGTGCGCCCCCCGCTGGACAGAGCGGAGCTGGGGGACAGCTGGACGTTCTCCTTGTCCACACCTGGAGGACAGACGTCCGTTAACCATCAGAGTATGAATAAAGTTTAACGTTAACCATCAGAGTGTAAATAAAGTTTTAACGTTATCCATCACAATGTAAATAAAGTTTAACGTTAACCATCAGTGTTTCTAGTCTGATAATGTTGTATTGTAAACAACCAATCAGTGTTTAAAGCAACAGGAGGAGAGCTAGTAACGTTAGCAGCACCGCTAACGGCTAACCAACAGGAGGAGAGCTAGTAACGTTAGCAGCACCGCTAACTGCTAACCAACAGGAGGAGAGCTAGTAACGTTAGCAGCACCGCTAACTGCTAACCAACAGGAGGAGAGCTAGTAACGTTAGCAGCACCACTAACGGCTAACCAACAGGAGGAGAGCTAGTAACGTTAGCAGCACCGCTAACGGCTAACCAACAGGAGGAGAGCTAGTAACGTTAGCAGCACCACTAACGGCTAACCAACAGGAGGAGAGCTAGTAACGTTAGCAGCACCGCTAACTGCTAACCAACAGGAGGAGAGCTAGTAACGTTAGCAGCACCGCTAACGGCTAACCAACAGGAGGAGAGCTAGTAACGTTAGCAGCACCGCTAACGGCTAACCAACAGGAGGAGAGCTTGTAACGTTAGCAGCACCACTAACGGCTAACCAACCGGAGGAGAGCTTGTAACGCTAGCAGCACCGCTAACGGCTAACCAACAGGAGGAGAGCTAGGAACGTTAGCAGCACCGCTAACGGCTAACCAACAGGAGGAGAGCTAGTAACGTTAGCAGCACCGCTAACGGGTAACCAACAGGAGGAGAGCTAGTAACGTTAGCAGCACCGCTAACGGCTAACCAACAGGAGGAGAGCTAGTAACGTTAGCAGCACCGCTAACGGGTAACCAACAGGAGGAGAGCTAGTAACGTTAGCAGCACCGCTAACGGCTAACCAACAGGAGGAGAGCTAGTAACGTTAGCAGCACTGCTAACGGCTAACCAACAGAGGTTCACTTCAGTTACATCATGATGCCTTCAGGCTCTGCTCAGTGAACATGAGTACTGGCTGAAGGTTCATTATAACGTTATCATGATGTGTTCACATGTCATCTGTAAAATGTAGTTCTGGTGATAAACTAGAATAAATGTTTTTGCGTTAATATAAAATAGATATTTAAATGACATCTTTTACATAATTAAAGCAAAGTACAAGTAATATTTGCTCCCTCATATTATTATCATCTCTTCTATTATTCTTACTACATGCTTGTAAAGTTTAAATGATGCAGAACTCATTTTAATCTTAAATTCCATTTTTAAGGGTGTCTTTTCATTTAAAGAGCGTCTTCCTGTGCGTGTAGTGTATCGTATGAAACAGCAGGGGGCGCTGTCGCTCAAGTAGACGGCGCGTTTGAGAGCGACTGCAGCGGATCTCTGCGTTAAAGACCTGGTGAGTGCTGCGAGGTGGCCAGTGAGGTCATGGAGTTGGACAGGTTGAGGTTGGCAGTGATGCTGAGCTGGCTCTGGCTGGTGGGGGGGTAGGGGGAGGTGGGCGTCCTCAGTTGCTCCTCCCCTCGCTCCTCGTCGGCCGCCGGCAGGTAGCTGTCGATCAACGCCTCCAGGAACTTCACGATCAGCTCGGCGTAGTCGGGGATCTGCGTTTGCTGCACGGTGAGTAGAGCGAGTTACACGTGAGCTTCAGATGAACTCACTCGAACAGAAGTGACCACAGAGGGTTAGTCACTCGCATCCACACACACTTTAACTAACACACACAGTCAGTCAGTACGCACACTTTAACTAACACACACACAGACAGTACGCACACTTTAACTAACACACACAGACAGTACGCACACTTTAACTAACACACACACAGTCAGTACGCACACTTTAACTAACACACACAGTCAGTCAGTCAGTGAGAGAGCGAGTGTGTGTGTGTGTGTGTGAGAGAGAGAGTTTGTGTGTGTGTGTGTGTGAGAGTGTGTGTGCGTGTGTGTGTCTCATTATCACTTCACCATTGGCAGCGTGTTGCAGTGTAAAGTGCTGAGTCAGCTAAATTTGTGCCTCAGAGAAAATAAAAGATGACCGGCGGAGAGAATGCTTCATACCTTAGAGAAAGGTCCAGCAAACCTCCAGAGACCATTAAAGCCAAAGCCTGTGAAATGAGAAGGGAGGGAGGAGGGGGGGGTGAGGGGGGAGAGAAGGGAGGGAGGGGGGGTGAGGGGGAGAGAAGGGAGGGAGGTGACATGTAAAAAAGGCACGGAGCTGTTATTCATTTTAATTAACCGTTGCAGTTTTAGGTAACTTCCTGTTCAGAAACACTTGGTCGTGGAGTGTTACTGCAACGTCACTGGTTTGATGACATCATGGGACCTTTACAGCCGTCATCCCCCCCCACCCCTAGAAGTGCGTCTTACTCTGGAGGTAGGAGGGCTGGTACTGGGGGGGCGACTCCTCGTGGTACACCACACTCTGCACGATGCCGTGGACCGGGTTCAGCAGGTTGGTGTCCTGACACATGGACAGAACCGTGTTGATCTTAGAGTCCAGCAGGTTGTGGCTGAAGAAGAGGAAGAGACACAAACATATAGATGAAGAAGGCTTTGATCTAAATACACTGCTGACCTCTGTAAGAGCATTTTTATATGTTTCATCACATCTGACACTTAACTGAGACTTCACTGTCTCTGTACCACAGACCTGAGGTCAGCTGCACAGAGACAGACCTGAGGTCAGCTGCACAGAGAGAGACCTGAGGTCAGCTGCACAGAGACAGACCTGAGGTCAGCTGCACAGAGAGAGACCTGAGGTCAGCTGCACAGAGACAGACCTGAGGTCCACCGGCTCGTTCGTATCCTGAACTTCACGTCTACACACCATCTTATGAAAGGTCTCTGGAGCCGATAAAGTCAGCCTGAGGCCGGAGTGAGGACCAGGACACTGACTTGTACCACCATGTTGCTCTCAGCTGCTCCCATGTGGAACATAATGAGACGGAGACGGAGAAAACCTCAAAAACATCCCAATGAAGAGAGAACTCCACTCACACGACAGGAAACACCTTTGGGAAGACAACGCTGGCCTCGGCCAAGTACTCGTAGAGGATCCTCTGGTCGAAGTCGTCCGTGGTGTACTTCACCTGCGTGGCCTTCAACACAATGAAACACTGTGTAAACAAACAGGAACAGACACTGCCGTGCCCGTCCTCACGCTCACGTTTCCTCACCAGCACAGTGAGCAGCAGAGCCTGGATCTTTGGGTCGGTCAGCACCTCCTCGTCCAGCAGGACGTTGGACTCGGAGACCGACACCTTGCGCAGGTGAGAGTTCCCCATTCTCTGAGTCTCTGTGATGATGAAACAACGGGAGGCGTTACGTGAAACATCTCAAACATAAGACACCAGGAGACACCAGGAGACACCAGGAGACACCAGGACGCAGAAGGAAGCTCACCGATCTCGTAGTCGTTCTCCGCTACTCGCCTCATCTTAGGGGGCGTGGTCATCCCCGACTCCAACTCTGGTCTCTTTGGTGCTTTAGAGTCCGATATGAGGTGATCGAAGCTCTTCCTGGTGCCTGCAGGGAGCCAACGGCAGACATTTACACTCATTTAAACCCGAGTCTACACTCGCCGTGGTGACGCCGGCTGAGTCGCAGGTCTGCAACGCGGTGCATGCGATCACGTGACCGTCACAGATACTCGCTGAGAGAAACACGATGGCAGGACTCACAAAGAAGGACGATTCATTGCTACACGCTTCAGAAACAGTTAGTGAGTAAATATGCATCAGTTTACAGGACGTTCAACCGTAGTTTCCTGAGAACATGTAACACTTCTCTCTCTACAGGTTTGTATGAATGTGATATGAGTTTATCGATGATTCTAATCCTCCTCTGTAGCGGTTACATCTACAGTCTGTGAGCAGATCTCTGGTTTCGTCTTTAATTCCTCACAGTCATTGTTCTCCAGGTCCATGTCGGTTCTTCTGCATGCATTCATGTTGTACATAGCAGTTACATGTTAAAGGTTAAAGTTTAGTGTCTCTGCTCTACTCTGTCGTCTGTCATGGTTCTGGTGTCTTTGTATATTCTATGTTTGTACGATGAGACCAGAGTCAGGTTGCTGGTGTGTGTAGTAAAGCTGGTTCTGGTTCTCTAGTGTTCTGGAGGAGCGACGGAGCGGTCGTACCCAGCAGCTTCTTGGTGTTGGCCTGTGAGGGCTGACCCATGTCCAGGCTCATGGACTTGCGTGTGCGGGGGCTGATCTGACCCACCGTGGGGTAGTGGTGGGCCGACAGGTAGCGCTCCGACACCTGAGGCGACGTCCAGGGCTGAGTCTCCCGCAGGGTTCTGGAGGTGAACGGAGAGTTTCATTGTAAGACCGTTGGTGGTGTACCGGGACTCACTGGGATCGGGTCTCCCTCGGCTCACCTGCAGCTGGGGTCCACGATGTGGGTGGAGTACGTGTCCATGGGGACCGGGTCCATGGACAGGTCAGAGATCAGGAGGGACTTCCTGTGTTTGAGGCTGCAGCGACTTCGGACCTCCTCCGAGACGGTGAGCAGGGCTGAACAGAGGAGACGAGGGACGGTTCGGTTTATAGATACTAGAACTCTCATCGCTTCTTTCTCATTGTATTATTATACAAAAGACGTTCATATGTATATATGAATCATTTAAGGACTTTTATCAAATCAAATGTCATTTGTAGACCTCGAGGTGGAAACTGACGAACAGATTTTCCAGAACATCGATGTGCGTATCGTCTAAAGTAGCGATATCAGAAGCGTGAACTCTGGACATATTAATGCGAACGGGCAGAAACTAAACATCACAACCAGGAACAGAGATTTCTAACTTGTTTTCATATTTCTCCTGTGAACGATTGTATGAACGTGACATTGAATATGAGACTGACGGCAGTAAACAAAGACATCAGTGAGGACGAGTGTGACGTGTGTGTGACGTGTGTGTGACGTGTGTGTGGCGTGTGTGGCGTGTGTGTGACGTGTGTGTGACGTGTGTGTGGCGTGTGTGGCGTGTGTGTGACGTGTGTGTGGCGTGTGTGGCGCGTGTGACGTGTGTGTGACGTGTGTGGCGTGTGTGTGACGTGTGTGTGGCGTGTGTGTGGCGTGTGTGTGGCGTGTGTGATGTGTGTGTGACGTGTGTGTGGCGTGTGTGGCGTGTGTGTGACGTGTGTGTGACGTGTGTGTGGCGTGTGTGGCGTGTGTGTGACGTGTGTGTGGCGTGTGTGGCGCGTGTGACGTGTGTGACGTGTGTGTGACGTGTGTGGCGTGTGTGTGACGTGTGTGTGGCGTGTGTGTGGCGTGTGTGTGGCGTGTGTGATGTGTGTGTGACGTGTGTGGCGTGTGTGTGACGTGTGTGGCGTGTGTGTGACGTGTGTGGCGTGTGTGACGTGTGTGACGTGTGTGTGGCGTGTGTGGCGTGTGTGTGACGTGTGTGTGACGTGTGTGTGGCCTGTGTGTGGCCTGTGTGTGGCGTGTGTGTGGCGTGTGTGACGTGTGTGTGACGTGTGTGTGGCGTGTGTGTGGCGTGTGTGTGACGTGTGTGTGACGTGTGTGTGACGTGTGTGTGGCGTGTGTGTGGCGTGTGTGGCGTGTGTGTGACGTGTGTGTGGCGTGTGTGTGGCGTGTGTGTGGCGTGTGTGTGGCGTGTGTGTGGCGTGTGTGTGGCGTGTGTGATGTGTGTGGCGTGTGTGTGGCGTGTGTGTGGCGTGTGTGTGGCGTGTGTGTGGCGTGTGTGTGGCGTGTGTGTGACGTGTGTGACGTGTGTGTGGCGCGTGTGGCGCGTGTGTGGCGTGTGTGGCGTGTGTGTGGCGTGTGTGGCGTGTGTGTGGCGCTTGTGACGTGTGTGGCGTGTGTGTGACGTGTGTGTGACGTGTGTGATGTGTGTGTGACGTGTGTGTGGCGTGTGTGTGGCGTGTGTGTGGCGTGTGTGTGACGTGTGTGTGACGTGTGTGTGACGCGTGTGTGACGCGTGTGTGACGCGTGTGATGTGTGTGTGCTACGTGTGTGACGTGTGTGTGACGTGTGTGTGCCGTGTGTGTGGCGTGTGTGTGACGCGTGTGATGTGTGTGTGGCGTGTGTGTAGCGTGTGTGTGGCGTGTGTGTGGCGTGTGTGTGACGTGTGTGTGGCGTGTGTGTGGCGTGTGTGTGGCGTGTGTGGTGTGTGTGGTGTGTGTGGTGTGTGTGGTGTGTGTGGTGTGTGTGGTGTGTGTGTGTGGTGTGTGTGTGGTGTGTGTGTGGTGTGTGTGGTGTGTGTGGTGTGTGTGGTGTGTGTGGTGTGTGTGTGGCGTGTGTGTGACGCGTGTGATGTGTGTGTGGCGTGTGTGTGGCGTGTGTGTGGCGTGTGTGTGACGCGTGTGATGTGTGTGTGGCGTGTGTGTGGCGTGTGTGTGACGTGTGTGTGGCGTGTGTGGTGTGTGTGGTGTGTGTGGTGTGTGTGGTGTGTGTGGTGTGTGTGGTGTGTGTGTGTGGTGTGTGTGTGGTGTGTGTGTGGTGTGTGTGGTGTGTGTGGTGTGTGTGGTGTGTGTGGTGTGTGTGACGCACCAGCCAGATAGGCCACGCTCTGGGTGTTGACCTCAAACTTGTCACATTTCAGATGCTTGCTGATCAGAGCCAGCAGCGTGTGCAGGATCCTCACGGTCCTCGCTACTGTGGTGGGAGACGGGTGTCTGTAGCCTGGAGACACAAGAGAGGGACAATGAGGACCATGCACCATGAAAGCATGGTTAAAGGGTTAAAGGAGGTCCAGCGGGAGGAGCGTCGAGCTTTACCTTTGAGCAGGTGGCCCACCAGCGCAAAGTTGAAGTTGGCGCTGAAGTTGAGGCCCACGAAGTGATCCATCTGCTTACAGTGCCATTCTAGAGGACACCTGATCTCCATGAACACCTCCTCTGGACTCTAGAGGAGCACATGTCAGAAGAGGAGGAGGAGGAAGAGGAGGTCATCATTTAAAACAAACAAACATGCACGGTCATAGGAGCAAACCATAATCTGCTTTTTGCAGATTTTTGAAGATACTTTGAGATGAAATGACTGTGTTCAAAAGCAGGAGAAGTCAGAGCTTCATGTGTTGTAACCTGCATTCTCTCTAGTGTCCACCAGGGGGCGACTCCTCTGGTTGTATAGAAGTCTATAGAAAATGACTCTACTTCTCTCTTGATTTATTCCCTCAGTAAACATTGTAAACATGAGTTTATGTCTCAATCTCTAGTTTCAAGTCTTCTTCAATACAGCATGATGTTCATTTAGTACATTATGGTCCATTTAGAGTCACACAGACCATAAAGCAGGGGATGCTTTAGGGCGGGGCTACACGCTGATTGACAGGTTGACACCAGAGACGTATACGGCGTCTCTACGTCACTCCTCAGTCCAGATATGGTCACTTCCTGTTCACTGCAGTCTGAGGCTGTACATTGGGATTTAGTGTGAAGCTATGTGTGTGTGTGTGTGTGTGTGTGTGTGTGTGTGTGCGCTTCACCTTGTCATTGAAGACCCGCATGGTGTCCAGCGTGTGGAGGTTCTGCTCCAGCAGGGCGGTTCCAGCAGAGTACAGGTTGACCTCGTCCAGCTGCAGCACAGCGACCGCCACCCAGAACAGAGCTTTGTGCATTTCAGACTCCTGCGTGCACACACACACCCACACACACACACACACACACACACACACACACACACACACACACGGTCGAACATGAACTCTGTCCTCTTCGTGCCTCTCTGTGCTGGCGCTCAATAAGACGACGCTATGTGTAAAGGTGGAGCACACACAGTCTGTTCTTGCTGTGTTTTTGTCTAATTCACCTTCATTTTCAGACCAGTGTGTGAGCCAGACACACATCAGGCATACTAACGGTTCATAACCCACAGAGCAGCCACTGATCAGCCTCCTCGCCTCAGGGAGCAGCTGCAGGTACAAACACAGCTGCTGGTTGGTGGCGTACCTTGCTGAGGAGAGGCTGCAGCTTGGTCAGAGCGATGACCGTGGCCTCGATCAACACCTGGCTGTTGTAGTTGTCCGGCCCCTTCAGACAGCTCTCCAGACCCTGAGAGGAAGAGGAGGGGCCAAGAGACTCACGAGTCAGCACAACAAGATCTATGATGGATGAGCTGTTACAATAAACAAGTAATCCGGTATGAACAGGTATTAAAACCTTTTGACTGAAGCACATGATGAGTTCATGGGCCGTGGGAAAGATGAAACCCTGAAGATAATGTCTGTTTTTACAGCTTCTAGTTGTGATAAATGTAGTTTTGACAATAGTTTAAAGAAAACATGCTTTTCAATCCCGCCGGTGGGTTTTTGGGGTTCAGAGGGTTAACAAAATAAAAGCCTAACACAGTTTGAGGATGGCTCTGATGCCCTGCAGATGTCAGTTAGTGACGCCGTCTCACCCGGTCGATGCTCAGCAGAGGACTGGCCTTGCTGAGGATTCTGATGATCTGCTTGATCTGGCCGTGGCTGACCCGCTTACTGATGCAGCCGAACACCACCAGAGCTCTGGGCTGCAGAGACGGGTTGTACTGGAACGCAAACCTGGAAGACAAACACACATATATATATACACACACACACACACACACACACACACACGTTCCCAAAGCAACTCTGGAGAAACCAGCACAGAGGACGCTACATTAAGAAAACATGCCGTCGTGTCTTTTATTGTGAAAGCAGCCACCAGCACTAGTTTTAGTCGCTAAATATAAAAGATATAAAACATAAAAGACTTTTCAAAGAATCTTCCCCATAATCATCATCAACCATCCTGAAGTCAATATAACCTACAACAATTGTGAATGTTCTTCTTTTACTTTGTTATCGTCGTCTAAAGCGGTTATTTTACAGGAAACACAATTCAAAAGATCAGGAAATAAAGATTGTGTTTTTATGGATTAAAATGAATCTCTTCATTATTATCTTTACTGAAGTATAATAATGTGTTTAGAGCTCGTGTTAGGAAGTTAAACATCATAATTCATCTCTAATATCCGTTTCATATTCATGTGAAATATATCTCCTTCAAACTACTGGATTTATTCTAGTTCATCACCAGAACTACATTTTACAGATGACATGTGAACGCATCGTGATAACTGTTCAGAGAATCTCAACAGAGCTTAAACACGAGGAGAAGGTTCATACTTCTGAGCGAGCTCGGTCCACTGGTCCAACCACTTGCAGGCCGGGATGTCCCTCATACAAGCCTGCAGCAGAGGGACAGGGACACAGAGAGACAGAGACACACGGACACAGAGACACACAGACAACAGAGACAGGGACACAGAGAGACAGAGACACACGGACACAGAGAGACAGAGACACACGGACACAGAGAGACAGAGACACGGACACAGAGAGACAGAGACACACGGACACAGAGAGACAGAGACACACGGACACAGAGAGACAGAGACAGGGACACACGGACAGAGACAGGGACACACAGACAACAGAGACAGGGACACAGAGACAGAGACAACAGAGACACACGGACACAGAGAGACACAGAGAGACAGAGACAGGGACACACAGACAACAGAGACAGGGACACAGAGACAACAGAGACACACGGACACAGAGACACCGAGACACACGGACACAGAGAGACAGAGACAGGGACACAGAGACAGGGACACAGAGACAGGGACACAAGAGACAGGGACACAGAGACAGGGACACAGAGACACGCGGACACAGACACGGGGACACACAGAGACAGGGACACAGACAACAAAGACACACGGACACAGAGACATAGACAACAGAGAGACACGGACACAGAGACACGGAGACAGGGACAACAGAGACACACGGACAACAGAGAGACACGGACACAGAGACACAGGGACAGGGACAACAGAGACACACGGACACAACAGACACACACAGAGAGACAGAGACAGATCAATATGAACTGCTTGTTGCATTTCAGTCTTAGTCGTCTTCTTTCAGTGTCTGGTTCCACAATCAAATAACAAATAAGCATTTAACAAACTGAATTTACACACGCACATATATTTACATCTATATTATTTGATTTTCATGGTCCTGGTCATCCACCAGCTTTTGACTATTTCACCTCATTGTTAGCTTGATATTTATTATTTCATGGTAAACAGGAGAGGAACAGACCTCCATGATCTCCAGCAGGGCCTCTGTGACGGTCTCCAGGGAGGACAGGGCGAAGGTCTCCCTCTCGTAGGACCCGGGGGAGAACGAGCGGTCTCTGTAGCTGGAGCGGAACGCGATGACGGCGGCCGACTTCACTTTGCTGATGCCGAACAGCAGGTAGAACTTAGGCAGCGAGAACTCGGTCAGACTCAGCCTCAGAACCTGCTTCGTCTCCTCTGGAGACATCACAACACACAAAACATGGAGATAGTTTAGACGCAAAAACTGCGGCATGGGAAACACTCAGAGCTGCAGGAAATCAAACTCTCTGTGGAGAAAATCAGAGAACGTTAACTAAATCTGGCAACTTTATAAACCATTTATAGAGTATAAACCTCCCCGACCAGAGCTGAGAGGATGTCTGTGAGGATGTGTGTGTGGTGGTGTGTGTGTGATGATGTCTGTGAGGATGTGTGTGTGTGTGTGTGTGTGTCCTCACCACTGAAGTTGAGCTGTGAGCAGGTGCAGAGCGAGTGGATGATGTTGATGACCAAGCCGTGGGTGGAGGCCCTGAGGGAGAGAGGCCCGGTGGCCACCAGCAGGGTGACCACGTGGAACAGGTAGGGCAGGTGAGCGGCCACGTCCAGAGAGTTGTTGAAGGACAGCATGAGCATGTAGCGGGCCAGGATGGCGATGTCGTCCCACATGAGGTGCTGCTCCAGAGTGGGCGTCGGAGACAGACACGTCTTATCGATGATCTTACACATCCGACCAATCACCTGCCGACAGACAACAAGAGAACGTTTAAACACTTATGTGATGTCGTCGCGTTTCTGTTTTATTTATTTTATCAATGTTTTCATGGTCCTCATTTATTGCTTGAAATAAATGCATCATAATGTAACTGAAGTGAACCGCCGCTGGTTAGCCGTTAGCGGTGCTGCTAACGTTACTAGCTCTCCTCCTGTTGGTTAGCCGTTGGCGGTGCTGCTAACGTTACTAGCTCTCCTCCTGTTGGTTAGCCGTTAGCGGTGCTGCTAACGTTACTAGCTCTCCTCCTGTTGGTTAGCCGTTAGCGGTGCTGCTAACGTTACTAGCTCTCCTCCTGTTGGTTAGCAGTTAGCGGTGCTGCTAACGTTACTAGCTCTCCTCCTGTTGGTTAGCCGTTAGCGGTGCTGCTAACGTTACTAGCTCTCCTCCTGTTGGTTAGCCGTTAGCGGTGCAGCTAACGTTACTAGCTCTCCTCCTGTTGGTTAGCCGTTAGCGGTGCTGCTAACGTTACCAGCTCTCCTCCTGTAACTTATCAAACTCTCAGACGATGTCATTGTGTAGAAGTTGTCATGAAATATACTGAGCCCAAAAGCTACAAGACCATAACAGACTTGTTTTTTTTAGATATGGAGCTGATACATATGAAAATACAGCTTTACTTATAACCAATAAGACACCAGCATGTGTTGGTGTGGCGACATCAGACAGTCATGCTGTTTATTAAAACATCTCCATTAAGACCGTTTGGTCCAGTATTTTTAAGCCAGATTTTCTTAAATTCAACTTTTTTGGTGAAACAACAGAATCAGTGGAAGAAGGAGCAGCACTTCAACTTAAACACTGACGGGCTTCTTCTGGGTCAACAATCCTCACAAAGGCCACCATTGAGAGCAGAGCGGCAGTCGGCCATAATAGGAGCCGGGGCCTGGCTTTTCTATTGTGCTGTGTTTGTTTCTCACAGCTGATGGTGGAGAGGGAAGGACTTCTCCTCTTTATCACTGCAGTGATTTACAGCGTCGGATTCTCCCGTTAAGTAAGTAATTATTACATTTAACGCTGGTCAGAGTCAAAGTGGTCCAGAAACTAACCCTCTGATAATCATAAGTCACACAGCGAGAATTAATACAACCATTTTATACAAATGTTATGGACTTTAAACACGTTACAGACTGGCTGTTATATGATGCCGTCGCTTTACGGTTTTATTTTTATTTGTTGATTTTACTGAATTATTTTATTTTTATCGTATCGATTGTCTCATTATTTCCTTTCTTTTGCTGCTTTGACTAAAGGACTTTGTAAACTGTTATTAAAGGTGCCGTATAAATAAAGTTATTATGATAATATCACGTATGTTAGCTGTAACAGTATATTGAAGTCAATGTAACATTTCATGTAACAAGTAGTCTGACAGGTAGTATCTGGTGGTATGAACCTGTAATATTACTAATGTTATAAACTAAGTAAACCGATGCAGTCTGTTGCGGTCTGTGAGATTAAACTGGAATAAGTGTGACACGTTTTGATGCACCATTCATGAGTAAAGATAATCATCACAGCCCATATTCCAAAATCTATGAACAGTAAAACCCAAAGTTTAGTGAAGAAAGAATGAGGAAGAGTCTCTGTGGCGCTGAAGTGATGAAGACGAAGATCATCATTCATCATGTCTGGGTAGTAAGAAACCTACATGATCCTAAATGAACCTTCAATGAAGATGTTTACCACCAGCGTTCCTCTCATAGTGATACGTGTTACATGGAGGGTGAACTTCATTGAACAGGTAGTTGAGTTTGGATGGAGGGACAAATGATATAGAATCTTAATAACAAAGTACTTTTGACTTCCTGCTGCAGAACGTGAAAGTTAGATTAAAATGCTGAATGAGTCCATAAAAGGTTTATAATTACAGGATCCCTCTTTAGCGTGACCTGTTGCTCTGAGCAGGAGAGCCACCACCAACATTAAGTGAAGTCAGTGAGAGGAAGATAGCTTCACAGAGCGATGTGAAGGAACAGCTTAACCTACATGAGGCCTCCTTCATGACTTTCCAACAGATACCAGAGTCATGAAGGGTGCAGACGATGGGCGTCGTAGGAACGTTTTGGTCTCTAGTCGATATAAACTTCACCTAAACAACTCTGCAGAGAGACAGACGTCTGGTTCAGCTCCAGCAGTTTGTTGGGAGAGTTTATAGATTCATGGGAATGAACGAGCTGCTGTCACCAGGCATCACTAGTCATGCAAGTGTTCAAAAAGCTTCCAGGGATGAGTTTCACAGCTTGAGTTTTATGTTGAGTGACAGTTCACTGAACAACGGGACATTACTCCACCTCCAGAATCAACATGGAACATTTTGTTACGAGCAGAACTAAATTACAAATTGACTCAATAAACTCATACGTCACAATGGACAACAAAATAAACAGTGAAATAAATAAATACATTTCGAATGACATTTGTATTACTGTTGTTTAGGTTTTGGCGATAAGCGCCGGCTCACTTTCCACTCTGGTCCAAATTGACGCTTCATTTGCTCCAACTTTCACAAGTCTTCCATTTGTCATAAGTTGGCGGGACTGTTGCTAATGATCCTCTGCTACCAAAGTCAACCTTCTGAACATAATGCAACCAGGCTGAAGTTATTGAACACAGAACGATGGAAGCACCATGTCGAGGCTTTTTGAATGACACGACTCCATGACGGGTGGAGTATTGGCTCACACAGGTGACTCTGCAGACACTGATCCAGAGTGGATTAGCTCACCTTGCTGGAGACCAGTTTGACATTCCCTGAAGCCAGAGCCACTGCAGTATCAGCCATGACCTCCGCCTTGATGGAGCCCAGTCCTCCGGTGGCGCTGGTCTTAATGAAGCTGTCCAACACCACATCCAGCAGGTCGGTTATCTGAGGACGCACAGTGAGAGTCAGAGGTGAAGATCCACGACCCGGTTACACTCATCGGGGCCGTCGGTGTGGCGGACCCACCTGGCCCAGGCTGCCCCAGATCTTCGCCTGGATGGAGGGGTACATCTGCTTCTCATTGATCGTCATGGTGATGAGTTTGTCCAAGATGGCAGTGACGCGCTGGCGCTTGGCGTCGTCGTTGTGTTTGCAGAAGCGAACCAGGTTGAGCAGCCAGGGCGTCATGTACTCCAGGCAGAGATGCTTCAGCTCGATACCTGCGATTGAAAAAAAAAACACGATCGACATACATTTACTTTTTAACATGAAAGAAGCCAACAGCCGGTTCAAACAGGACTTTCATCAGAGAGGGGTCCCTGTCGCTGGGCAAAACCTAAAGCAACTTAAAGTTAACGTTGGTTTGTGGACTGATGGTTTGAAGCCTTGAGTTCGGCGCTTTGGCCGTCGCCATCTTGTTTTTTGCAACCAGTGAACAGGAAATGAGCATATGTGGACTGAGGAGGAGTGACGTAGAGACGGCGTATACGTCTCTGATAGAGACCTGTCAATCACTGTGTAGCCCCGCCTTTATTATGTTTGTTTATGTTGTCGTTACCACAAACATATTGTAAACACCTGCTGTAGCCTTGGTGTTAGAACACAGCGGTTTAAATCACAGAAAGGACCAATTGATCACCCATCATGTGTGTAGTGAGAGTCAATCATAATCAAACAAAAGAGCCACACTCATCCATGACAGTGGACTCAACCAATCACTGGCAACACTTTCTAAAGCTGCAGTAAAAGAAAGGTGTTCTCGCCTGCTTCACAAAATGTGAAAAAACAAGGATTCATTGTGACCTTTCTATAACTTTCCATAAATAACTGAAAGAACTAAAACGTTCGTCTACAATAGCTGTTTTTAGTCTATTTCGTGGGAGCACAGGGCTTAATAAATAGAAAACATCAGCGGTGGAGTCCAAACTGCGTTGGTTGTGGTGTTTGTAAAGAGCAGCATGGCTTCTAGGAGCTGCTCTCAGGGTTGTTAGATTCTTAGTACTTGTCTCATTTCCACTCCAGTTCAGCTGGTAATCATTTTATGGAATGAATATGTGACCTCCCATAAACATCTTTGCACAAACCCTGAAAAAAGGCAGTTTTTTTGGCAAGCAAGGAAAAAAAACCTTCCACGTTGTGAAGTGACTGCAGGAGTCCTGTTTGGTGGACTTACTGGACTTGCTGAAGCCTGAGATGCACTCCTCCAGAAACTCCAGTGTCAGATGGGGCTCGTTGGCTGCCAGAGTCTTGCTGATGGAGACGATGAAGAGGGTGTTGTTGGCGGGGATGCAGAGGCCCGACGTCTCCAGCAGCTGGCCCTCTATCTTCAGGTTGAAGGTGCAGGTCAATGCACACAACAGATTGTAAGCCGCCGACCTGGAAGTGGGATGGACAACAAGTGAGCGGTGTTAAGTCCTGTCAAGAGTAGCGCGCACCCCCCCCCCCAGAATGTTCTGACGTTTTACCATGACGCCGTTGACTCTTATCCCAAATAGATTTGGGTGGAAATAACAGCTTCTTCATATGTAATTTAGCTCTAAACTTAAGCCACATTTACAGCCAAAAACACAAGTGTCTTAACATTTTGGAACTTGCAATTCCTGACACAAAACCAAAAGTCACCAAACTGATGAGCTTTCTCTGGATAAAGACCACTGGCCTTTCTGCAGTTTGGATTTCTTAGAGTCCACAGCAGAAACTACAACTTCTTCAGTAAAAAGAAGCTGGTGATGTTACTGCTGTTTTAGGTGGAATAATCTGGCTCGAATGAGTCTGAAGGCCCTACAGCACCGACCTGAGGCTGGGGTCAGAACTGCCCAGGTTCAGCAAGGCGATGTTGAGCAGAGTGCCGGGAACATCTTTGGGTCGAATCTTGGTGTGCTGTGGGATGGAGTCCGGCTGCGACAGCTCCCAGCGCGTCCGGATGTGGATGATGGACTGGACGATGGCGTCGCACTCTTGGTGCATGAACGTGAGCGGCGTGCCCTGGTTGGCCATGGTGAGGGTGAACTGGCTCTCGTCCACCAGGCAAATCTCCTCGATCTCTGAGGCGTAGTAGACGTCGTTGAGGAAGACGGGCTGGCCGAGGACGCGGGTCCGCTCGGCCGAGGTCACCTGAACTGCAGTCGAGCCCACCTGACCAGCGAGAAAACATACATTGTTTAAGGAAAAACCTAAACCCATTGCTCAAATTCCTCCTGATCGTAATAAAGTTCTCTGATCTTATCCTTCCAGTCTAATAAGGTATTCACAAAAGCTACTCCACAGTACCTGGAAGCAGTTTGCGGTTTCGGTACCTCTGCAGCTCCCCGTCTACACTCCCTACTTGGTCCACACGGGGACTTGAACCAGCGACCCTCAGGTTCCAAAGACCAAACCCCCACAGACTGAGCTACATTCGCCCTTTGGTGGCATCCTCACCTTTATTGAGACCTTGGTGTCTTTGTGGGCCAGCTTGAGGGCATTATGGAACACTTTGAGGTCTTCCTCCAGGGTCAGCGTGGCCGCGGGCAGCTTCTGTTGGTCCGGTTCGATGTGTTCGGCAAGCTTAGCTGGAGAGTCGATGAACTGGAGCCGCTTGCTGCCCTTCAGGCCCGTCAGCAGCCGCTCGTGGTACTTGGTGTACTCCCTCACCCAGGTGTTGCAGTTGTAGACGAAGACGGCCGCCACATTCTCGTAGGCGAAGCCGGGAAAGACCACGAACCACTTGGACAGGAAGTCGGTCTTGAAGCGATTGCTGGGTCCTACGTGCGTGAGGTCTACCACTATCTCGTAGGGCTTGGCGTAGTAGGGTTTGAGAGTGAGGAGGACATGGTAGATGAGCAGGTCACCGTTGATCTGGCCTGTTTTGAACCTAAAGAAAAAAGAAATCAGACAAGGTCAAACTCAGGCCTTCTGAGTAAATAATGCATTTCTGTGTTTGGGGTTAGTAGTGTATCGTTTGAATGTGTTGGTCCTTTTTTTGGCTTCTGAGAAACTACATTACTTTTTTTGTCTCTCTCTTCTTGTAAGAGCTTTCAGCATCTGCTGTATCATCAAGAGGAAATAAGCAGAGCAGAACCAGAGACCGGGTCAGGAAGTACACTCAGAGCGCCTCAAGAGTCTGTCTCACTGCATCCCTCCAACAACACCTCCACATAACACCAAGTCAAGTAAGTATTGTCAATACAAGTCAACTTTGCATGGTAGGTGATGCAGAAAGTTCACGTTTCTGCTCTTGATTTCAGAGCACAATGGAAGGAACCAGAACCTCCCTCTGGCTGTTTCTCCTGCTCAACCAGCTGCCGTTCTGTCCCACCGACGCAGGCCGGAACCTTTTGACCGTGCGGCCGTACTCGGCCCAAACACAAGATCAGGGCGGCAACTCGACGCCTGCCGTGGAGCACAGCCTCCCAACCACCGGCCGCACAAACTCACTCGACGCGGACACCAACGGTACCCGTGCAGACTGCTTGATCGACACCGAGATGGGTCTGATGGCTCTGGGCTCGGCGGGGGTGTTGATCGTCTGCCTGCTAGTTGCCACCGTGGTGCTGGCACATCAGGTCTGCCTCATTCAGCGCCGGGCTTACGCCCCCCGATCCTCCCGGTCCAACACGGACTCGGTGAGCGGTACTGGGTACCGGGGTGTCGACCAGCAGGAGGCGGGAGGACTGGTCGGGCCGTGCGATGCCAGCGTCATGCTCGAGGAGGTGAGAGCCGACAGCGAGATGGAGGACGAGAGGCAGGCTGAAATACGAGAGGCGAGGGAGGAGGCCGGGCTCGAGAGAGGGGCCACGGCGATGTCTTTGGAAGAGAAGGTCGGCCAGATGCAGAGCTCCAGAGACTCCTGTCTGGAGATTCCCAGGGATCTGGAAGATATGCCCCTTGTTGTGTGAGGAGGCAACCCCGCCTAGACCACCTCCAGTCCCAGACCCAGACACTCCAGTCAGTTCAGCTAATGTGTTTAACGTCTTTTCTTTAAGTTCTATCCTGTTTATTTCACCTCACAGTATTTTACTGAAACAGCTGCCTGGGCATCGCGTGAAATGTTGTCAACTGGTGCCGAGTGCCTGAACCCACACCAAAGAGGATCGTTCTTCAAAACCTTGCTTTGAGAAATATAAATACATTTATTTAAGAAGTACTCAAATATTCTGGCTAAATAATACTTATTAAAGTAAAAAATACATACTTTTATCAAATCAATTTATTCATTTACAGGTTTTGGGACTCAATAGTTTTACTTGAAAGTTTTTTTACATTTTGATTAGAACCAAAAGGTATTGTGGGTCAACACCCAGTCTGAGTACTGAGTATAGAATATAAAGAGACTTAAGATCAAGTTCATCTTCTCAGATGCTTGATTGTGACGTAGAAAAGCTCTCAGAAACAAATGGAAGAAACTTGAGAGAGAAACTGAGGAGTAGGGGTGTAACGCTACGCGTGTTCTTATTGAACCGTTCGGTACGAGGCTCACGTTCAGTACGCACGACGAACCGAATACCGTTGAATAAAAAAACACCTTTATTAAGCAGGTAGTCCCATTGAGATTAAAAATCTCTTTTGCAAGATGTGAGTAACAATACTACATCACATTAAGGAGCAGTTTGTGTTTTTTATGCTGATGTGTTGTAAGAACACACCCCAGAAGATGAGTCACTCAGGTATAGTTCCATCATTGTTCAAAGTCAAAGAATAACTTCATGATGTTAGTTGGAATGAATAAATATATTTTAAAATCAAGTCCATTTCTCTGCATTTATAGTTTTCTACTGTACCGAACCGTACCGAACCGTGGCTCCACTGTATCGTACCCAACCGTTACACCCCTACTGAGGAAGTATTTATGTTGTGAAATACTTCAGTTGAAGTAATGAGAATACTGCTGCAGCAAAGAGGCAAAGCTATTGTCAGACACAGAAGCAAAGGAAGGGTACATTCTTCAGCCTTCACAGTTGAGCCGTTAAACACCTCATGTGATGTGCTACATAGTTCTACACACTTGCTGAGCAAATCCTACATTTACTTTAAATCTGCTTGATTTGGGCAGAAACAATAAATAAGTAGATCAGACTTTTAGAGAATCAAAGAGTTCACAGGACCGATCCCCAGAGGACACGAGGCGATGGTCAGAAGGTACAACGTCGAATAAGCTTTGTTGCGTTGATGAATCTGTTGATGATGTTTACTGCAGACTAATACTTCTGATTCTTTCTTAACATATGAAACCGTTCGTGTCAGGTATTAAATAAATGGACTTTTGCATGGTTTCAGTATTTGTTTCTATATCCACGGTTCAAGAAACGATCCTGTTCCATTGGCTTCTTTAAGGAATGCATAGTTATAACAAGTATAACTCTCAGTCATGATCAGCCAGAAGGTAGTGAAGCACTGAAGGTGTGGTGAGCAGAAATAGAAGCCTGAGCTTGAGCTTGAGGAGGCTGTGACTGAACGGATGCTCTGCTCTACACTGCTGCTGTGTCTGCATTGGACCGAGGTTCATCGTCTGCGTGAGCTAAACGTAGACTCTCCGTCTGTGTGTGAGCAGACACTACGTGGTGTTGACGTCTTCACTAGATAAGCGTGTTCATGAGCGGCTTCAGCTCAGAGCAAACAAGAGCTTCTGATCCACAACAGTGTCCTTTCAAAATATGAATATATTAAATACTATTGGAAACAAAGAGGCTGAGAGGCCTGAAGAGATGCAGCACATTATGAGCTAACCCGGAGGCTCAGCTACACGATGCCTTCAGGCTCTGCTCAGTGAACAGAGTACTGGCTGAAGGTACAACGTTACCATGATGTGTTCACATGTCATCTGTAAAATGTAGTTCTGGTGATGAACTAGAATAAATCCAGTAGTTTGAAGGAGATGTTTATGAATATAAAATAGATATTAGAGATGAATTACACGAGCTATAAACTCATTATTATACTTCAGCAAACATAACAATGAAGAGATTTATTTTAATACATATGAATAAAATCTTTTGTTTCCTGATCATTTGAATTATGTTGTTATGAAGAAAAAACACAATAAATGACTACAACAAAGTAAAAGTACAACATTGAGAAGTGCTGATGACTTGAGGTGTTTGAATGATTTTTGGGACGATGGCTCCACATGATGTGTTGCTCCACTAGTTCAAACCATCAGGACAAACACGATGAAAGTCATTTCTACAAAGGCTTCTCCAACTCTATGATGCACGATTCACCGTTAACACGTTTGAATGCAGTCAGGCTTTGGTGTGAAACATGAACGACTGTCTTCATCACATCAGACCTGAGAATGCAGCGTCGGCTTCACACGTCACACTTCCTGTAATGAAGCAAGAAGGACTCACGGTTTCAGCAGAGAGGAGCCCCGAGCTGTGCTCTCACTCAGAGGACTCAATAAGACCAACTACTTACCTCTGAATACATCCTGCAACCACACAGCCGCCGGCTCACTGGAGCTGTGAAGTCACTGGTAAGTACAACTTAATCGTGAACCATGAATGTGGCCTGAGGTGCGTCTGATTACTCCAGTGCTTTGGATTGATGCTGGTGCTAAAAGATGAAAAGTTACCTCACAAAAATGTCCCGAGACTGAGCCGAGGACAACATCTACTGTGATGCATTCATCACAACTACAGCGCCCGACAGAGAAATGATCAACGATTCTCCGTTAAACAGAAAAGCTCCTTCAGATTAAGATGTGAGACGATTGTAAAATGTAACTAAAGAAACTTTAAATACACTGTGTGACGCATACGTCTATTTAGAGTTTGAGGAAACGGTACAACAGCAGTTTACATTGCAACACTGCACAAGATGGTGTTGCTCTGCATCTCTGACGAAAGAACTTCCTCTATTCTAGCAACCAGCCAGAAGACGGAAGAAGAACCATGACCATCCACTTTTTGAGCCTGATGCTGGTGTGGCTGCTGCCGCTGCCGTCCGGTCAGAACAACACCGTCGGTCACGTGACGACAGGAACGCAGGTCACGCCGAGCGAGTCCACGCGGGACCAGCTGACCACACGGGAGGCGTCCGGCCCGGATCCGGTCTCGGAGGTCGCAGGTCGTCACATCGATCGGCACATCGTGGTCCAAGAAAACGGGACGAGACCCAGCGACGAACCTTCACCGCAAACATCTTCTACGATGTTCCCACCAGGGATTCGAACCGCAACTCCAACCAACTCCACATGGTCTCTGTTCAACGGCTCAACAGAGTTTAACTTCACGACATCGGCAGCAAGAGTCATAACCAGTCACGCCGGCGACCCAACCGCAACCACATGGACACCGCCAACGCCAAGTAGCTCCGCCCAAACTCAATCCACCGATCAAGCACCGACCCGACCGTCCACACGTCCGCCGCCGTCCACAAGCCTCGTCTCTACCGCCAACGCATCGACCGAACCCGTCGAGAACACAACTGCCAACGCAAGCCCAGTCACAGCTGCACAGTCCCCCGGTTTGCACAGAACGCCAAAGGCCACGACAAAGACGCCGTCGGTCCACGTCGCTACGACGAAGGAAAGACGTCCGGGGGGAAAAGAAGAGCCTGCTAAAGGATCGAACCACAGCAAAGCAGTGGCAGGGATAATAGGTGGAGCCCTGGTAGTGATGATGGTGGGCTTCCTGCTGATCTACATCAAGAAACGGAAGCTTCACAAGCAGCAGATAACGACTGGAGACTGGGCCGGTCCCTCGCCGTTCCTCGAGGGCGGAGCCAACAACGGCCAGGTGACGATGAGGCCGTCCAACCGGATCTCCCTCTCCAGCTTCCTGACTCAGAGGCTGTCCAAGAGACTGTCCACGCTGCCGGACGCCGGCGAGGAGTTGGAAGACTTGACGCCGGCGAGCACGTTCGGAGGCAAACATAAAGGGAGTTTGTTCGGTCGAAAGGCCGCCGGAAGCGCCGGCGGAGGAAGCGCCGGGACGGCCGGAGACGTTCCAGAAAGGAAAAGCAACGGAGACGCTCCAACGGAGACGCCGAAGAACTTCGTCTCGTTGACGAACGAGACGCCACGCACGAACAACTCGGAGGCAAACCACATTCAAGACCTTTCTGCAAACCCCCCCACTCCCCCTGGACAACCACGAGCGAACTGATCCTCCGCCGTCACCGGCTGCTCGGCAGCAAGGACACAGGAACCGATCGAGAGAGACGTTCATCAGAGTCGCTACGCTGACACAACACAGGATCACGAATAAAAGAGAAGGTCGTGAAATACTCTGAACGTCTTAAACTGCAGAAGAAGTATTGTTCTAAATCACGTGAGATGTTGAACTCGTACTATTAGTCAACCTGGTTCTGCATGAAGGCTTCTGTGACTCAAACCACAGCTTTGCTGGATTCCCTTTATAAAGTCAATGAAATGTGGTTTTACTGACATGAAAGACTCAGAACAAATAAAGTTACCAAAGCAGCAAATTAAAAAAAGTACACAATAATATCAATATCAATATTAACAAAACATTACTGTTATATAATATATATACACAGTATTACAAGTACGTGTGTGTGTGTGTGTGTTAAGAGCTCATTAAACTCTTTGATTCTAGGATTACAGAGTTGAATTTGTCAAAATAAATGTTCCTTATTTCAATGAATGTTTCGTGTTTCAGGAGAAGTATCTGTTGAACACAGTGACCTCATACTCTGCTTTCTTCTGGCCATGATGTGTTTTTGTAGTTTCCTATTTGGAAGAGTGAACTCAGTCTCCGTCTCTGTAAAAAACAAATGTTCCAGATCAGAGGTCTCCAACGTTTGTCAGGCCAAGGACCGCCGACTATATATATTGTATAAAAATGTGTTTTATATTAAACTGGGCCTAGTACCATGTATTCCTCTTTATTGTGCATTCAATACTGAGCTATTCTAATAACACACAGGTTCATATGTTCATGTTGTTATTGTAAACATGTGTAAGGTACAGTGAGCCACTGACATTCATAAACACCTTGTCAGCTGATACCAATGCCAATATCAACATTGTCTGTCAACTGCATGATAATCATCATACAAGATATTCACACTGATGTTTTCACTTTAAACATAAATGTGAGTGAAATGAGTGATGGTCTATTAGTGCCACTGCCATGCATAAAGATACCTGTTATCTTTCATACAATACTGAACTATTAAAATAATGGACACATTCTTGTTTAGAGATTTTTTTAAAATAGTGGAATCAGCCAAACCTTTGGCGCCCTGCAGTGCGGCCCCTGTTGAAGAGCTGTTTCAGAGCATGAAGCCGCTCATCTCGTCAGCTCTGAGCAGCCTCAGGTTTGGTGCGAGTACTTTAGAGGCGTTGGATGTTTACTGATCGCTTCTTTGTGGTTTTAAACCTGAACAGCGTGTTGATGCATTGAATCAAGTTGTTCATAATTCTGATCATGAAGCCGTTTGTTAAACTATATTTGTGTTTATCTCATTGTGACTGTTAAGCACATAAAAGAAGAAAGAGAAGCTGCTGGTGACGTTGGTCTGAGTCACATGACTGAGTGGTTGTGGTTTAGGATGTCACATTAAAAAAAAACACTTCCACATATCACACACTTCTGCAGCTCTGCTGTCCTCCAACCACTAATAATCAGACACATTCAAGCCGAAAACTACAAGAAAGTTTGTTTTCATTCAGGCTGGACTCGACTACAGCGAGTCACATCGACCCCAAACAGCTCACTATTTATTATGAAGTTTAGATATGAAAAGTATTGAATTATGAGACTATTCTAACTCGTACCCTGAAATAACTCACAAAAGACTCAACTGTGTGCTCACTCACACACACACACACACACACACACACACACACACTTTAGCCTCATCAGCAGCAGAGTGGGCCGGCTCGCTGCTGCAATTCTCCCCTCCCTCCTATCTCCCCTCTCTCTCTCCTCTCCTCCCTCTCTTCCCTCTCTCCCCTCTCTCTCTCCTCTCCTCCCTCCTCCTCCTCCCTCTGAACAAACCTGCAGCTGCATTGGAATCTGACAGAGCAGGACGGGGGGGGGGGGGGGGGGGGGGGGGGCAGCATGTTTAGAGCAGCAACCTCCAGAGAAAAGAGGCTGAGAGACTCCAACAGACTGCAGGAGGAAGAAGCGAGAGGAGGGACGACGGAGCGACGCTAGAGAGGACGAGGTGAGTGAGTGAGGGACGAGCCACCTTAAACCTGAGCAGAGAGAGAGAGCCCAGTGAACCGCACAGGGCTCTGTCTCCATGCAGATTGATGCTTTTTAGTTTTGCATGCCTTTGTACAGCCTTTAAACAAAAACAGGGATTCAGCGACGATGAAGCGCCTCCAGGTAATGGAGCGGCGCGAGGACATTTCTGGATTGAACAGACAATGTGTCCCACAGTCCCGTCTGTGACAACACAAACGCACATGGAGCTCCGGTCTTCTGCAGTTACCGCGTCGCCCTGAATGCACATGCACTCTGCAGCACTCTGAGCTCCGATCCCTCTGGCAGAGCTTCAAGTTCTCTCCCAGGAAGACTCGCACCCAAATGGGACTCTTTGCACGGAGAATGAGGCAGGTTTTAATTCAGATGCATAATTAAGACGGAAAACAAACGAGTTACAAATGAAACGGTGTCATCCGTCTGCGCTGCTTCTATTTAACGCTGCGCGTCGTCCTGCAGAGCCCGGACCATGACCGCCTGCCTCTCCCTGCTGCTGTGTGGGCTGTTCGGGGGTCGGGTGGCGTCCATCTGCCCCACCGTGTGCTCCTGCAGCCGGGGGCACCGCGCGGTGGACTGCTCCTCCCGAGGCCTGACCAAGCTGCCGCCAGGCCTGCAGCACAACATCAACTTCCTCAACCTGTCGTTCAACAGGTGAGCAGCTCCGTGCATGTGAGAGGTCTCCAGGGACAACAGAACTCGTGACGTCACAAATAAGAAACAGGAAGTGTTCAAAATCTACATGTGAGTAAATATGTATCAGCCAAATCAAACAGTTTACAGGCCGTTCAACCGTTGTTTCATTGAATACTTCTTTCTTTACAGGTTTGTATGACGGTAATAAAGTAGTTCATGAATGTGAGATATGAGTTTATAGGTTATAATCCCTCTATAGTGGAGGTTGGTTTCTGTCTTAAATTCTTCAGTTCATTTTGTTTGTACGTCCTCTGGCATTTTGGAGAATATTGCTACTAACAGCACACGCAAATATAAACCAGTTCAGTAAAGTCAAGTCAGAGCTTCACGTGTTAAAGCTGCATTCTCTCTAGTGTCCACCAGGGGGCGACTCCTCTGGTTGTATAGAAGTCTATAGAAAATGACTCTACTTCTCTCTTGATTTATTCCCTCAGTAAACATTGTAAACATGAGTTTATGTCTCAATCTCTAGTTTCAAGTCTTCTTCAATACAGCATGATGTTCATTTAGTACATTATGGTCCATTTAGAGTCACACAGACCATAAAGCAGGGGATGCTTTAGGGCGGGGCTACACGGTGATTGACAGGTCTCTACTTCACTCCTCCTCAGTCCAGATATGCTCACTTCCTGTTCACTGGTTGCTAAAAAAACAAGATGGTGACCTCGAAATCGGCGAACTGGAGGCTTCAAAACATCAGTCCACAAACTAACGGGTGCCGTCTCCATGACTACGTCCACAACAAAGCTTTAGAACGAGTTTGTGGAAGTGAAGAAGTTGATTAAAGATTGTACAGTAGGAGCTATTCTCTGAATAATAAAATACGATATTCAATGTTTCACCCTTCTGGCAGCCTGCAGGGTCTGGAGAGCCAGCTCACCCACTACGCCCACCTGCGGACCCTGGACCTGTCCTACAACCGCCTGGAGACGCTGCCCCCCGCCCTGCCGCGCTCGCTGTGGGACATCAGAGCTTCGGGGAACCACCTGCGCTCGCTGGACAAGAACGACACGGCCTACCACTGGAACCTGAAGGTCCTGGACCTGTCGGGCAACGAGCTGGAGAGGGTGGTCTTCATCAACAACACGCTGCCGAGCCTCCGGACCCTCGACCTCAGCCACAACCGGTTCTGGACCGTGCCCACCAACATGCCGCACAACCTGGAGCGCGCCGACCTGTCGCACAACTACCTCGTGCAGATCCTGCCGGGCTCGTTGGACCGGCTGCCGAGGCTGGCTCGGTTCTACCTGGACGCCAACCGCTTCTCCTGGCTGCCGGAGGGGATATTTGATAAGCTGGCGGCGCTGGAGGTGATGACGCTCGGGGATAACCCCTGGGCTTGCGAGGAAGAGGAGAACATAACGAAGCTCCTGACGTGGGCGGGGCAAACCCGGGCCACCGTCTTAGGCTGCCCCTGTTACACTAAACCCATCTGTGGGCAGCAAGCGACTCCAGGGAGGGAGCGGCACTCTGCGCCGTTCACAGAGCCGCCGCTCTGGGTCGACGCCGGCCCGTCACCCGGCTACCGGGCCAAATGGGCCCTTTTCGAGACGGGGGAGTACCAGGACAGGAGAGGGGCGAATGGATCGGGGGACCACGTGGCGTTGGTCTGGACGTCTCCCACTAACTCGGACGGTTTCTCCCCACACACGAGCACAACGGCCCGGCCGTCTTCCACGAAGAAGCCCAGAGCGGCGACCTCCAGGAACAAAAGTCACGGACTCCTCACCGAGACGCGACAAACTGTCAGTCTGACTATTCTATTCCTGACAGCGTTCAACACCTTCTGAACCACATGTACTGGTCACAGAACGCACTAGAACATGAACGCGTGACCAGGAAACTCCACGGCGCTCCTTCCATTTTCATTTCTCTTGGTAAAAACCTGTTACTGCCTGCTGTCTCCATCATACAAGTGTACCTCCATGTTTCAATGTTCCCTCACAGTCCTGAAGTGCATCAGACTAAACTAACGCAGAGTATCTGAATGCATGGTTTGAAGAGGAAGTGCTGTCGCTGCTCAGCGATATTATCGCGATACTGCGCTATTATCGCCATACTGCGCTATTATCGCCATACTGCGCTATTATCGCGATACTGCGATATTATCGCCATACTGCGCTATTATCGCCATACTGCGATATTATCCCCATACTGCGATATTATCCCCATACTGCGATATTATCCCCATACTGCGATATTATCGCGATACTGCGATATTATCCCCATACTGCGATATTATCGCGATACTGCGATATTATCCCCATACTGCGATATTATCGCCATACTGCGATATTATCGCCATACTGCGATATTATCGCGATACTGCGATATTATCCCCATACTGCGATATTATCCCCATACTGCGATATTATCCCCATACTGCGATATTATCCCCATACTGCGATATTATCCCCATACTGCGATATTATCCCCATACTGCGATATTATCCCCATACTGCGATATTATCGCGATACTGCGATATTATCCCCATACTGCGATATTATCCCCATACTGCGATATTATCCCCATACTGCGATATTATCCCCATACTGCGATATTATCCCCATACTGCGATATTATCCCCATACTGCGATATTATCCCCATACTGCGATATTATCCCCATACTGCGATATTATCCCCATACTGCGATATTATCCCCATACTGCGATATTATCCCCATACTGCGATATTATCGCCATACTGCGATATTATCCCCATACTGCGATATTATCCCCATACTGCGATATTATCCCCATACTGCGATATTATCCCCATACTGCGATATTATCCCCATACTGCGATATTATCCCCATACTGCGATATTATCCCCATACTGCGATATTATCCCCATACTGCGATATTATCCCCATACTGCGATATTATCGCGATACTGCGATATTATCGCGATACTGCGATATTATCCCCATACTGCGATATTATCCCCATACTGCGATATTATCCCCATACTGCGATATTATCCCCATACTGCGATATTATCCCCATACTGCGATATTATCCCCATACTGCGATATTATCCCCATACTGCGATATTATCCCCATACTGCGATATTATCGCCATACTGCGATATTATCGCCATACTGCGATATTATCCCCATACTGCGATATTATCCCCATACTGCGATATTATCGCCATACTGCGATATTATCCCCATACTGCGATATTATCCCCATACTGCGATATTATCCCCATACTGCGATATTATCCCCATACTGCGATATTATCCCCATACTGCGATATTATCCCCATACTGCGATATTATCCCCATACTGCGATATTATCCCCATACTGCGATATTATCCCCATACTGCGATATTATCGCCATACTGCGATATTATCGCCATACTGCGATATTATCACCATACTGCGATATTATCACCATACTGCGATACCATAGGCCTATATTACGATTTATTACTTTTTTCAACTTCAAATGGTGTCCCCAATGGAAAAATATCAGCATGTTTTATCGAATAAGATACAGTTTTCAGTCTGTTCATCTCACTTCAATCATTTTTATTAAAATATCGATACTTGGCGTCCGTGTATCGATACAATATCGCCACGCAAAATATCGCGATACTACGCTGTATCGATTTGTTCCCCCACCCCTAATCTGAACCAAGACTGCAGGACTGTTTGTGCCATGAATAAGGATTCACTGTCTTAACTAAATCTATAATCTATCCCCCAGAGAAGTTCAACTGTCTACTAAATACACATACTAAACCTTATTAAAGTCAGGTTCAAATCATCCTGTACAACTCCAGACGGACCGATGACTGAACAGAGATCCATGTAAACTTAAAGTGCTCAAAGCGGACGCATAAAAACAGCAGAGTGCTCAGAAAAAGAGATGGAGATGAAGAAGAATGGAGCGACACAAACTAAATAAAGACAAAACTAATGATCGGGAAAAATGACAGTGTTACGTTTGCTTCCGTAGTTCATCGGATAAGCGCTAAGGCTAGCTAATCATCGCAGAGCTTTAGCATGTTGGTGTTGATGTGTAACATGTGGAGAAGCACTAGCAGCTCACCGCACTAGCAGCTCACCGCACTAGCAGCTAGCACTAGCAGCTCACCGCACTAGCAGCTAGCACTAGCAGCTCACCGCACTAGCAGCTCACCGCACTAGCAGCTAGCACTAGCAGCTCACCGCACTAGCAGCTAGCACTAGCAGCTCACCGCACTAGCAGCTCACCGCAATAGCAGCTCACCGCACTAGCAGCTCACCGCACTAGCAGCTAGCACTAGCAGCTCACCGCACTAGCAGCTAGCACTAGCAGCTCACCGCACTAGCAGCTCACCGCACTAGCAGCTCACCGCACTAGCACTAGCAGCTCACCGCAATAGCAGCTCACCGCACTAGCAGCTAGCACTAGCAGCTCACCGCACTAGCACTAGCAGCTAGCAGCTAACGTCACACAAGTTAAACTCCATCAGAGAAGTTTTTTGGCATGTCTGGATAGCTTTAGCCTCAGAGGTAAGTAAAGTTGTACGGTGTTCTATTAGCTTTGTGTTTCTGGTTTTACATTACGCACATTAGACCATTCAACATGGACGTTACAGCGCTGATATTTGATCATATAAAACTGTTGTATTTTAGTACCAGAGTACCAGGGTTTTTCATTTGCTGGATTTACTGCTTTTACAAAAGCATTTGTAACCTGGAGTGCAGAGACACAAACACTAATCTGACCTGGCCTGGTCTTTTTATGACCGCTAGTGTCTTTTTCCAATTGTTCCCAATGAGGACAGAGTGTGTGCGGCCGTATGAGGACGCCTAGAACAGAAGCAGCTGCACCCACAGTCTTTTTTCTGAGCACTCTGCTGTTTTTATGCGTCCGCTTTGAGCACTTTAAGTTTACATTTCTGAGCACTTTTCAGAAAAGCTCAGATGACGTCAGTGTAGTAAATGTAGCAGAAGCTTGTTCTGTCCGTCTGTCCATACTAAACTTTATATTTTGGACACAGACTATCATGAAGACACTGACTGTTTCTGGTGTTTGTTGAGCTTTTATCAGCCTCGTCTCTCGGACTGTGTTTTGTAGACCTTTCTAGTATTCCGACCACTCAAAGCGCTTTAACACTACTTGTCACTGGATGGATTGGGCCACCATGCCAGGTTTCACCTTGGACTCTAACTAACCATTCGTACCGTTCACACACCGACGGCACAGCCTACTGAAGAGATTTAGGGTCAAGTGTCTCACCCACGGACACATGGACTAACTCGATCCATCTGCCGATCCTCCTCCGTAGTCGTGTTACCACATGCTGCTATATTCAAACGTAGGTTCTTAGTAAACCTGCATTGCTAAAGCTTTCAGAGGAATGCATGGCTACGATTCAGCACCATGACAAACGAACCGGGCGATGAGCTGATGTTAAGGAGAGAGGCGGTCCTACCTGCGGGCCACGTAGTAGAACACTGGGTTGCCGGTCTTGGAGGTTCCTGCCTGGTAGAAGATGTTGAGGGTCTTTAAGGCCTTGAACTCCTCCTTCTCATGGACCTGGTGCCTAAAAAACAAACCAGAGACCCGAGGGTCAGTCTCGATCCAATGTCTAAGATTTGGTGTTCTAAAGGAGGACCTTAAGAAGCCAGTTCATCACTATGTTAACGCTACCTGGTCATGAACTCCTCAAACTTGGAGCTGGTCAAGTTGAGGCTAGACCAGTGCGTGTCAGCCACTGGTTTGTGTTCAGGAGGACCCAGGTAGGCCAGCAGGGTGGCCATCTTGTCAAAAGGTCGCCTGCCCACGGCTTTGTGGTCCCTGGAAATTAGATCGTAAGAACCACGTCACAAAACATGATCGGCGGTAAAAGAGTGAGCTCATTGTTGAGATCCGTTCCCCCACCTGTTACTGGAGAGGTACTGGCCGATCCTCTCCTGGTTGTTCCACAGTAGGCGGTGGAGGGCCAGAACGTTGCCGTCACTGATGAAGGACAGACTGTGGTTGACCGAGTCGCTGGGAGGAGAGTCGGACGCGATGTCCAGGAAGAACCTGAGACGGAGAGCGAACAGAGTGCACACTCAGCGCTTTAGTTAAAGAGCGGTGTCTGAAGAAAGGTCTCTGGTACCGTGTTCAGGATTCTAACCTGTGACCTGAGAGCAGGTTCTGTGAGAGCACCAAAATAACTTCGTTAACCTTCATCACGTAAGAAACAACCCACAAGCACTGTAACCCAAACGTAGGCGGAATGAGACCCTAAAGGTTTATCACATGAGTAAACAACACATCTGCATCATTCATTAAAATGCATTTATGACACATTCATATTGACATCACGCTTCGAGCGTCTCACCTTCTGGCTGAATCAAAGTTGCTCCTGACAAAGTCATTAAACGGCCTCATGTGTTCTTCTTTTGTAAACAAGACGTGGTTTGCGATGCTCTGCAGAATCTAAAGGAAGAGACAGGAAATATAGAACATGCATATTAAGAACAATCCAACGAAATAACCTGCTAGTCTAAACAAGGTCTCGGTCCATAAAGCGGGGCTAAAGGTCACACAATCACTCATCTGAGACCGGTTCAAGTACAGAGTTCTTCTTCAAACAGTCGGTGAGAACAGAACACCTGTAGATTATTAAAATACACAAGAATATTTCCAGAAAGCTCAAGGCTGCCACTATAACCACGTTAAGTCCATTAATTGACCAGCCTACCTTGGACATGAGCTTGAGACCCCGCTCTATCCTGGGGTGGGGCTTCTTGTCCAGGATCCCGGCCTCGTATGGAGACACGATGGCCGGGTTGACGAAGCGCAGGAACATGGCGCTGCCCACCGCGCCAATGCTGTTCTGTGGGAAACGCTGACTCACCACCTGCGTGAGGGAGGATGGAGGGAACAAGGGAGGACAGAGGAAAGGGAAGAACAAAGGAGGGAAATGTAGAACAGAAGAAAGAGGTTTGAGCAAAAGGGAAGGAAAGAAAATACGGGGGAAAAATGGTATTTCAGTACATTTTAAGAGCAATAGAAGGGAGTGATGAGAGTAAATAAATAAACATGAATCAATGTGTGTAGCAGAGTAAAGATGAGCCAAGACAGTAAGAGATGTGAGAGGGAGGAGGACACATGAAGAGAGACTTAGGAACAATCCCAGGTCATTGTGGGCTGTAGCAAGAGTTTAAAAAGGTTGTGACTCCGGTTACAGTCCAAGAGAGAGAAGGGAAGAGCACGACGAGGAGCTGTCTCCTCCCTGCTGGTCAACGATGAAACAGGAAGTCATCAGGACAAAAACAAAAGGAGGCGGATGAGAGAGCCATGTGTGGTGCGAAGCAGTGGATGACCCCAACAGGTGGAAACCCCCCAAAAGATATGACAACCAGGAGAGTAGACGTCCAGACGCTCCGCAACCAGGAGACGTCCAGACTCAAAGCTCAAAATAAAGTGTGCAGATATCTATCCCATCAGTTTAAACTCTTTGAGACTCCAGCACCTTAAAACAACACAGTTTTCCCGAAAAACTGAGCCAAATTTCTCCATTCACTTGAATGGGGTTTCGGCGTGAAGCAAAACAAACACTTAACTTTGGGCCCATATTGACGAGCCGTACATTAACGTAGAAAAATGATTCAAAGTTTAAAACGTAGACAAAACGCTGCACTTTATTGAGCCAAAGGGACATTTTGATAGCTAGCACAGTTTTCATGAAGTCACAGATTAAGTTTCAGATTTTATAATGAGTGTGTATTGCACGGCTCGTTAAGAGCTAGAGTGATGACATCACGGTCAGAGTGGAGCGGAGCAGGAAACTGTTCTGTGATCTTTCCAAACAAATTGCTCCAGCTCCCACAATTTTTACTCTTTATACACCATTTTGGCCCAAAAGCTTGGAAATGTTGCGCTTGTCTATGGAATCCAACGGACTTACACATTTGGCTCAAAGAGCTGCAGAGCCACATGAACGCCAACCAACTGCTCCATTAGACTCCATGTTAAATATCACCACTAATTTCTCTAAACGCAGACGGTACCAGTTTTGTATATTGCTCTGGAGCTCACATCTTTAACACCACAAACATAAAAACCAGATCAGCGCGTTCGGCAGAGTCTTATCTTTGTCATGGTATCCATATGTTGGCACTCATACTCCTGCTTTTTGTTAAAAGGAGGCAGGAGTTGTTCAAAATCACTGTTTACTGCAACGTTTCTTAATCAGTCTGCCTCCAACACCAGTGCGTCCTCACCATGGTAACCAGTTACACACACACACTCTCTCGCTCTCTCCACACGCACACACATGACTTGGAGATATTCAGTCAAAGGCATCCGTCTGTCTGTCTCTCAATGTGTGTGTCAAACATGATTCCTTCTCCTCTCCCTCTCTCACCCACCCAGTCCCACCCTTTCAAAATAAAAGCCCCATGTAACCATATCTTAAGATGAAGCTCAGAATTAGCTTAGTTGTTCTTGTATTTGTTTTATATTAAACTGTGTACACTGCACTCTGGTCCTGTCTTGTATGAATTAGTGGTTACTTGTCAGTGGGTTGGGTGTAGTTATGCATGATACATTGATAATAATACATTTTAAAAACCATTCTTTCAGTCATTCACTGATTCATTTCCTGTTGCAATGGTAATTAAACAAGCCAATACAACCATTGTGTTCTCTACACGTCTCTCACAGTGAAACACACAGAGCATCTGGTGTACCTTGAAAATACATGCCTAGTTACTACCGGTGACATCGGCGTGTATATATATTGCGACGTCTTCGGGAAGTAGCAGCCACACTGTCAACTTCCTGCAGAATTTTCTAATTCAACTCTAATATCTATTTTATATTCATATGAAAACATCCCCTTCAAACTACTGGATTTATTAAAGTTTATCACCAAAGCTACATTTTACAGATGACATGTGAACACATCATGATAACGTTATAATGTACCTTCAGCCAGTACTCATGTTCACTGAGCAGAGCCTGAAGGCATCATAATGTAACTGAAGTGAACCTCTGTTGGTTAGCGGTTAGCGGTGCTGCTAACGCTACTAGCTCTCCTCCTGTTGGTTAGCCGTTAGCGGTGCTGCTAACGCTACTAGCTCTCCTCCTGTTGGTTAGCCGTTAGCGGTGCTGCTAACGTTACAAGCTCTCCTCCTGTTGGTTAGCCGTTAGCGGTGCTGCTAACGTTACTAGCTCTCCTCCTGTTGGTTAGCCGTTAGCGGTGCTGCTAACGTTACTAGCTCTCCTCCTGTTGGTTAGCAGTTAGCGGTGCTGCTAACGCTACTAGCTCTCCTCCTGTTGGTTAGCCGTTAGCGGTGCTGCTAACGCTACTAGCTCTCCTCCTGTTGGTTAGCCGTTAGCGGTGCTGCTAACGTTACAAGCTCTCCTCCTGTTGGTTAGCCGTTAGCGGTGCTGCTAACGTTACTAGCTCTCCTCCTGTTGGTTAGCCGTTAGCGGTGCTGCTAACGTTACTAGCTCTCCTCCTGTTGCTTTAAACACTGATTGGTTGTTTACAATGAAACATGATCAGAGACTAGAAACATGTTCTACTGAGTATTGGAGGAGAACTATAGTCACTAAAACTTCAGTTAAATGTTAAACTGTCATTAATCTGAGGTTCACATGTCAGTGCTGGATGGACTACAGTCTGTTACATCACTAGTAGTGACGTATATCAACATGGCTGCTTCATAACAAATAGTAACGTACATATTGAGGTTGATTTAACAAACAATTTTGAGTTTGAATGTTTTAGAATAAAGAATTGAGACATTTGAGTCCACATCGGGCCTGTGAGCGCTAAGAATCGAGATAAAACCCCAAAACATTGCTCTTTATATACGGTGAGGAGAGAAAAGCCCAAAGAGCCGAGGAATCCAACCCGTGACGGAGGGAGGCACTTTATCAGAATACTTCATCAGAAGACCTTTTTGTGTCTTTTTAACGTCAGCTGAAGGCAGGTGAGGCGTTCAGGTGTGTGAGGGTTGACGTGTTAAAATGAGTCACATCGGATGGACAAACGTGATGAAATGTTCTGAGAAAACGTCTCCGGAGAGAAAACAAAGAGTCCAGAGAGAGAAAAGGTTTCTGTTGATTAGAAAATAAATCAGATGGCGCCGATATTAGTAGAATGATTTAAGAGAGAAGGTTGTACACAAAGCTGAGTATGGACAAAAGAAATAAGACACCAAATCAAGATCTGTACATGAAGAAATCAAACAAAGAAAATGAGTAAAAATGCAAAAAAGGATTATTTTTTTGCTTTAGGGGGAAACAAGTGTCTGAGGGGGAAATAGATTCTCCAAACTTACTGCTTTTTTGTTTTCCTTTTTTTCTTTTACTGTTGCTTTATTCAGCAGAGAGTGGCAAGTAGCCTACAGAACAGAGATGAGCACAGTCATGGTCACAGCACCGACTACACACACACACACACACACACACACACGTAGCACAGCCCTAACCATTCAATGTACACACACACACACACACACACAGCCCTAACCATTCAATGTACACACACACACACAGCCCTAACCATTCAATGTACACACACACACACAGCCCTAACCATTCAATGTACACACACACACACAGCCCTAACCATTCAATGTACACACACACACACAGCCCTAACCATTCAATGTACACACACACACACAGCCCTAACCATTCAATGTACACACACACACACAGCCCTAACCATTCAATGTACACACACACGCACACACACACACACACACACACACGTAGCACATCCCTAACCATTCAATGTACACACACACGTAGCACATCCCTAACCATTCAATGTACACACACACACACAGCCCTAACCATTCAATGTACACACACACACACAGCCCTAACCATTCAATGTACACACACACACACAGCCCTAACCATTCAATGTACACACACACACACAGCCCTAACCATTCAATGTACACACACACACACAGCCCTAACCATTCAATGTACACACACACGCACACACACACACACACACACACACGTAGCACATCCCTAACCATTCAATGTACACACACACGTAGCACATCCCTAACCATTCAATGTACACACACACACACACACACACACACACACAGCCCTAACCATTCAATGTACACACACACAGCCCTAACCATTCAATGTACACACACACACACACACACACACACACAGCCCTAACCATTCAATGTACACACACACACACACAGCCCTAACCATTCAATGTACACACACACACACACACACACAGCCCTAACCATTCAATGTACACACACACACACACACAGCCCTAACCATTCAATGTACACACACACACACACACACACACACAGCCCTAACCATTCAATGTGTACACACACACACACACACACACACCTAGTAAAACACAGGAAAATAAAAATCACAGCTGCCGTTAGAAAAGTGTCCATCACTGCTGAGGGGAGTGAAGCGTGTCCATGCATGAGCCAGCGTGGTTTGACTTCAGCATTAGTGTGTGTGTGTGTGTGTGTGTGTTTGAGAGAGAGAGCCTACAAAAGGAAATCCAAGATGGAGAATGAGAAATCAAAGATGTCAACACATGGAAAATAAAGAGAAATAATAATGTGTGATTGATAAAAAGCCCGGACCTTGTTTTATGGGTGTGGCTGCAGGACCTTCAGAGGCATGTGTGCATCGAGTTAAGACTGCAGTGAAATATGTATTTGATGATACGGGACGGTCCGGTTCATGTGACCACACCTAATCCCCCGGTTAGTCGGGACGTTTAAATACGTGAAACTATCTTGAACAGAAGTCTGCGGAGTTCAAACAGAAGCTGCACAAAAAAAAAAGTCATTTTGCCAGAGAGAGGAAGTGTGAGACGGGGGGGGGGGGATGGTGTTTAGAGCCGATAGGATCAATGAAACTACCATGAGTCACATCTCAGTGTGAGCTTATCATGATGATGTTGTTGTTTTCGATGGTGTGTGTTTTCGGAAGTGCTACATGAATAAAGCAAGTGTGGTTTGTTACCTAACAGACTATAAACCCAACTGAACCTGTTCTTCAACCAAAGCCTCATTTTACTCGTTTTTGCCATAAGTCAGTGTGTGGGTGTGTGTGTGTGTGTGTATATATATACACACACACACACACACACACACACACATCTTGCAGTGATGCTCAGATGTACTGTGGATGATACTACATGTATGTATGAGATCGCTACATGACGCAGTAAGTGTGTATTAGTGAACATCTGCAGAGCTGAAATGTGTTCCGTTAAATTGACAATTCATCGTTCTACATAATGAAGTGTTTGTAACTCAGGAATTGTTTACGGACCAATTAAATCTGCGTTACATTGCCAAACACACTTGTTTAGATGCAACATGATCCTCATTAATGATCCTCATTAATAGTTTTTTCACATCATTGTTTCTGGTAGCGCCCACTGAAAAAATGAATGGGCAACAATTTAATAATCCACCATTTAAGTCATTGTTTTAGCAAAACAAATGCTGCGGATCATCGGAGTCTATTTGAACTGTGTTCTTAGTTTTCTATTGCAGGAAACTGAGTCGATTTTAGAGTTTGGTTGGCTAGAAAAACAAGGTCCTGTTTTAGAATCACATGAATACTATTTAATGTTGAGGAGCATCACTGAGCATGTGCGAACAGAGAGCTCAACGCTCCGCCCAGCAGGATGGAATAGCATGTACAGCTGTGTACAGCTGTGCAGAGTGCAGAGGCAGCAGCTTGAGCTGAGAGAGGGGGGGGGGGCATGGTGAGCTGAGAGGGGGGGGGGGGGCATGGTGAGCTGAGAGGGGGGGGCATGGTGAGCTGAGAGGGGGGGGGGCATGGTGAGCTGAGAGAGGGGGGGGGGCATGGTGAGCTGAGAGGGGGGGGGGGGCATGGTGAGCTGAGAGAGGGGGGGGGCATGGTGAGCTGAGAGAGGGGGGGGGCATGGTGAGCTGAGAGAGGGGGGGGGCATGGTGAGCTGAGAGAGGGGGGGGCATGGTGAGCTGAGAGAGGGGGGGGGCATGGTGAGCTGAGAGGGGGGGGGCATGGTGAGCTGAGAGAGGGGGGGGGGGCATGGTGAGCTGAGAGGGGGGGGGGGGCATGGTGAGCTGAGAGGGGGGGGGCATGGTGAGCTGAGAGAGGGGGGGGGCATGGTGAGCTGAGAGAGGGGGGGGGCATGGTGAGCTGAGAGGGGGGGGGCATGGTGAGCTGAGAGAGGGGGGGGGGCATGGTGAGCTGAGCGAGGGGGGGGGGCATGGTGAGCTGAGAGAGGGGGGGGGGCATGGTGAGCTGAGAGAGGGGGGGGGCATGGTGAGCTGAGAGAGGGGGGGGCATGGTGAGCTGAGAGGGGGGGGGGCATGGTGAGCTGAGAGGGGGGGGGGGCATGGTGAGCTGAGAGAGGGGGGGGGGGCATGGTGAGCTGAGAGAGGGGGGGGGGCATGGTGAGCTGAGCGAGGGGGGGGGGCATGGTGAGCTGAGCGAGGGGGGGGGGCATGGTGAGCTGAGAGAGGGGGGGGGGCATGGTGAGCTGAGAGAGGGGGGGGGGCATGGTGAGCTGAGAGAGGGGGGGGGGGCATGGTGAGCTGAGAGAGGGGGGGGGGCATGGTGAGCTGAGAGAGGGGGGGGGCATGGTGAGCTGAGAGAGGGGGGGGCATGGTGAGCTGAGAGAGGGGGGGGGCATGGTGAGCTGAGAGGGGGGGGGGGCATGGTGAGCTGAGAGAGGGGGGGGGCATGGTGAGCTGAGAGAGGGGGGGGGGCATGGTGAGCTGAGAGAGGGGGGGGCATGGTGAGCTGAGAGGGGGGGGGCATGGTGAGCTGAGAGGGGGGGGGGGCATGGTGAGCTGAGAGAGGGGGGGGGCATGGTGAGCTGAGAGAGGGGGGGGGCATGGTGAGCTGAGAGAGGGGGGGGGGCATGGTGAGCTGAGAGAGGGGGGGGCATGGTGAGCTGAGAGAGGGGGGGGGCATGGTGAGCTGAGAGGGGGGGGGCATGGTGAGCTGAGAGAGGGGGGGGGGCATGGTGAGCTGAGAGGGGGGGGGGCATGGTGAGCTGAGAGAGGGGGGGGGGCATGGTGAGCTGAGAGGGGGGGGGCATGGTGAGCTGAGAGAGGGGGGGGGGCATGGTGAGCTGAGAGAGGGGGGGGGGCATGGTGAGCTGAGAGAGGGGGGGGGCATGGTGAGCTGAGAGAGGGGGGGGGGCATGGTGAGCTGAGAGAGGGGGGGGGCATGGTGAGCTGAGAGAGGGGGGGGGCATGGTGAGCTGAGAGGGGGGGGGGCATGGTGAGCTGAGAGGGGGGGGGGGCATGGTGAGCTGAGAGGGGGGGGGCATGGTGAGCTGAGAGGGGGGGGGGGCATGGTGAGCTGAGCGAGGGGGGGGGGCATGGTGAGCTGAGAGAGGGGGGGGGCATGGTGAGCTGAGAGAGGGGGGGGGCATGGTGAGCTGAGAGGGGGGGGGGCATGGTGAGCTGAGAGGGGGGGGGGGCATGGTGAGCTGAGAGAGGGGGGGGGGCATGGTGAG
>NC_136640.1:1647494-1659994 GCF_949748355.1 Melanostigma gelatinosum
TACAGCAGATTGTGTGATTTTATTTCTATTTGAGCAGGCCATAATACAAAATGCTTTTTCTACCTCTTTACATCAATCCCCTTTCCAGATTATTAAATGCTAGCTCTGTCAGCGCTGTTAGCTCCGTCAGCGCTGTTAGCTGAGGATGAGCTTCTTCTTGAAATCTCTTTAAATTCATGGTCAGCTGAGGACGATGAGAGCAGTTGTGTTCTTACTTGAGGAATAGCTGAGATTTGGCCTCCATCAGTTCGACTCCGTCGCCCTCCTCCGGCTGAAGAGGGAGACCAGCTAACAGAGAAACCACCGCCTCCATGCTGGCCTGGTCCAGGTCTCTGGAAAGCAACACAGAGCAAAAACAGTGAGGAGGGAGCTCTCTCTGGTCCTCAGAGCTTTAGAAGACTTCATGAAGCAGAGCTGCACCTCGTCAGACACTTGATGTCGTCATCAGCAGCTTGGTTGGAGGTTCCCATCACCCAGTCGGTCAGATACTCCACCATCTTGTTCCTGCAAACAAAGTATAAATACATCATTCATGTGTTTCTAGGCTCTGATCATGTTTCATTGTGAACAACCAATCAGTGTTCAGGAGAGCTAGTAACGTTAGCAGCACCGCTAACGGGTAACCAACAGGAAGAGAGCTGGTAACGTTAGCAGCACCGCTAACGGGTAACCAACAGGAGGAGAGCTAGTAACGTTAGCAGCACCGCTAACGGCTAACCAACAGGAGGAGAGCTAGTAACGTTAGCAGCACCGCTAACGGGTAACCAACAGGAGGAGAGCTAGTAACGTTAGCAGCACCGCTAACGGCTAACCAACAGGAGGAGAGCTAGTAACGTTAGCAGTACCGCTAGCGCTAACCAACAGGAGGAGAGCTAGTAACGTTAGCAGCACCGCTAACGGCTAACCAACAGGAGGAGAGCTAGTAACGTTAGCAGCACCGCTAACGGGTAACCAACAGGAGGAGAGCTAGTAACGTTAGCAGCACCGCTAACGGGTAACCAACAGGAGGAGAGCTAGTAACGTTAGCAGCACCGCTAACGGGTAACCAACAGGACGATTTGATTGGGACGATGACAAACAAATAAATATTCTGGATCCTTGCAGACCAGCTGCTATAATCAAACAACAAAGGGATCTGTATCTGTTAATAATGACCATCAATGATCGGGTATGGAGTGGTCTCACCGACGTCACGATCTCCTTAGTTACGAGGTCGGTCGGCCATGTTGGAGTACATACAGATCCTACATGGCGGCGCGTAAACAAGGAAGTGCGGCGAAAATACCATACTTTGAATCACTGGATAGTGCATCAAAGGTTCGCTACCTGGCCAAATTGAAGGTTATTGGTAACTTGGATCCCTATACGATGAGTGCAGATCGTTTCAGTGCCGATCCTACTTATCTTCCATCGGTAAACTACGCCAACATCTACACGTATCTCGTGAACACCCCCAGTCCTTACACAAAAGACGAGCTGGAGTGCTACAAAGGGCTCGACGCTTATAATCAGTTTGTCAGTGGATGGGTCCGAGACGTTAAAAGCAACGGTCGTCGAGAATTCTCATATCGTCATTGGAAGGGTAAATATATACAGATCTCGTCCGATATTTAGCAATATTCTATGTTTACTCAGCGCAAACAGACACGTGTGTTTGTTTACATTGTACGTGCATGTCATTGTGTGCAGGAATTCACTTTAAACTAACTCCTAACGTCACCCCCCCCACACACACACATATATATATATATATATGATCCGACGTTAAACTCATATCAAGCAATGCTGAGGCTGCATCTCTGTGTTTCGCCTGTTGTACGCGCTCGACACGTCTCTGGTACCGACTGCTGTCACGGGCCGATGAAGCTTCGGTAACCTTCTCATGTAAAAGTTTAATTTATATTTCCTTTATTAAATACTGTTCACAAACGAATTTGCAAATAAAATCACTGACCACTTATAAAGTGATCCGCACATACTCGAGTGTACGCCAAATTCCATTCCGTTATATCTCGAGAGATGCGTGACAGCCATTTCTCGCGACTTCGCTTGGATAGCTCCTTCGTGTCATTTCCTTGATGTGTAATGACCGCTGGCAAACGAAAGAATGATTTCTTGTCTCTATCAGCTCTGCTGCCACAACCAAAGACAGCACAAAAGTTCACCACCGATAGGTTATGCGACTCAGCCGTGCATGCCAGTGGCTTTGTGTGTACTCCAACATGGCCGACAGCTAAACTGTGACGTCACACGAGACCACTCCATTAGTATCAACGGCAAAAAACCTTGAGCAGAGATCTAAAAGTTATATTTGCTCCCTTTGACTTCCCTGCTGATCTGTAGCAGCTGAACCAGTGAAGTGTAGTACAGTGATATGTGTGTCGACCTTTAACCCCACTGACCTGAACTTCATCTCCTGGCAGAAGGACAGGTCGTCTCGTCTCTCCATCATCACCTCCACCAGCTGACACAGCTTGGTCTTGATCTGGATGGCGTGGACAGCGTTGCCCAGGATACGCACATACCTGACAGACGGAGAAGATAATAATCAAGAAGCTACGATCCGTCTTAAAATCACAACACAATGAAAACAGAGCTGTTTTCATTGTGTTGATGGTCTTGTCTTTGAGACCGAAACCTCTGAACCGATCAGACTCAGGTCTTCAGAACACCTGAGCACAAAAAGTGTGAGGAACCTGTTATCTATGTATTTATTATCGTAATTATTTTAATCATTATAATTGTGCTATAATTGTTAGGGCCACTTGTAACTAATCCTGCTTTGTGACGAATGCCAACACTTTGTAAAAAAAACATTTATTTATTTAATTATGCTTCAGCATTTCTTTCTGTTTCTTTCTTTCTTTAATTAATTAGGGCCCGAGCAACCGACGTCGGGCCGCGAAGGCCCTATTGATATTGTAAGGGTTATTATTTATGATATTTATTAATCATTAACATTCCAAACTATTCGTGCTGTTATTATTTTTACAATGCGTCAGGAACTGTTCTATTGTGTTAAAAATGGAAAAAATAAAAAGTTCCAAAAAAAACAAACAAATAAATAAATAATAATTCTTCTGCGCTAGAAGAAGATCCAAAGTCAGAAAATCAAGAGAAGTTTCGGGGCCGAACACGCGAATCAAGTTCAAGCTTTATGTTCTCAGGAGAGAAGTAGAGTCATTTTCTCATAGACTTCTATACAACCAGAGGAGTCGCCCCCTGGTGGTCACTAGAGAGAATGCAGCTTTAACACGTGACGCTTTGACTTCAATGGGTTTATCTTCACGCCGATGACTCAGAGACGACCTCCTGCAGCAGGAAGTACGTACCTGACCAGGTTGAGCATCATGGTCTCGATGCTGGCCTGTCCCAGGTGCTCTGAGCTGCCCTCCGAGTGGTTATCCAACAGGTTCTTCATGATGGCGATGGTCTGCTCCACAAACTGGGTGTTAGTGTCGTTGATGGGAACCTGAGCACAGGAGAACAGAACCACAACCGGGGCTTTGAGATGACGCAAACAACGGAACAGAAAACCTAAATCACAACACGGACTACTACTTTTTTATTGCTCCAACATTGTATCAAGACTGACAGATGAGGTTAATATTTCCCACCGGCAATGTCTTTATTTACTACACTCATCTGTTTATTTTTATATTAATCTGGTACGAGCCAAGCTATGAGTTTGAAGTGTTGTTACGACGAGGGATAAATAAATATGGGGAACATCCCAAAAAGTCCTGAAATTATTAGTGAAGAAATTATGAAAATGATTGGAAATATAAATTATTGAAATCTTTTGAAAAATGTCACGAAAATATGAGTAATATATGTGAAAAGAAAAAGTGAAAAATATGTGAAAATGCAAAATAAATAGTCACCTGGACTCGCTTGGACAGAATTTAACATTCTTTACAGAATCTGTTTATTTGGGGCGAGATTTTAAATGAAACGTGAAGAATAAAATGTTTTTGAAGAAATTTCAGAATTTTAAGCTTTTAGTTTAGTTGCTTTTTCTGACAAAAGCGTTCGTCGAGTTCAAGGAGCATTGGAGAGATACAAATCTGATGACAATGCCTTTTAAAACTGTGGATTGGTTTTCCATCCGGACGGCGGGTTTCGGGGTTCAGAGGGTAAATGAATTGTCTTTTACTTCTCACTAAAGAACAGAAGCGATAACAGTACCGATCAGAGCCACGGCAGCACAGAGCTCCACTCACCGGTCCCTGCGTGTCGAAGAACTTGCCGATGCTGTTCCTCAGCTTGTTGAAGAGCATCGGGTAGAGAGCCGGGCTCAGCTCCAGACCCAGCAGGTCCTTCACGTTGGTGCGGACGTGGAGGCCGACCCGGTCGTGTCCGCACACCAGCAGGGCCAGCAGCCGGTCCAGGAAGCGGCCGACGGGCGTCTCGCTGGAGGCCGACGAGGAGCAGGAGGAGGACGAGGAGGAGGAGGCCACGGGGTTGGACACGTCGCAGGGTCCCATGGAGATCATGGAGTGTTTGCGCTCGCTCATGGGGCCCATAGGGGGGCTGTAGGTGGCCGGGCCGGGGGTGCTGCGCTGCTGGAGGCAAACGCCGCCCAGAGCACACAGGAAGCCGGTCATGTTGATCCACTCCTGCAACAAAACACCAGTTAATACACACAATTACACAACAGTGTCAACTAAAGCTTTGTTAACAGTCACGCTTTGCACTGAAGCTAATTATCTGTAAACTCATATCTCATGTTCATAAACTACTTTATTACCTTTCTGCAAACCCTGTAAAGAAACAAGTCAAGCGTTAAATGTGTTGTGAAGACACAAAGGTTTAATATCCTGTAAACTATTTGATTTGGCTGATGAATATTTACTCAAATGTACATTTTTGAGACTTCCTGTTTCGAAAGCATCAAACTACTAATTGGTCGTCGAAAGCTTAATTGATATCACCTGTGAATGTTTGCAACTCAGTGCAGGCGATCGCGTTACGGCCACAACTAGTTCACCGATAAACACTATTTACACGCCTGGGGATTAAACAACGGTCAATTCATTTTAGTTGCAAAGCTCGAGTATAAGCAAAGCTTTATTGGGTCTCTGGGTGTTTTGCGGTTCTTTGAAGCATCGTATTACGTCGCTCCTTCTCCATGACTCTTGTTACATTCATAATATCGGTCTGTATGTGTCCCTCCCTTCCTCCAGCTCTCCTTCGCTCTCATTGGATAAAGCTCTTTTCCTGTCCGACACTCGTTTCTTAAGGTGCTCCAACAAAGTCAATCTTACAGATGAACGTACATTTCCTGCAGATACAGGTTTTAGTGTCAGATCAAAGAAATCTGTCTGAGACTGCACTTCTGAGCCTCGGTTGCTAACGTCCTAGCTTAGCATCCCCGTCTGTCCGGTCAAACATCACACATTCCTTAAGTTTCTCCTAAATCAAACCAGGTCCGTCTGAGCTTTGGTCCAAACTCTCCGGTTCCTTCAGTAACAGGCTCACCTGTCCGTCTTCTGCCTTGTTTTTAGGGAAGTTGAGGATCTGTTTGGTGACCTGGTCCCATTTAGTATACGTGTCCTCCCAAGCCTGCAGGTGGACAGACGGACAATGAACCGGACATAGTGCACAAACAGAGAACGCCATCTTTATGTATTGAAGGTTGAGGGTTTGAATCTGAACCGAGCGTTACCTCGATGTTTCCTGGTGTGGGGTGCTCTATCCTCCGGAGCAAAGCCATCACCCGCTTCTGTAGGGTGGACCGGCCTGTGGAGCAAAACCAGGACTGAGTGGAAACTAACAAGACCAAGACTGTGAGTGGAAGCTAACAAAACCAAGACTGTGAGTGGAAACTAACAAGACCAAGACTGTGAGTGGAAACTACCAAGACCAAGACTGTGAGTGGAAACTACCAAGACCAAGACTGTGAGTGGAAACTAACAAAACCAAGACTGTGAGTGGAAACTACCAAGACCAAGACTGTGAGTGGAAACTACCAAGACCAAGACTGTGAGTGGAAACTAACAAAACCAAGACTGTGAGTGGAAACTAACAAGACCAAGACTGTGAGTGGAAACTAACAAGACCAAGACTGTGAGTGGAAACTAACAAAACCAAGACTGTGAGTGGAAACTAACAAGACCAAGACTGTGAGTGGAAACTAACAAAACCAAGACTGTGAGTGGAAACTAACAAAACCAAGACTGTGAGTGGAAACTACCAAGACCAAGACTGTGAGTGGAAACTACCAAGACCAAGACTGTGAGTGGAAACTAACAAAACCAAGACTGTGAGTGGAAACTAACAAGACCAAGACTGTGAGTGGAAACTACCAAGACCAAGACTGTGAGTGGAAACTAACAAAACCAAGACTGTGAGTGGAAACTACCAAGACCAAGACTGTGAGTGGAAACTAACAAAACCAAGACTGTGAGTGGAAACTAACAAGACCAAGACTGTGAGTGGAAACTACCAAGACCAAGACTGTGAGTGGAAACTACCAAGACCAAGACTGTGAGTGGAAACTAACAAAACCAAGACTGTGAGTGGAAACTACCAAGACCGTGAGTGGAAACTAACAAAACCAAGACTGTGAGTGGAAACTAACAAAACCAAGACTGTGAGTGGAAACTAACAAAACCAAGACTGTGAGTGGAAACTAACAAAACCAAGACTGTGAGTGGAAACTAACAAGACCAAGACTGTGAGTGGAAACTACCAAGACCAAGACTGTGAGTGGAAACTAACAAAACCAAGACTGTGAGTGGAAACTAACAAGACCAAGACTGTGAGTGGAAACTACCAAGACCAAGACTGTGAGTGGAAACTAACAAAACCAAGACTGTGAGTGGAAACTACCAAGACCAAGACTGTGAGTGGAAACTACCAAGACCAAGACTGTGAGTGGAAACTAACAAAACCAAGACTGTGAGTGGAAACTAACAAGACCAAGACTGTGAGTGGAAACTAACAAAACCAAGACTGTGAGTGGAAACTAACAAGACCAAGACTGTGAGTGGAAACTAACAAAACCAAGACTGTGAGTGGAAACTAACAAGACCAAGACTGTGAGTGGAAACTAACAAAACCAAGACTGTGAGTGGAAACTAACAAAACCAAGACTGTGAGTGGAAACTACCAAGACCAAGACTGTGAGTGGAAACTACCAAGACCAAGACTGTGAGTGGAAACTACCAAGACCAAGACTGTGAGTGGAAACTAACAAAACCAAGACTGTGAGTGGAAACTAACAAGACCAAGACTGTGAGTGGAAACTACCAAGACCAAGACTGTGAGTGGAAACTAACAAAACCAAGACTGTGAGTGGAAACTACCAAGACCAAGACTGTGAGTGGAAACTAACAAAACCAAGACTGTGAGTGGAAACTAACAAAACCAAGACTGTGAGTGGAAACTACCAAGACCAAGACTGTGAGTGGAAACTACCAAGACCAAGACTGTGAGTGGAAACTACCAAGACCAAGACTGTGAGTGGAAACTAACAAAACCAAGACTGTGAGTGGAAACTAACAAGACCAAGACTGTGAGTGGAAACTACCAAGACCAAGACTGTGAGTGGAAACTAACAAAACCAAGACTGTGAGTGGAAACTACCAAGACCGTGAGTGGAAACTAACAAAACCAAGACTGTGAGTGGAAACTAACAAAACCAAGACTGTGAGTGGAAACTAACAAAACCAAGACTGTGAGTGGAAACTAACAAAACCAAGACTGTGAGTGGAAACTAACAAGACCAAGACTGTGAGTGGAAACTACCAAGACCAAGACTGTGAGTGGAAACTAACAAGACCAAGACTGTGAGTGGAAACTAACAAAACCAAGACTGTGAGTGGAAACTACCAAGACCGTGAGTGGAAACTAACAAAACCAAGACTGTGAGTGGAAACTAACAAAACCAAGACTGTGAGTGGAAACTAACAAGACCAAGACTGTGAGTGGAAACTACCAAGACCAAGACTGTGAGTGGAAACTAACAAAACCAAGACTGTGAGTGGAAACTACCAAGACCAAGACTGTGAGTGGAAACTAACGAAACCAAGACTGTGAGTGGAAACTAACAAGACCAAGACTGTGAGTGGAAACTACCAAGACCAAGACTGTGAGTGGAAACTACCAAGACCAAGACTGTGAGTGGAAACTAACGAAACCAAGACTGTGAGTGGAAACTAACAAACCCAAGACTGTGAGTGGAAACTAACAAGACCAAGACTGTGAGTGGAAACTAACAAACCCAAGACTGTGAGTGGAAACTAACAAAACCAAGACTGTGAGTGGAAACTAACAAGACCAAGACTGTGAGTGGAAACTACCAAGACTGTGAGTGGAAACTAACAAAACCAAGACTGTGAGTGGAAACTACCAAGACCAAGACTGTGAGTGGAAACTAACAAAACCAAGACTGTGAGTGGAAACTAACAAAACCAAGACTGTGAGTGGAAACTAACAAAACCAAGACTGTGAGTGGAAACTAACAAAACCAAGACTGTGAGTGGAAACTAACAAAACCAAGACTGTGAGTGGAAACTAACAAAACCAAGACTGTGAGTGGAAACTAACAAAACCAAGACTGTGAGTGGAAACTAACAAAACCAAGACTGTGAGTGGAAACTAACGAAACCAAGACTGTGAGTGGAAACTAACGAAACCAAGACTGTGAGTGGAAACTAACAAAACCAAGACTGTAAGTGGAAACTAACAAAACCAAGACTGTGAGTGGAAACTACCAAAACCAAGACTGTGAGTGGAAACTAACAAAACCAAGACTGTGAGTGGAAACTAACAAAACCAAGACTGTGAGTGGAAACTAACAAAACCAAGACTGTGAGTGGAAACTAACAAAACCAAGACTGTGAGTGGAAACTAACAAAACCAAGACTGTGAGTGGAAACTAACAAAACCAAGACTGTGAGTGGAAACTAACAAAACCAAGACTGAGTGGAAACTAACAAAACCAAGACTGTGAGTGGAAACTAACAAAACCAAGACTGAGTGGAAACTAACAAAACCAAGACTGAGTGGAAACTAACAAAACCAAGACTGTGAGTGGAAACTACCAAGACTGAGAGTGGAAACTAACAAAACCAAGACTGAGTGGAAACTACCAAGACTGAGAGTGGAAACTAACAAAACCAAGACTGAGTGGAAACTACCAAGACTGTGAGTGGAAACTAACAAGACCAAGACTGTGAGTGGAAACTACCAAGACCAAGACTGTGAGTGGAAACTAACAAAACCAAGACTGTGAGTGGAAACTAACGAAACAAAGACTGTTAACGCAGTAAAACCACTGAATAATAACCCGTTTCACCAGAAGCTGCAGTGCTGAACAGTATTTAGTATGGTAGGTGAGAGTGGGACCGGACAGTACTGACCCGTTCCCATCATGTTGCTGACGGAGGCCAGTTCACTGAAGGTGGCGTAGTTGGGCAGGATGTTCTGGACCGGCACCTCGTCGGCGGCGCTGCGGATGTCAGCCTCCTCACAGAGGTGGCGGAAACACGACATGGACACCAGCACGGCCTCGGTTTCAGGGCTCCACAGGAACATGTAGAGGGACACCTCCAGCTTGGTCTGAGCCTGGCGGCATATGGGGATGGCACCGCCCATGGTGGCACACTCCTGGAGCCAAAGAGGACCAGACACACTTTACTTTTGCATAAAGATATTCATCAATATATCCCTCCATAGGAGTGGAGAAAGGAAAGTATGGTAGTGGGAGAGAAGAGAACTCAGGAGGAAGTTTTATACTATTAACAGAGCAGCGTGTTGCTACGCTAACGGAGCAGCGTGTTGCTACGCTAACGGAGCAGCCGGTTGCTACGCTAAGGAGCAGCATGTTGCTACGCTAACAGAGCAGCGTGTTGCTACGCTAACAGAGCAGCGTGTTGCTACGCTAACAGAGCAGCGTGTTGCTACGCTAACAGAGCAGCGTGTTGCTACGCCAATGGAGCAGCGTGTTGCTACGCTAACGGAGCAGCCGGTTGCTACGCTAACGGAGCAGCCGGTTGCTACGCTAACGGAGCAGCCGGTTGCTACGCTAAGGAGCAGCGTGTTGCTACGCTAACAGAGCAGCGTGTTGCTACGCTAACAGAGCAGCGTGTTGCTACGCCAATGGAGCAGCGTGTTGCTACGCCAATGGAGCAGCGTGTTGCTACGCTAACGGAGCAGCCGGTTGCTACGCTAACGGAGCAGCCGGTTGCTACGCTAACGGAGCAGCGTGTTGCTACGCTAACCGAGCAGCGTGTTGCTACGCTAAGGAGCAGCGTGTTGCTACGCTAACGGAGCAGCCGGTTGCTACGCTAACGGAGCAGCCGGTTGCTACGCTAAGGAGCAGCGTGAGCGTACCTTGTTCTTGAGCAGAAACTTGTTCCTGCAGATGAGGATCTCCCTCAGCCATTTCAGAACTTCTGTCCCGTTTATTATTTGCTGGCCGATCAGTTTGCGGCAGATAAGGAAGAGCACCTGTGAGCTGAGGAGACGAGCAAAGGGAGGAAGGAAGTTATCGTGAAAAAACTTCAAGTTTAAAAGGTCATGAATCATAAAGATTTGACTTTTTATTCACACAGTCGGGACATTTATTGTGGGAAAAGGTTCTATTATTATTATTATCAATAAAAATTAAAAATGAGATTTTTAAGCTTTCAAATGCTCAATAGTCATCAAGACATCATGAACATGTCCACCTGTAGGGCGGTGTCGGTGGAAGGAATAACTAACTTATATAGACAGTAATTATATTCTATTTCATTGATGTTCTTTCCTTCATTTGAACTGTGTGTTTTCTGCAAATATCCATCACAGATGTCAACAACATTGAGAGGTTCTGACGGTTGAAACCATGCAGTTGTCGTACCAGAGCTCTACAATACTGTGATGTAAATGTTCGGTCACACTGCTCAGCATGTGATTGATAAACAGCAACGAGCACATTCATAGTGTTTGGAGATCTCACAGCTGTCCAGGTTGACAGAACTAGTGAAATGTGACCAACACATTAAATACGTATCAAAATCCAGTAAAAGTCCTCGAATATCAGGCTTCACCACCTGATACGCATCAGATATGTTCCAGTGACTTCAGTCAGTCTTTACTTGAAACTCCTTCAATCCCAAATACTAAACATCTCAAGTTCAACGTGATGAAAACTGAATGTATAAGAAATACAAAGGGGCGGTTTGAGTACCTGATGTCCCAAAAGGTCTCTATGGGGGCGTCAGGGTTCCACAGCTCGATGGTCTCTGGCTGGTGCAGAACTAACAGAGCCTGGAACAGACAGGACCAGGACCAGGACCAGGACCAGACAGGACCAGGACCAGACAGGACCAGGACCAGGACACAGAAACAAAGGTTTGTAATTTCACAGCAAAACAGAAGAAATGTTTGAAACTGCTTTTTCGTCTTTAAGAGTCTCAAGTTGTGTCTCCATAAGGTCTCAAATAAAGAGATGAAGATAAAGAGAACCGGCCTGTTATTGATCATAGAGACAGACTTTTATTCATAATGTTATAAGAGGATATGACATCACAGCAGCTTCTGTTTAAATGTGTCGTCTGTTGAATAAACCAACTCTTCTTCCACGTTTTACGCGTCTTCATTAGTTCATCAGTCACGTCACACTTTCTTGATTTCTAAATATTTCACAATTTTTCCAACTCAAAACTTCCTGCACAAATGTTTCACATTAAAAGCACTCCAGACGTTCAAACGGCATCATTTCTTCAATTCTTTCTCTTTCTGTTATTTGTCAGTTTAAATGTCTGTATTTTGCCGTTTCTTACTGATGTGCAATTGTTGAATAAAGAAAATAATAATAATATCTTCTCCGATTCCTGTTGGGCTTTTACTCTGAAACATCAGCAGGAAGTGATAAAAAGTATTTTTGTTGTTATACTTCACGACATGTTGTTCCTCTTTAATGTCTGGAAACAACTTGTGTCCACAATGCTTCCTGATCATCTGAGCAGCAGGAATACAACGCGTGAGGTGAACAGTTGACTTGAAGTGAGAATCCTCTCAAGCGCAGCGGCAGGAAGCAGAAGTGTGTCTGACCTCCATGGCTTCCTGTGAGAGCTGGGTGGTGTTGGTGAGAGGAACCAGCTGCACCAGGCCGGTGATGAGCTCCGCTGTGCTGCTCTGCATCTCTGGAGCCTGTTTCACTGGGTTCTGACACACAGAGACAACCCGTCATTCATTAACATGGACATGAAATACGATGAGCAAAAAGGAAGAGCGTGACTCACATGCAGCATGAGTTTGGGGTCGGCGTGGATGAGTTTGACCAGAGCAAGAAGAAGGCACTTGTAGCTTCGAGTGTCCAGTTCTGTGGCTTTCTCTTTGAACTTAAGGCTGGTGGACATCTTCCCTTTGAACGTGGTCAGACTCTGAGGGAGGAACGGACCATGAAGACAACAGGCAGCGAGCAGAGCTTCTGGTCATCAATGATCCATGTTAACGGACACGTGTGTTGGTTGATTAGAGCAGCTGGTCTACAAGACGCTCTGAAG
>NC_136640.1:1664994-1680875 GCF_949748355.1 Melanostigma gelatinosum
CAACAAACGGACACAAAGACGCCGAAAAAACAACATAATCATGCCAGTTTGTAGAAAGTCTGAATTCATGTTTTGCAGATAACTTTGAAAGGAATCGATCGGGGCTAGGCTACACGCTAACATTGGAGCAGCTAAACATTTGCGCCGCGTTTGGTGTGAACGATTCAACAGTCGAGTATCGAAGATGACGGTGGACGTACCTTCTCCAGACTGTTGATGACGGCGAGCTGGGCCGGCTTCTTCAGAGCTCTGAACTTTAACACAGTTTCTGGGAGAGAAACAGAAACCAGAAATCAACTTCGCAAACGTCGGTTCAATGCGAGACAGCTTCCTGCACCACGTAGAGCCCTCTACCTTGTAGCAGCCTCTTGAGCTTGGAGCAGTCCACGTTGATGTACTGCATCAGCTCGATGTCGTGGACGTCCACGTTGTCCTCGGAGCAAACCGTCAGCTCCTGCAGCCTGAAGGGAGACACGAGAAGCACTCGTCAACCTTCTGCTGCTTTCAATGCACTCCAGAGATCAGGAAATCACACGTAGTCTTCTGAGGAGCGTATTCTGCTCCAGCGTCACACTGAGCAACATCTACTTCTACACTCAAAATTGTTCTTTTTGCCACACAAACACATGGAAATTAAATCAGTCCAGTCGAGCTCCATGCAAGTCAAAGCAGCTCCATTAACAGACCTAAACGCAACCCGCTTACAACCTGAAAAATGAATTTAGCTCAACCACGAAATCATCTGTGCCAGAGAGGGAAACCTGGTCTCCAAAGCAAACTCACCATGAAAGCTCAATGTTTGGTATAAAATGCTTCATTGGAACCTCCCGGTAATAACTGCATTGATGCATTACGACACGTCTAGTCCCATCAGAGGTCCCCTACCACAGACCTCAGAGACGTGTGGACGGAGCTACCTGGTGGAGATGCGGCTGAAGACGGCGTTGAAGTTGTTGCAGCTCAGAGAGAAGAGGACGGCGGAGGCCGAGGCCCGGAGCTCGGCGGCGTGCTGGTGGCCCTCCCGGTACGTGTGGATGAAATGACAGATCTCCGGCAGCAGCTGTTTCACCAGCATGGTCTCATCCAGACGCAGGCAGTCCTTGGATTGCTGAGGACAGAAGGTCTCCATCGTTAACCATCACAGTGTCAATGAAGTTTTACCGACGATGGTTCTCCTCCAATATTCAGTCAAATATGCGTTTCTAGACTCTGATCTCTGATCATGTTACAAACCTTTTGACACTTAATCCCAAACTCTGGAGTTGAATTACTCTACAGAAGCGCTTCTGTGGTTCCTTTTCCTCAGATCATCAACTAAGACGAGTCAAGGTGAGATCGAGAGCGGAAGCTTTAAAAGTACACATTTCCTACGCTGAAGGGGAGATAAACCTAAAGGTAGTAAAAGATAAGTTGAAAATGCTTGATTATAAGAGGCCTTTGTGAAGCACTCAAAGCTGCTTCGATGCTCTGAACAAGACGAGCTGAAGTACGAGAGACGCCGACATCTCACCGTCACCTCGAGTCTGAAGGCAAAGCCCTCGTTCACGAGTCACGACCAAAGGTGGGTTAGAGAACGACCGATGCTACGTCTGTGCGGCGTTTTAGACCTCAACGTAGTTTCACACCGTATGATGGTCCAGCTCCCAAAACCCCGTCCCACATCTCCAACCCTCCATACCGGCAGCTCCATCATCAATGACTGTAAGACACTCGTGAGCGAGCGGCTACCGGCTAACTTCAGTTTAATGATGAACCTCACAAAGACACTTGGCTTCCCCCTGAGGCTACAGCCACACCTCCACCTTTTAAAACGCATCTCCGTTTACTGTCAGGACGAGCAGAAGCGGAGACCTCTGACCGCGATGACGTAGATCATCTGAAGATCTACACACTGTGTACATTGTCTGAAAGACATCTGGAAATGTCTGATCGATGCCAGACATCGATAAAAAAGAAATGAAAAAAGACACCGATGACGTAGACGGCAACAGTCGCTACTTGATTGGGTCTCAACAGTCATGACGTGTCCTCTGATTGGTCACAGCTGTCATTGGAGCGATTAGTGAGCGCCGTGTCCAGCGGCGTTATCAGACGTCTGAAGTCACGCTCTGAGGCTCTGAGGCTCTGAGGCTCTGAGGCTTTGAGGCTCTGAGGCTCTGAGGCTTTGAGGCTTTGAGGCTCTGAGGCTCTGAGGCTTTGAGGCTCTGAGGCTTTGAGGCTTTGAGGCTTTGAGGCTCTGAGGCTCTGAGGCTCTGAGGCTTTGAGGCTCTGAGGCTTTGAGGCTCTGAGGCTCTGAGGCTTTGAGGCTCTGAGGCTTTGAGGCTTTGAGGCTCTGAGGCTGAGGCTCTGAGGCTTTGAGGCGCTGAGGCTTTGAGGCTTTGAGGCTCTGAGGCTCTGAGGCTCTGAGGCTCTGAGGCTCTGAGGCTTTGAGGCTCTGAGGCTTTGAGGCTCTGAGGCTTTGAGGCTCTGAGGCTCTGAGGCTCTGAGGCTTTGAGGCTCTGAGGCGCTGAGGCTCTGAGGCTTTGAGGCTCTGAGGCTCTGAGGCTTTGAGGCTCTGAGGCTCTGAGGCTCTGAGGCTCTGAGGCTCTGAGGCTCTGATGCTCTGAGGCTCTGAGGCTTTGAGGCTCTGAGGCTCTGAGGCTTTGAGGCTCTGAGGCTCTGAGGCTTTGAGGCTCTGAGGCTCTGAGGCTCTGAGGCTCTGAGGCTCTGAGGCTCTGAGGCTCTGATGCTCTGAGGCTTTGAGGAGGACTTTCCCTTTCTTAGTAAAGCTTATTCTGTTCTGCACAACTATTGTGACGTTCACACAGAAACTGTAAAGGAACAAAAGCATAAATGATCTCCAGTACGACACTCAGCCAGAGAGATGTTCTCGGATACTGGACCACTGACTTCATCGTACTGCACAAAGACAAGAGGAGACAACCCAAGAAGCAGCACAACGATCTGCCGTGAAGGTGTGGATCTATTTAGTTGTTGTTGTTCTAAGAGACCTGGTCTAGAGAGGAGGACTCACCCCAGCCAGGCACTTGTCCAGAGTGTCCAGGATGATGAGCTGGGAGAGGTAGAGGTTCTTCTCAGAAGCTTCCCCGAATATCCGCTGTGAAGACAATCAGTCAGAAGTCACTCAGAGTTTAGACTTCAGGACACGGAGTTAGGAAGCTGTGCTAAACCCAACCCGTGTGCATTTAAAGTCAAATGCATCGACAGATGAACGATGTTCTCTAGCAAACAATGTATTCATAAACACATTGGTTGTGTAGATATGAATGGTGATGACACAGCAAAAAGTCACACCTTTAAAAGTAATAAATACAGTTTTAAAAAATATATTATGTTTCTAAATAAAATGTTATAATTGCTTCAAAGTCTGTTTCAGAGTTATAAGTGTGGAGAATAAGAATAACTGTCATAAAGCAGATCTTCTGTTCTGTGCTGAATGTATGTTGATCTTCGTAGTACAGACCTCAGGTCTGTATCAACTGACCTCTACGACCTCCGACACTGTGTGGTTAACAACAGAGTTCAGGCTAATCTCGTACATAACGCAGAATAAACAAAATTAAATCCTTCATCTTCTTTGAATGCATGTTGACGTGAAAAGTGATTCATAAACGCTGCGTCTAGACTTGTTCTGTTCCGTAATTATGAAAACAAGAAAACACAAACACGGCGAGGAGCATTAGTGTGACTCCTCCCCCAAAATATATTGAAGACTTCAATGTTTTGTCTGAATCTAACTAAATATTTGTCGGCGTTTAGCTTTCTAAAAACATTTCCCTGCAGAGAGAACAGTTTGCTCTCCAACTCACCGCACAAACAGACGTATCTTCACGAACAAGTCGGTTTAAAACAAAAGGAAATACCAACTCATCTGCACTTCATTCACACTTCATTCATGCACTTCATTCACCCTCAGAGAATCCCACGTCGACGTGCTAACACGTCGTTCATCTCGTCTAAATAAGTCTACGTGAACATCGGGAGCTAACAGATGTTTTTATCACGTCTAAATAAGTCTACGTGAACATCGGGAGCTGACAGATGTTTTTATCACGTCTAAATAAGTCTACGTGAACATCGGGAGCTGACAGATGTTTTTATCACGTCTAAATAAGTCTACGTGAACATCGGGAGCTGACAGATGTTTTTATCACGTCTAAATAAGTCTACGTGAACATCGGGAGCTGACAGATGTTTTTATCACGTCTAAATAAGTCTACGTGAACATCGGGAGCTGACAGATGTTTTTATCACGTCTAAATAAGTCTACGTAAACATCGGGAGCTGACAGATGTTTTTATCACGTCTAAATAAGTCTACGTGAACATCGGGAGCTGACAGATGTTTTTATCACGTCTAAATAAGTCTACGTAAACATCGGGAGCTGACAGATGTTTTTATCACGTCTAAATAAGTCTACGTGAACATCGGGAGCTGACAGATGTTTTTATCACGTCTAAATAAGTCTACGTGAACATCGGGAGCTAACAGATGTTTTTATCACGTCTAAATAAGTCTACGTGAACATCGGGAGCTAACAGATGTTTTTATCACGTCTAAATAAGTCTACGTGAACATCGGGAGCTGACAGATGTTTTTATCACGTCTAAATAAGTCTACATGAACATCGGGAGCTGACAGATGTTTTTATCACGTCTAAATAAGTCTACGTGAACATCGGGAGCTAACAGATGTTTTTATCACGTCTAAATAAGTCTACGTGAACATCGGGAGCTAACAGATGTTTTTATCACGTCTAAATAAGTCTACGTGAACATCGGGAGCTGACAGATGTTTTTATCACGTCTAAATAAGTCTACGTGAACATCGGGAGCTAACAGATGTTTTTATCACATCTAAATAAGTCTACGTGAACATCGGGAGCTAACAGATGTTTTTATCACGTCTAAATATCTCAAAGTGAACATCGGGAGCTAACAGATGTTTTTATCACGTCTAAATATCTCAAAGTGAACATCGGGAGCATCAACATAGCACACAGGTTTTAAATGATACAAAGAGCTCATTCACAACATCCAAAAGGAATACATTCACATGAACCATATCTAATCCAGAGCGTTGTCACATTGGGAGTCATGGTGGAGTATTCATGTGTGTGTCCACTCACCATGTTGTTGACGTTCTTGAGGATGGTGGTGAGGCCGCTGATGACGAGGGAGAACTTGTACTTGGAGATGTTGATCAGACATTCCTTGTTGTGCTCCGTGCTCACTTTGGTGTGAGTGTTCTGGTGGGTAGCTTTAATGGGAAGCTGCAGGAGGAGACAACAGAGGATGAGGATCAATTCAGCACGATGGAATATTATAGTGTTGGAAAGCATTGTCGGCTTTGATGTTTTCATCGATTTTCAATCTTCACTGAACACGTTTCAAACGTATCAGAACCAGAAACACGTTATTGATCACTGGGGGAGATTGTACGTACAGATGCTACTATTCTACAATCTAAAGGTATAAATACATATAGAGAATAGACATAAGTGTGTAGAAAGATGTGCTTTATACTGTAATATACAGCAAGAACAATTCATATGGAGAAAATAGAAATAAGATATCGATGTTTGTGGGTCGCCAACATCGCTGCAGAGGACAGGTGACCCCCGGGAACCGGCTCTAAATGAGTAGAATCCGTTAGTATTGATGAGGTCCAGACTTATCGGTTCTACTGTCGGTACTTTCTTAGTTCCTGAGTGAGACGTCCTTGTCTCAAACGTCCTCTCTCTGTCTCTTTGTCTCTCTGTCTCCTCTCAGTACAGCGTGAGACTCACATCATGATCAGAGAGAACTCTGGTCGTCTCCAACACAATAAAACCCTCACGAGCAAGTTCATCACAACATGTGACCAACAAGCAGAACATCAGTCTGTTGGTGGAGCAGCCGTCAGGTAACGGTAGTGATGTCATACGGTAGTGATGTCATACGGTGGTGATGTCATACGGTGGTGATGTCATACCGTAGTGATGTCATACCGTAGTGACGTCATACGGAGTTTGATCAGAAGAGGATCATCAATGAACCACAATCACCGAGATCATTGATTAGATGAGAATCTAATGTTGATTATTTTCTTAATTAAACGTCTTTTTTACTCACAAAATAATCAATAAGAACCGATAAAGAGTAGTGATAAGAGTACTCGTATCTATAAAACCCTATTAACTCCCATCACTACCTACGCCCGTAATAGCTGGCTGAGATGTTCCCACTTTATTTAAACACCTGAAAGTGAACAAAACTTTCTTGGCCTTCATATGTTAGCGCCATGATCAGCAGATTACGATCAGTCCTGTAATTATTCAATCCACCAAACTCACTGGATTCTGTTCAGCACCTTAACAAGAGGAAAGTATTCTAGTATCAATAAAAAAACAGCATATTTATTGAGAAAACACTGACTGGAAGGCTTCCATTCGGGTTTAGTGTAACAACAACCAAGAAGTGGATTCAACACCTTAAACCACCGGCAGTAATCCAGCTGAGCCGCTAAACCTCGGATACGATCCTTAATCTGAGGCGACTAACACCAAAGACTTCTGGAGACTTAAAGCCAAATTACTTTTAAATGACAAACACTAATTCATCCAACACACACACACACACACACACACACACACACACACACACACCTTCAAACAACAAAGACTTCTGGTAAGGCAGACGGACTGTTGATCTGAGTTAAAGATTATCTTTATCTACCATTTAAACTTATTATATGACCATTACAGCAGCTCTTCAGTTTAAGGCTGTGAGTTTAATGTTACAAATATGGATGTTAATAATTAACCGTTCAAGTGTTAACTAACAAGTTCAAGAAGATATAAAAAATCTGAAATTGACAACAGCAAGTCCACCTCAAAGATTAGCCAACCTCGGCTGCTCAGGAGTTGTAGCATTTATTTTGTACCGACGTTAATGTTCGGTTAGCGTCGATAAGAAAAATATATATAAATTAGCATTCCTAGTTACGAGAATAGAAACAGAATAAGAGTAGAAAGTGGAGATTGTTGTTAGTTGCCATGATGACAACACACATCAGAAGGGCCATTAGAGTGTTATCCAGAGACAGATGGCTAGCGAGCTAGCTAGTTAGCTCGTCTTTTTAAGCGGGAGGGACCGTTAGACCCAGAGCTGACCACCAGCACATTATTTGGCTGGTGGTCAGGCTGGTGGTCAGCTGGTTACAAGAAATATGCCAAACAAAAAGGTGTCAAATGGCGATAGCAATGTGTACGTTTTTAACGTTGCAATACGTATATTCATTTATTTAGAATTAGAACTATTTACTCTGACATCGTAACGTTACTACTCCACTGCTGGTATAAGTCGTTAGCCCGCTACAACGGTCGCAATGGCAACAATACACATTTTTAAAAATGGCCGCCACTCTGACACATACATTTCAATGGGAATACTCCTGTTCTATCTCTATGGTTACAATAAATTAAACAAGTTTTTACAAACATGGATGATATATCTGAGCTAGTACATGTGTACAGTTTCAACATATAAGCAAATAAAATAATAGGTCATGTAAAGTGTACCTGTAACTAGATTCCTTATGGAAAATAAAGCTTTTATTGTGGTAGTCTCAGCTGCCATACCTGACAGCGGTGGTTTTATACACTAGAAAGCAGCTCTCACCTGTAATACTCGTGGTTTCATTCACTCACAATGAACACAACGTGTTCGCAACACTCACATCTTATTTGTTTACATTAGATAGCAATAGGCCTGCTAACGTTAGCCACCTAGCCTGGCACGAGAGAAAACGTTTACCTAGGGCACTTTAAAAAAACGACACACGGACGTTTAACGTGCAATGTCTCCGGATACATTGCTTTATTGTGCATTATTTAACAAATTGGCTGGGGCCAAATCCCCGGGATGCATCTGCTAATTGATCGTGGAGACGAGGTTGCTGCTAGCTAAGAAAAGGAGCTCATCATCAGTGTTTTTGCAGCTGGGAAAAGAAACACCGCTCACATTTCATCCGGAAAAAACGAAAGAGAATATCCCGGAGAAAGGAATAAACACTCCTTAAATTAGCTGTTTCTTTAATGGAGGCTGGTGTGTGTGTGAGTGGGACTTTGATCCGGAGTAAAAAGGGGGCCTCGGGTCTACCTAAAGCTCGCTACACCCATCCAGTGAATCACAAACCATCTTACCTGCTCATCAAATCTAGTAATCACGGCCTGGACCCACTCCACTGGTTTGTGAGCCGCCATGGCCGGTAACGGCTAAAATAGATCCAAAGCTACGGGGCCGGTCCTCACGGGCTTTTATTTATGAATGAAAAATCTGTCCCCGAGTCTATGTGAGGGAAAAAGGACGAAAAGGGGGCGAGTAATTTTTCCCTTTTCTGTTTAGGCTTCACCATGCCACCGCCATGACACACCACCGGAAGTCTTCTTCTTCAGAGAAATATTGGATGGGAGGCGTTAGGAGAAACACGACGGGGTCAAGCTAGCTTTAGTGAAGGAAGCACCACATCCAGGAGGACATATTCATAGTAACGGTTGTTCACGAAAATGTTTTTCGTCTTAATTCATAAAAATAACACTTGGAAGGTTACATTTACACTTTACAAAATGAACAAAAAAAACCCTTATGTCTCTGTTAAAAGTTAATTTTCTGTATGTTAGCCCTTTATGTCTGCTTTTAAGGCTACTAAAACTGTGAAATATACGTTATAACTCCACATATAATGTGATTTAGATGTTCTGCACAACCAACTGCCATAGTTTCTTTAACGTAGGTTTCTTTTTTTGTCTTATTATGAAGTAACACCATCCCTACTTCCGCTTCTAAGGTATACAATTCTGTTAATTTGTTAGATCGTTTGGTGCGCATGCGTGACCTACTACCAGGCCTATCAGGATGTTTTCAGGACTGAGAATGGATTCTGTTTTCATTAACAATTCTTTGTCCTCAATGTTGGTGCAAAAAAAACACGTTCACAACTTTGAGATTTGATATTATTTTATGTGAAGTATTTTAAGGTTGTTTTTGACACATAAAAAAAGACTTTATATTATTCCTAATCAGAATTTCTGAATCAGCTTTATTGTTGTAAACACACCAGAAATTTGACTTTTTCGTATCGTAATGAAAGAATAATAACAACAACAATTCAAGTAGAAGTAATTATAGATAAATAAATAATAAATAAATAAATATGAATGCGATTTTAGTTTTTCTCTTCGCTTCTACTCTCTTGGCCATTGTTGGAATTCTGTATTAGTTTGGGGGAATTGCTGGGTTGCTGTTGAATACAGACTTTTCCCCCAAACTAGAAATGTAAAATATTAAATCTGCTAATGTTTACTGACCGTAAATGAAACTGGGCAGACCCAGAACCTCTGCTTATTGGGGCTTCCTGCAGTAAAGTTTCGTCATCTTTAGAATAGATTTGTTCCATAAAAAAGAGAAAATCAGTTCTTTGAATATAGAATTACAAAATAGGAATTATTTGAAAAAATAAAACAGGAAACTGATGAAGTCTGTCTGGACCTTCAGATTAAAAAGTGAATACTATAATAACCAAACTATGAATGGAGAAAAGAGAACTCTGAACATCATTGAGTCATAGCCTGATAGTTTTTTTCCAAATAACTGTAATATTTCTATGAATGTCGGTAAAGATTCTACAGGACTTGATATATAAAATAAAAGGTCGTCTGCATAGAGCCACACTTTGTGTTCTGTCATATCTGGTCACTCCAACGATCCTTTTACCACCATGTAGTGAGAAATAACTCAAAGTAATAATACATGATGTTAAATACAGGAGATACATGTTGAGTTTAAACTGAAATGATGTTTCTCATGTGGCCGTGATGCTCTTAAATACCAGAAAAACAGAAGTGAGTACACTTTAATATCTCCTCATTTATCAGAAGTCATGCCTTTAGTGCCATATTCAACACTGGTGTCCCTCATATAGTAATATTCTATATTATTCTTTTTGACAAATCCCATTTAAAAAGGCAAATTCAACATGGATTCATCGATTACAATACTTTTGGTATTTGTGTGTGTATTAAAACACAACAATGAGCCTCACTGTTGTTCCTTCATCACCATGAACACACAAGTTTATTTTGACATACAAATACTCACCAAATGTGTTTCCGCCGCTGAAAAACATAAAAACACTATTTCCTGTCGTTTGAGAAACATTTGATGGAAGCTACAGCGGCCAACTGGTTCTGGGAGGACAAAGCTTCACGTGTTGAAGCTGCATTCTCTCTAGTGTCCACCAGGGGGCGACTCCTCTGGTTGTATAGAAGTCTATGAGGAAATGATCCACAAACCAACGAGTGACGTCACCATGACAGGTCCCGCCCCGGGCTCTGATTGGCCAATCGTTATTCCGAGGTCTGAAGTAATGTGATTCAAAGCTGTAATGTTATTTTAAAAATTCATTTATTGAACTGAAATGAAACAATTGCTTGAATCTGTTCACGTTATCATTTGACTCAAAGGTCGTCAATAACTTAAAGGAAACATTCACGTCACAGACGAAGCGATTCAGCGTCGCTTGAACACGTTGGGACATAAAAAGAATGAATCACACGTTCTACATTTACATTCAGTGAGATTCTCCAGAGATGCATTCAGATGTTTTCAGAACAGAATCCTTAAAGAATACAAACTACTCACACATGAATCAGTGGCACACGTCAGAGCCGTCACGTTGCATTGATTATTCAGAGCAGTCAGAAGAGTTTAACGTTTTTAACAACCTCGTGGTTAAACTTGACGAGCTGCGCTCCGGGTACTTTGGTTTTAGTGCGACGTCAGCGTTTATCCACCGTTCATATGAAGGTACTGAACACTTTCTTCTTTCTGCAGATCAGAACACAGAAATGCACTTTGGGGGAAGCTTTCATTGGGACAGGAGGTCGGCCGGACGCCGGCCTGAAGGAGGACGGCGGTCACGTGATTGTGTCGGGGGGGTAATCCTTTGGGTAAAGCCACTGTCACTTTTTCAAAGCCCAGTCAGGTTTGGGAGTCCATGTCCTCTTAACGTCTACTCTATATCCCCCGGCCGGGTGGCCACGTAGACGAAGACCACGATGAGCAGCACCACGAGGGCCAGCGTGGGCAGGACGATGGTGGCCACCTGCTGCCGGGCCTCCTGCATGGCCTGCTTACGCTCCTTCTTGTCCCGGGACGTCTCCTTTTTGGGTTTGCCCTTCAGCTGCCTCATGATGTCCTCACGGGAAACCTGACAAGAGACACAATCACAACTGGAGTGAGTTCAGTCGTAGGCGGTCCATTTGGCTTGGAAACAGAGAGAAGTCCCGCCCCTTTTTCAGTTTGACCACCACGGGACCTTATTTCAGAAAAACAATATATATATGTATATATATATATATATATACATATATATATACATATACATACATATGGTAGTCAATGTCGAGAGAATTGTTTGAATTGTGCCATGAATTACACGTTCGTCAATTTAAAAGACCAAGGAGACAACCTCCGGTTCTTTAAAGTTCTTCAAAGCTTCATGTGTTAAAGCTGCATTCTCTCTAGTGTCCACCAGGGGGCGACTCCTCTGGTTGTATAGAAGTCTATAGAAAATGACTCTACTTCTCTCTTGATTTATTACCTCAGTAAACATTGTAAACATGAGTTTATGTCTCAATCTCTAGTTTCAAGTCTTCTTCAATACAGCATGATGTTCATTTAGTACATTATGGTCCATTTAGAGTCACACAGACCATAAAGCAGGGGATGCTTTAGGGCGGGGCTACACGCTGATTGACAGGTCTCTACCAGAGACGTATACGGCGTCTCTACGTCACTCCTCCTCAGTCCAGATATGCTCACTTCCTGTTCACTGGTTGCTAAAAAACAAGATGGCGACGGCCAAACCACCGAACTTGAGGCTTCAAAACATCCACAAACCAATGAGTGACGTCACGTGACAGGTCCCGCCCCGGGCTCTGATTGGCTAATTGTTAGACCGAGGTCAGATATGGTCACTTCCTGGTTGCAAAAAAATCACTATGGTGACGGCCAAAATGGCGAACTCAAGGCTTCAAAACATCCACAAACCTGCCCCAAAGAGGCGGGTCTACGAAGCAGTTTAGTTCAGCGCCCTGAAATAGATTCAGCTGCGCGTTCCCGTCCGGACGAGTCGACAGGCGAGCGCTGCTCCTCCGAGGGTACATCCCAAGTCTCTTATTTGTCATTTCCTCACTTGAACCGGAAGTTGGAAATGACATGAAGCACCTGTCTGAGAAATGACATATAGTTATCAATAAATAATTATATATATGTGCGTGTGTGTGTGATTTATATTATAGTGAATATTATTATATGACATATATATTATTATATTATACTGAGACTAAAATAAGATGTCCTGACGTGTTTATCAAAGTGTTATTTTCTGCTTTTTTTCATGTTGGAATAAATGTTAAATATTTAACTGTAAAGTAGTAATACGTGTTTGACAGCTGAATGTTTTTGCATTAAATCATTCTGGGATGTGGCGCAGCCCTACAGAGAACACGTTCCACCAGCTCCACTGGTCAAATATATGAATATATGACACATATATGAACACATTCCTTCCACCAAATGATCCAATTATAATCGTGTCAGTTGATGGGCGTAACCTAACGTAAGGTAACGTAACCTAACGTAAGGTAACGTAAGGTAACGTTACACTCCGTAACACCAACACGAATAAGGTAGTGCCTTTTTCCCCAACTGACAACCTGAAGTACCGGAGCGAGCTAAAAACAACCGGTCCGTTAGTCTCGTGGCGGCAAATTCTCTCTCGTGTTCTGTCCTCGCGCTGGTTAGCACGTACCGACTTTAGGAGAACAGTCAGCTAACGTTAGTAAAGTTACAACACTTGAGAAAATAAGTGCTGACGATTCAAAAATAAAAGAGTCCGGTACTGACCGGTCTTACGGGCAGGGTGTGAACGGTTCCTCGGTGACCCGCTGCTCCCGTGTTTTCTCCGGTTCTACAGTAGAAAGTACAGTAAGTTAAGTTAAAAAAAACCGATGCTCCTCGCGGAGCTCGACGTGGCAGCTCGTGGAATAGCGCCGTCAAGCTGGCTAGCGCGAGCACAAGCACACTCCCGGCCTCACCCTCCAAAATAAAACGCCACATGAAGGCGTTGCCATTAGAACGTGATATTAATATTGTAGATATATATTTTATAAACATTCATTTTAAATATGAATCTTAACATTCATGTCATACCTTCATTTTCATATCAACATTAATATCACAATTTACATTCATATTGAATGTAAATGATATTAACATTAACAATACACATTCATTTTATATCTCAATAAACATTCATTTAAAATATTAACATTCATTTAAAATATTGATTTTCATATTAACAATAATATGAAGATCAACATAAACAAAAACTTTTATTTTTAAATTTTAATTTTAAAAGTAATAGTAACATTTACATTAATATAAATTTTTAGAAAGCACATTTCTAAACTTAGGTCATGTGACAACATAATATCAGCAATAGCCAAATGAGGTGGATAACCGATACATAATAAAAGATGGAGACATAACCAGTATTCCAGAAAACCAGCGTCTCCTCCTCCTCCTCCTCCTCCTCCTCCTCCTCCAGGAGCAGAGCTCCTCCTCTCTGCTGGAGACCCAGGACGTATTGCTGGACCCGCTGGAGGGAAGGGAGGCACGGGAGAACCAGAACCAGAACCAGGACTGAGAGGGGCAGACTGTCAGACCTGCTGCAGTAACATGAGAGGGTTTCTAAAGAGTCTGGTGCTCAGAGACACTACCACTGTAGTCCACAGGGGGCGACAGAATCAACACTAAGTTCCTTTGCAGTAACTTTAAATTATACATTTAACTGAAACAGAGATTTGAAGATGAGAGGAAAAGAGCCGTTTAATACATCAACATCTTTCCAAATCTCATCAAATATAAATATATAATAATATATATAAACCTGTTTTGTTGTTTTTCAGTTTGATTCCCTTCTCCTACAGTTCTATTCAGTGTGAAAGGTTTTTACACTGCTCAGCAAACTGGAATTTAATTTGACATTTGATTTTTTTAAATGTTTTTTAAAACCTTCTGGTTTACTGCCGAGAGCTTTTAGTTTAAACATCAGAAGAATCAATACTGAACGATCAATTATTAACCAAAGGTCCAGATCTAAGTTCAGATAGAACCTTTATAGTTATAACATGTACCAGTAGAATGAACTCTTCTTCTACAGAGACAGAAACGTTTGTTTGTCATGAACAGACTCCAGAATAAAGAAAAATAAACCACATGACGGAAGTGTGTTTGATTTCAAAATAAAAGCTGGATTGCATGACTTTTTTATTTTTAACGAGCTCCAGGTAGCAAAATAACAGAATGATACATTTTATTTGGAGAAAAACAGAATATGTGAGATATGGAAATAAAAAAACTAAATATGAATTAATATTGTAGGGGCCCAGATGGGAAATAAATGTGCACATATGAATAATTAAGAATATGTTGTTGATTGTTTGGTCTGTAGATTATAACAGTAAAGATGTTGGAATGATGTAAAACTACTTATTTAACTCATAAGAAGTTATTACTGAGATGAGTTTCTCAACTTTTTATCAAATCAAACCTTCACACGAGAGTTTAGAGAATTTAAACGAATAAAGACCAGGAAACATCTTCCAGGCGTTCTTATTAAAACCACATAAATACATATAAATAACAAACATGACGGTAAAAGTATGAACAACCAGCTTCTTTAAACATCACTTTTAATGTGTTCGTTATTAGATGACCTAAAACATGACGACTGATTTACAGTGCAGCTCCATAGATATACCTCTCTACTGTGTATGTATATATATATATATATATATATATATATATATATATATATATATATATATATACATACATACATATATATACACACACACACACACACACATGTATACTGCAGGTTTTATTCAAATTACAATGCATCTGATTAAAACATCAAATATACAAACATTGTATCAGACAGCAAATCATATGAATCCAGTAGTTTTCAGAGTGGTGGTTAGTTATTACTGTAACATTCAACATGAGCATCGTTTTCATGTAACTTCTCCATTCAGACAGAAATAAAACAAAGGAAACAGGGGGGGGGGGGGGGGGGGGGGGTCCTACCACTGAAGAGGTGTTCCATCGTCCTCGTTAATATAGAGAACCCACTGCGATCAATAACACACACCGTGCTGTTATTCTTCACAATGTGTCCGGTCGTCTCAGAAACCAGATGATGAGCCTTTAGTTTGAAACACTTTATCCTCCAACGTTTCCACAAATATCATCAAAATAAACGAAATAATAAACAATGAAACGAAGAAACGTTAAATCTACGGTCACGGGACAGAAACCAGATGACGAGTCTCATCAGAATCAAAGTTTATCATTTTTAACATTTATTAATATTCATAAAACAATTAAAAGTTAAGAAACACAAACAGAGAAACACAATTGGATAAATTACTTTAATCCTGGATTCTGATTGGATAAGACTCTACTGCAGTTTAACAATAATTACTCCAGCTTCCATCCGCCTGGATACACCATCTATCTAGTACTTCCTAAACCTTAGTATGAACCAAATACTACAGTACGCAATCACCGCGGGGGCATACATATCCCACAATGCAATGCGGCAACACCGTCACAACAGACGACGGCTCTTTAACGCCACCGACTCTTCAATAGAAGTGTCCCGATTTTAGGAGTTACATTCTTCTTAAATGATCTGTTTGACCACATGGGGTACAACCGGGATCTATTATGTTCTTAATCTTTGAACATCTGGACCCTTTGAACATCTGG
>NC_136640.1:1681075-1693575 GCF_949748355.1 Melanostigma gelatinosum
CCCTTTGAACATCTGGGCCCTTTGAACATCTGGACCCTTTGAACATCTGGGCCCTTTGAACATCTGGACCCTTTGAACATCTGGACCCTTTGAACATCTGGACCCTTTGAACATCTGGACCCTTTGAACATCTGGACTCTTTGAACATCTGGACTCTTTGAACACAGCCGCTGTGGAAGTCTCTCCCCTCCCGAAACAACAGAGTGAACTAACAGTCGGGGAACACGCCATCAGTACGACTTTGAGACATTAATAATAATACAAACATTTGAAGTCTGGTGTTTGCTGCAGAATTTCAGTATAAAAGCTTTTAAATGGACATTCAAGTTGTTGTTGTCCATGAAACCAGAAAGATGGAGGTAAACAAAAGCCAAGTTACTGAGCTCCAGAGGTAGAGACCAACACGGTGGACCGGTTCTGATCCACTCGGTGGACCGGTTCTGATCCACTCGGTGGACCGGTTCTGATCCACTCGGTGCTGCTGTGATGGATCCTTCACGTGACGGAGTGGTAACAGGGTAAAAACCAACCAAATATATTTACACTTTGTATGAAACGTTGTAAAAAGAAAGAGGAACTTCACAGCCTGAAGAACTCTGCAGGCTGAAATGTTCTGTGCAGCGCTTATTGTTGGACCCCCCCCCCCTCAGATGCTACTTCTTTCCATTGATGAAAAGACTCCAGCAGACAGAACAGAAGTCATATTGCTGGTTAAACGGTTTCTTCTCATATTTAGTTCTGAACACAGAAGTGTTAACTCGGAGGTTTCTTTAGTCTGGGTCCCATAGTGTCGGCCATCTTTACCCCCCCCCCCCCCCCAATCACTGCAGCTTTAACCTTTAACAACCAGAACGAGATGAATCTAGTTCATCGTTTTAACGAAGTTAATTGGTGGTTTGCGTTTGAAACCCTCAGTTTAAACGTCTTCTAGATCCAGACTCTGATAACCTCAGAGACCACAAACCAGACGGGGAAACAGAGGGATGAGAATAAATGAACCGTCACTAGAAACAGGTTTCTGTGACACTAGAAAGACCAACAGGCTCCATTATAGTCATTGAACACATCTCAGTTCATTCTACTGGGACATCAGGAGTACAAACATAAGTAATTACTGAGTGGGGGGTGATATTCTGAGAATAAAACCGATTAAAGTGGCAAACATACGAGTAAAAAGCTCAAATTTGTGAGACAACAAAGTTATAAATTCAAGATAAAAAGTCTGAATTTTGTTGCTCCTACAGTAGTGTTATTACGGTAATGATGAGGTCTGAGCGAGGCGAAGGTCCTGAAAGATACATAATGATGAACACAAGTAAACACTGATGTTGTGGAAGCTATAAGGAGGAGGAGCACAACACAGATGGTGAGTCGTCTGCTGAGCGGTGGACAGGAGATGAGAATACACTTCCTGTAGTTTAGCCACGTGAATTTCAGAGAATATCCAATTTCTTTCCTCATAACTTGACTGTAATGTCAGCTTTCCTTTGCATACATTTACAAGTTCATAATCTGGCAAAGTTGTGTTTTTGTCCTCATTCATCTGCAGATGTGATCTCCGACATGTGGAGTGTGTTCCTCTCGCCACGCTGTCCTCGTGGCTTCTGTGCTCCTCAATCTTCCTCTTTGGGGTTAAATTGTGTAAATCTGTGATTTTAGGAAACACACGTTCACGTTTAGAAGCAGGACGAAGTACGACCGTCTCCTTCAGTCCGATTCCCTTTTTAAACAGATTTCATATTCACAGAGAGACTAAACATGAAACATCTCAACCTTCAAACAGATTCATGGAAAACAAAGCAGTGAACAGCTTCATTGTTCTGTTGATGGCCTTAATATTACAACATGATTGATAAACAGATATGCAGGAGCCTCATGTACAAACGTCTGCATACATTCATCTCATACATGATACATGTACGTACAACTTCACATCGTTCCGCTCTTAAAAGACACCAAACACAGAAACGAAGAGTTGATATCGTCTCAGGCTGCAAGTTAGTCAAATTATGAATTCAGAAACCAGACTGAAGTGATTCGATGACAAACTAGAAGTGATCGAGCGTGACATTAATATCAGTGTTGCTCGTGTTTAAAGCTGAATCTCTCCTCTTCTGACCACCAGGGGGCAGAAGAACTCCAAAACAAGAAAACCGTTCCTCCTTGAAGCCCCTCCCCCTCCCTATACTGACATCATCTCCCCAAATAAATTACAAATCTGTGAACGAAACCTTCAATTTGATTAAAGTGATTCTGTGTATTCAATCATCATTATTCTCTTTCTAAATCAACTTTCCTCATGTGCAGAATGTATGTGTGTATGTATGTGCATACATACACGCACACACACACACACACACACACACACACACACACACACACACACACACACACACACACACACACACACACACACACACACACACACACACACACACACACACACACACACACACAGAACCTCTTCCTTGTTGCCTGATACGACAAAAAACGTTTTTAAGAATCCAGAAACTTTGCAAATTGTCAAACAATCCTCCTGTTGATGTTTCATTGATACATGAGGCTCCTGATCTTTGGCAAATCAATTGTTCAATAAGTACAAACTATGGCCAAATGTGCAGGGGAACACGTGTCATAACTCATTTTATAATAACTTTAAATATCTCTGTGCCCGAGCACGTTGGTGTTAAACATGGCGGGAGATTTACATTTACAATCGATCGTCTGGTTCACAAGTTTATCTCCACCAGCGCAGAGATGAACCGCCGATCGCATGAGAAACGTTCAAATAGACATCTTCTCTTCATTTATATTAATATATATCTGTGTGTGTGTATATATATCTATATATATATATATATATACGTATATATATATGTATATATATATATATACATATATATATATATATATATATATATATATATATATATATATACATATATATATATATATATATATACATATATATATATATATATATATATATATATATGTGTGTGTGTATATATATATATATATATATATATATATATATACACACACACATATATATATATATATATATATATGTGTGTGTGTATATATGTGTGTGTGTATATATATATATATATATATATATATATATATACACACACACATATATATATATATATATATATATATATATATATATATATATATATATATATATATATATGTGTGTGTGTATATATGTGTGTATATATATATATATATATCAAAACAAATGTACAATAACTGCAAAATCTTATCTACCTGGAGTAACCAGATGAAACATTGTGATTTGGTCTCCGGTGCGTCCCCCCCCCCCCCCCCCAATACGACCCCGTAAAGCAACAAGCAGTGTTTCTCTTCAGCTGTCAGCTGACCTGCTCGTCCTGCTGCTCTCCAGTGAAACGCTACGATACACCACAGAAGAAGACGCCGAGACGCTCGTCCGTGTTCCCAGTTTAGCAGCTCGTCGGTCGACAGAAGAAAGATGGCGGCGGCGGCGGCTACTCCCACGCCAGAGGAGACGGCGGCATTTCAGAGGGCTGAGCCACGGTGGAGCTGTGCAAACAGGAAGTTCACGTTAGCCGCTGTCTGTTGGGTGAATGTGTCGTGGAAAGGTTTGAAGGGAGGATTGCAATTCTACAAATGTGCTTATTATGCTGCGCTCACACCAAAACGTGAAGCTCATTTCTGCCCGCGGTGCAATTAAATCAGTGAAACTTCGCACCGATCGATCCAGACCCCGTTCAGAAAACAACATTTAAAAGTGATTTACTAGTCTACTGACAAAACATGAAGACTTTCTACTAATCATCATCATTATGTAGTTATTTCAGCTTCCTTTGTATCGTTTATTGTGATGAAATGACAGCTAAAGTGTGTATTTAGTGTTCACACAGCTGACGCGAGTCTCGTTGGACACAGTGAGTAATCCTTCTGATGATGTGATGCGGGAGACGAGACGTCTGAGCAGCTCCACAGGTGATCTCACACCTGATCAGAAGAGTTGTCCTCTCTGAGAGACGCGAATAAACCCGCAAACAAACTCCCGCCAGCAACGCAGCGTCAACATTCACTTCACGTTTGTTGTGAACGCAGCATGAGAAACGGTTAGAAGAAGAAGAAACATTCAAACACTCATATTGAGAATGAACATGCGGCTCGTTAGCCTAGCTTAGCACAAAGCCTGGCTCCATCAAAAGGTGAAATCGATATATATATATATGTAAAGCCTCGTACCTGATGAAGCTCTTGAAAGCAGCCGATTGAGGGTTAATGCAGAGCGGCACTCGACTCCCCTTCTGCTGCCCCAGAATGAACTGATGGATGATCTCTGAGAGGAGAACAGAGTCAGACGGTTCTCTTTATTGACGTCCTTTCACCTTTAAGTTCAACATCAAGTCTTTCTCAGACAGCGAGGAAGCGGTGGTGGAATGCTTTGCCTGTCGTTGACTCAGGTGATGCTCGTAGTGACTGTAACACCTGAAGCTCTGCTTCAGCTCAAACCCTCTCAACGCCAAAACCCTCCGCTGGGAGGAAAGAAGTGTTTTCTTTACACAATCTTCAAAACTGCAGCGTTCATCACAACTAGAAGCTGTAAGAACCGTCATAAACAACAGATTTGTATCTTTCCGACGGTCCTTGAACACATCATGTGTGACGAACGCTTCAGTCAGAAAGAGCAGCCGAAACTAAAAGCTTAAAGTTGTGATGTTTCATAAAAAGACTTTATTCTTCATGTTCTCATTCTAAATGTCTCCTCGAATAAAGAGTTCACTTCAACATGAGTGTAAAAACATGAACGTGTGAAACTATGACGTCATGATGGATTCATCTGAGACCAAGTCATGTGACTACAAGGAGGAGACTGAACTACAGGAAGTGAACACAGAGAGGAGAGAGGAGAGAGGAGACAGGGGAGGAGAGAGGAGAGGAGGAGAGGAGAGAGGAGGAGAGGAGAGGAGGAGAGAGGAGGGGAGAGGGGAGAAAGGAGAAAGGGGAGGAGAGAGGAGAGGAGGAGAGGAGAGAGGAGGGGAGGAGAAAGGAGAGGAGAGAGGAGGGGAGAAAGGAGAGGAGGAGAGATTTTTGTATAATAAATGATAAAATAATTGTAATGATTGATGTCATCATAACTGTTGTTCTGCACTAAAGACATGTTCTAGTTCTAGTTCTAGTCGCGATGGTTCTGTTTCTATAGAGGAGCAGGACACAGAGAGAAACATGTGACGGGAGCATAGAAGAGAGTTAAAGAGTTTAAAGGTTCCACAACTGCTATTTTTCTTTAAAATCAATGTTTAAAAATGTTGAAATGTCTTTAAACATCAAACATGAAGCCAACCAGTAACTCAGATCAGCTGACCTTTGACCTGTCTCACAGAGCTCAGGTTCTTCTCAAAGCAGTCATCAAACTTGGGGTCGGTGACGGGTTCAAAGTCGCTGGTGTAAACTCGGCCGGAGGACGTGGTGTAGCAGCATTTACACATACAGGTGTGGTAGCGCAGCCGCCCCTCGTCCAGGTACGGGTGGGCCAGGACGTCCTTCGCCGAGATCCTCTTAGACTGGAGACCAGAACACACAAGATCAACAAGACTGGAGACCAGAACACACGAGATCAACAAGACTGGAGACCAGAACACACGAGATCAACAAGACTGGAGACCAGAACACACGAGATCAACAAGACTGGAGACCAGAACACACGAGATCAACAAGACTGGAGACCAGAACACACAAGATCCTCTTAGACTGGAGACCAGAACACACGAGATCCTCTTAGACTGGAGACCAGAACACACGAGATCAACAAGACTGGAGACCAGAACACACGAGATCAACAAGACTGGAGACCAGAACACACGAGATCAACAAGACTGGAGACCAGAACACACGAGATCAACAAGACTGGAGACCAGAACACACAAGATCCTCTTAGACTGGAGACCAGAACACACGAGATCCTCTTAGACTGGAGACCAGAACACACAAGATCAACAAGACTGGAGACCAGAACACATGAGATCAACAAGACTGGAGACCAGAACACACAAGATCCTCTTAGACTGGAGACCAGAACACACGAGATCAACAAGACCGGAGACCAGAACACACGAGATCACACAAGACTGGAGACCAGAACACACGAGATCAACAAGACTGGAGACCAGAACACACAAGATCCTCTTAGACTGGAGACCAGAACACACGAGATCCTCTTAGACTGGAGACCAGAACACACAAGATCAACAAGACTGGAGACCAGAACACATGAGATCAACAAGACTGGAGACCAGAACACACAAGATCCTCTTAGACTGGAGACCAGAACACACAAGATCAACAAGACTGGAGACCAGAACACACGAGATCAACAAGACTGGAGACCAGAACACACAAGATCCTCTTAGACTGGAGACCAGAACACACGAAATCCTCTTAGACTGGAGACCAGAACACACAAGATCAACAAGACTGGAGACCAGAACACATGAGATCAACAAGACTGGAGACCAGAACACACAAGATCCTCTTAGACTGGAGACCAGAACACACGAGATCAACAAGACTGGAGACCAGAACACACATGATCAACAAGACTGGAGACCAGAACACACAAGATCAACAAGACTGGAGACCAGAACACACGAGATCAACAAGACTGGAGACCAGAACACACAAGATCCTCTTAGACTGGAGACCAGAACACACGAGATCCTCTTAGACTGGAGACCAGAACACACGAGATCAACAAGACTGGAGACCAGAACACACGAGATCAACAAGACTGGAGACCAGAACACACGAGATCAACAAGACTGGAGACCAGAACACACAAGATCAACAAGACTGGAGACCAGAACACACGAGATCAACAAGACTGGAGACCAGAACACACGAGATCAACAAGACTGGAGACCAGAACACACAAGATCCTCTTAGACTGGAGACCAGAACACACGAGATCCTCTTAGACTGGAGACCAGAACACACGAGATCAACAAGACTGGAGACCAGAACACACGAGATCAACAAGACTGGAGACCAGAACACACGAGATCAACAAGACTGGAGACCAGAACACACGAGATCAACAAGACTGGAGACCAGAACACACAAGATCCTCTTAGACTGGAGACCAGAACACACGAGATCCTCTTAGACTGGAGACCAGAACACACAAGATCAACAAGACTGGAGACCAGAACACATGAGATCAACAAGACTGGAGACCAGAACACACAAGATCCTCTTAGACTGGAGACCAGAACACACGAGATCAACAAGACTGGAGACCAGAACACACAAGATCACACAAGACTGGAGACCAGAACACACGAGATCAACAAGACTGGAGACCAGAACACACAAGATCCTCTTAGACTGGAGACCAGAACACACGAGATCCTCTTAGACTGGAGACCAGAACACACAAGATCAACAAGACTGGAGACCAGAACACATGAGATCAACAAGACTGGAGACCAGAACACACAAGATCCTCTTAGACTGGAGACCAGAACACACAAGATCAACAAGACTGGAGACCAGAACACACGAGATCAACAAGACTGGAGACCAGAACACACAAGATCCTCTTAGACTGGAGACCAGAACACACGAAATCCTCTTAGACTGGAGACCAGAACACACAAGATCAACAAGACTGGAGACCAGAACACATGAGATCAACAAGACTGGAGACCAGAACACACAAGATCCTCTTAGACTGGAGACCAGAACACACGAGATCAACAAGACTGGAGACCAGAACACACATGATCAACAAGACTGGAGACCAGAACACACAAGATCAACAAGACTGGAGACCAGAACACACGAGATCAACAAGACTGGAGACCAGAACACACAAGATCCTCTTAGACTGGAGACCAGAACACACGAGATCCTCTTAGACTGGAGACCAGAACACACATGATCAACAAGACTGGAGACCAGAACACATGAGATCAACAAGACTGGAGACCAGAACACACAAGATCCTCTTAGACTGGAGACCAGAACACACGAGATCAACAAGACTGGAGACCAGAACACACGAGATCACACAAGACTGGAGACCAGAACACACGAGATCAACAAGACTGGAGACCAGAACACACAAGATCCTCTTAGACTGGAGACCAGAACACACGAGATCCTCTTAGACTGGAGACCAGAACACACAAGATCAACAAGACTGGAGACCAGAACACATGAGATCAACAAGACTGGAGACCAGAACACACAAGATCCTCTTAGACTGGAGACCAGAACACACAAGATCAACAAGACTGGAGACCAGAACACACGAGATCAACAAGACTGGAGACCAGAACACACAAGATCAACAAGACTGGAGACCAGAACATACAAGATCAACAAGACTGGAGACCAGAACATACAAGATCAACAAGACTGGAGACCAGAACACACGAGATCAACAAGACTGGAGACCAGAACACACGAGATCCTCTTAGACTGGAGACTAGAACACACAAGATCCTCTTAGACTGGAGACCAGAACACACAAGATCAACAAGACTGGAGACCAGAACACACGAGATCAACAAGACTGGAGACCAGAACACATTATTATTCTATTGTTCATATATGTTTATATTCTACTGTTTCTTGCTCTTCTTCTGTTGTAATCTTTCATAAAGTTCTGTCTTGTCTTAATCATCTGAAGCCGTGGTGTGAACACATCGTCTCTGTTGGACTTTGTTACTTGATTCATGACGTGAACGCCTACTTGTCCACTGCGTTTATGGTCCATATCCATAATTCTATTTCAGTGACTCACTGAATGGGCTTCATTCATTATGAATCTATGTTTAAACAGGAGTGACTCACCGGGTCGAACACCAGCATCCTGCAGAGGAGGTGGACCGCTTCATGGGTTGCTTGCCTAGACAGCGTGTACAGAACAGGAAGTGATGGCTGCAGACGAAAAAAACAAGTGTCACAACATCAACCACGTGTCCTTCAGCTTAACTATAACTCATAAACATGCGTTTCAAATAATATCTTCTAATTCATCGCAAACAAAACAGCAGAATGATGAGGAAGACTGCAAATCGATGGGTTCTAAATCTAAAGTCGTCAGCTTTGTAATTGTTTAAATGAGAAACCAGATATACTGCTAACGTTTAAGTGTGTATGAGTATTATAAAAGATTATTTTGGGGCTTTTTATACATGTATTTGACAGCGACAGGTGTGTAAGCTCTCTGCTCACCTGTTTGTGAGGTCCTCTGTGAATGTGTGCACGAGCGCCTTCACATGCCGTCCTCATCGCCTCCATAGAAGGAGTCCCCAACAGGTCCGTGATCAAATCCAGCTACAGGCAACAAGAGGTTACGGTTTTGTAACCCTAGTTCTATAAGGCAGAGCTCTGTCGGACACTGTGAAGATGACTCTACTTCTCTCTTGATTTATTACCATATTGTGAGCATATTGAGGAGGTGACTGAGGAGGAGTGACGTAGAGACGCCGTCTACGTCTCTGGTAGAGACCTGTCAATCACTGTGTAGCCCCGCCCTAAAGCATCCCCTGCTTTATGGTCTGTGTGACTCTAAATGGACCATAATGTACTAAATGAACATCATGCTGTATTGAAGAAGACTTGAAACGAGAGATTGAGACATAAACTCATGTTTACAATGTTTACTGAGGTAATAAATCAAGAGAGAAGTAGAGTCATTTTCTCATAGACTTCTATACAACCAGAGGAGTCGCCCCCTGGTGGTCACTAGAGAGAATGCAGCTTTTCAGTCTCTTGGTTGTGACAATACATGATTTAACATATGTATGTATATTTAATCCACAATGTAAATGACGAATCTTGGACATGATACCTTAAGGATGAATAAGGTCCTCCGTTACCTGCTGGATGGGACTTTGGGCTTGGAAGAGGATGCGTCTCCCCAGCAGCTCAGCGAAGATGCAGCCCACAGACCAGATGTCGATGGAGTTGGAGTAATGGCGGCTCCCCATGAGGATCTCTGGAGCTCTGTAGTACTGCGTCACCACTTCCTGAGTCATGTGTCGAGACTCGTCCGACTCCTCCACCCGAGCCAGGCCGAAGTCACAGATCTGGAAGACAAGCAGAGGTTTAAATCTGCCTTCGTTCTCCTCACAGCTTTATTCTGACCACAAGAAAGTTCATATTTGTTTTTAACCTGGTGGCAATCTGGGAGTCGTGTGTTTCACCCCTGTCCCGCCCCTTTAGGATACAGACCCCGCCCCTTTAAGATACGAGTCCCGCCCCTTTAGGAGACAGACACCGCCCCTTCAATCTGATAGCCCCGCCTCTTTGTGATAGTAGTCCCACCCCTTTAGGAGACCGACTCCGCCCCTTTAAGAGATTAACAGCACATCTATTAACTCCAAAGGGAGAAGTGAACGTGAACACAGATTATTAACCGATTCTTTGACCAAAGTACATATTTCACCCAATTTTTTCACAAGCAACATATAAATTGTGACAGTAGAATTGCAGCCACACACACCTTGAGCACACAGTTGCTGTTGACCAGCAGGTTTCCAGGCTTGATGTCTCGGTGGAGAATGCCGGCAGAATGAAGGTACTTCAGTCCTGGAGGAGAGACGACTCAATACAATCCTGTTCTCTTTGTCAAACTGTAACGGATACAGAGCTCCAGACCACAAGAGTTCAGACTGATAGATAGATATATCTATCCATATACATATACACATATATATATACTACATATATATATAGTTATTATATAGTTATCATATATACTGAAGCCGTATCTGCCTGGAGTCCTGATGCAAAACACAAATTTTAAAACATGTCACTTACAATATGAATTCTCAAATAGAGCAGGAAACAAGCCGCACAGGAAGAAGGTATTGGAATGAATTCAGAGAATAAAATCGGTATTCTGAATTCATGGAAGTCTTTATCATTTGAGCCTCAACAGTTATTTCAATTCAACTGGTTCAGCTCTTGATTTAAAAACCCTACCGAGTGCTTGTAAAGATTCAAGGGTTTAATATTCTTATTATATCGTCATCGTAGCAAACTCCACGCTACAAGAACACCAAAAATATATATAAAGAATTCACTGCAACATTTATTTTGATGTTCTATTGATGATGTTTTGTGCTGCAACTTCGCTCTGGAAGAACTCGAAGCTGACAAATAGACATTAAATCAACTCGTCTTACATTCTTCACTCTCATCCTTACTGCTGTTTAAGGACAACGTGTTATAGACGACAACAACGACAACGACAGGCGGAGGAACAGAGCACAGCCTCACCTCGTAGGATCTGATAGAGGAAGACTTTGGCGTGGTCGGAGCTCAGAGGCTGAGGAGACACGATGATCTTATGGAGGTCACTCTGCATCAGCTCAGTCACCACATAGCTGGTTGGAGGAGTTTAGGAGCAGCAGCAGAAGGAGGTGATGTTCCTTTCATTCACATTATCTCAGCATGTGTGTTATCCAGAGGAGCAACGGAGCATCAGACTCACAGATCCCTGATCGTGCTGATACTATCCCTGATCATGCTGATGCTATCACTGATCATGCTGATACTATCACTGATCGTGCTGATACTATCACTGATCATGCTGATACTATCACTGATCATGCTGATACTATCACTGATCATGCTGATACTATCACTGATCGTGCTGATACTATCACTGATCATGCTGATACTATCACTGATCGTGCTGATACTATCACTGATCATGCTGATACTATCACTGATCGTGCTGATACTATCACTGATCATGCTGATACTATCACTGATCATGCTGATACTATCACTGATCGTGCTGATACTATCACTGATCATGCTGATACTATCACTGATCGTGCTGATACTATCACTGATCATGCTGATACTATCACTGATCGTGCTGATACTATCACTGATCGTGCTGATACTATCACTGATCATGCTGATACTATCACTGATCATGCTGATACTATCACTGATCGTGCTGATACTATCACTGATCGTGCTGATACTATCACTGATCATGCTGATACTATCACTGATCATGCTGATACTATCACTGATCATGCTGATACTATCACTGATCGTGCTGATACTATCACTGATCGTGCTGATACTATCACTGATCGTGCTGATACTATCACTGATCGTGCTGATGCTATCACTGATCGTGCTGATACTATCACTGATCGTGCTGATACTATCACTGATCGTGCTGATACTATCACTGATCGTGCTGATACTATCACTGATCGTGCTGATACTATCACTGATCGTGCTGATACTATCACTGATCGTGCTGATACTATCACTGATCGTGCTGATACTATCACTGATCGTGCTGATACTATCACTGATCATGCTGATACTATCACTGATCATGCTGATACTATCACTGATCGTGCTGATACTATCACTGATCATGCTGATACTATCACTGATCATGCTGATACTATCACTGATCATGCTGATACTATCACTGATCGTGCTGATAC
>NC_136640.1:1698575-1721075 GCF_949748355.1 Melanostigma gelatinosum
TGCATCGACTTCATCACAGTAAGCGTCACCAGTTCTTTGCTGGCTGTTGTGCATTAACTGAAACGATTTTAGAATCCAGTGTACACATGTCCAACATCAGCTGACAAAGCTTTCACGAGACTCTTTCCACATGAAACTACAGTTCAGAGAAAGCTGTGGCTGCCCGATGCACGACAGACAGATCTACAGGTCTTTGAGTAAAATGTGTCCAAACATGCCGGACTGCTGTTGTTGTGGTGGTGCAGGAACTTACCAAACGACCCCAAACGCTCCATAACCGATGGGCCGGTCCAGCTCGATGTCCAGCTGCGGCTGCAGGTGGTGCGTGTTGTGCTGACGGTGATGGTGAGCTTTGACCGCGGCGGCTTGGACCTGGACCTGGGCCGCCGGTCCGGGGGCTTGTCCGGGTGCAGGAGACGGGAAGTAGGGCTGCTGCTGACCGGGATTGAGCATCACCGCCGCGGCCGTGTGGCTGTTGTTGTTGTGGTGGTGCATGTGTGGAGGCGGGAGGTGAGGGAGCTGGTGGTGGTGGTGATGCGGGTGATGGGCGGCCACCGCTGAGGAGCCACCGTTGTAAGCGGCCATCATTTTTGTAACATTTGTAGCCGTCACGCCGCAAAGAGCCATCCACTGATGATGAGGATGACCTTATAGGAAGCAGACCGGCGTGTTGAATGATCCAACACCTGCTACGTTGTGTCCAGTGTGCCTCCTTTTATCATAATGACAACAATCTGACCCACTTCCTTTAGATTAATGCTCCCTGCATGCTGGCGGGAAACACATCATCATGCAGCCGGCAGCGATGAGTCTCAAAGATCTGCAGGATGACTAACCAAACTAATATTGAATGAGAAGAACAACCCGCAACTAGATGTCCCTCATGGTGGTCCCTCCCTCCCTCCAGATGAGGTTCAGCCTCCCAGTGTTGGTAGAAGAGTGTGATCTTAAAGCGGCTCACATGGGAAGCAGCGCATTCATCTTTCTAACTTTGCCACACTGGTCCAGGTGCAGATCCAGGTGCAGATCCAGGTGCAGATCCAGGTCCAGGTGCAGGTCCAGGTGCACGCGGCATCTAGTACACCAAACTGAATCCTCCTCCTGCTCCTGCTGGTGGTGCTGGAGGTGTAACAGAGTTAAAAATGTACTTTATTTTTTCCGATTTGTAATATTTTAATTTTGTTTGTCATTTAACGATCCTGTGGAGTTATGTGTGAATTGTATCTTAATTAGTTATTTTTTATTTAGCGTTATTGGTATTTATTTATTCATGTTTCCTGCGGAAATGACGTCTCACCTCTTCTTCCGTAGTCCCGTTATCTCCTCACAATGGTGTTTAGTATTAGGCTGAGAGTGAGCAGAAGTGCAGAGGGAGACCAGAAGAAGTTAATACGTGCGTGTGTTGTTGTGTTGTCTTCTGCAGCAGCAAATCAATGGTGGAGAAAGCCGCCTCTGAGTAGTCTCCTTCGATGCCCCCTATATCCTAGTCGGTTCCACTAGTGTTAGTGTAATCTCCGATCCGTAATTAACGCTGCTGCCACAACAACAGTAGAGGCCTCGGTCCTCCGCTCCTCACTCACAGTATTATTACAACCTGACGAGCCGTGCGCGCTTAGAAACAAACCCCTCCATCAATCTGGCGAAGCTTCGGCCATGATTTATTCAAAAAAAAAAAACCGAGAACGAGATCTGTCAAACGGCTGGCAGGCTACTTACTTCCTCCATCGACATCCGGGTACTTAGCGCTGCCGCTCATAAGCACAACACAGGCACGCGAAAGCTTCTTCTTCTTCTTCGAGGTATAGTGGCGGTTGGCAAACGATGTATTGGTGCATTACCGCCACCCACTGGTCTGAGTGTGGATCAGGATGTCTAGTACTTTAAGTTTAGTTAAAAAAAAATGTAAATAATGAAATGAAATAAAAAATAATAATAATAATAAATAATAAAAATAAAAATGAAACAATTATTTTTTAATAATTATAAAAGTATAAATAAATAACATTGTTTTTAAAAAGCCATGATGGAACACACTATTTTACAGCAGGTGGCAGCATCCACCTTCACACTTATCTTGTAGTCCACCAGCAGAGGAAGACAGATGAAGTATGAAGTATGTTCTTTAGTGTCACGTTCACCACCAGTAAGAACACTTAATACTTCTGCCTGAAGTTGAGCAAGAACACAATCAAATCAAACACACCAATTAGAGAAATAAAAAACAAAATAATTTTAAATATATGTCAAATACAAACATTACAGCAGGGCTATCTCAAACTAAATTAAAGATATCAAATAAAGAAAACTACTTTTGAGCGTGCTTGTCTTTAACAAGTTTATTTTGAAATTTGATTTAGTCGCCCAACGGTGGAATTACAACTCCGGGTCGGTCACGTGACACTCCAAAAGACTAGAGTCTGTAACTCAGCGGATCATTTTTTTTTTTTTGAGGTGAATGAACTTCCCAACATGAACACAATCCCTAATTTAAATCATGAGATCCTAAAAGTTATTTTTAAAAATATCTAAAATCCAGAGTTATTTTCATTCCTCCGTTCATGTCAATGAGAACGAGGCTGGACCAGAAGGCTGGGGGGGGGCGTGGTTAAAGGAAACATTACTGCGCATGCTCCATGGGCCCGTGGGAGCTTTTCATAGGAGCTTTTCATAGGAATGAATCCAGTTCTGTGTAAAGCTCCACGGTCACGTCACAGTGTTCACCGAGTCTCAGAGAGAAAGAAAGGAACAAGAATGAGAGAAAGTATATAAGATAACGACCAATGGGCGACAAGGACGCTGAGACATTTGGGTATGCACGCTGGATTTAGCTGAGTGACATTTCAAGTGTCAATAGGTTAGTTCCTTCTTTATTTCTTTATTCGGTCTGTACAGAGCACAAATGCATAACGTTAACTTAAAGGAGGTGTGAAATGTCACGTCCTGCTCTGACTTGTTGACGTTATGTAACATATCGTTTATGACTCCATAACTGTGTGCAGACTTCCAGGAAAGTGACCTGCTCGCACTTGTAGTGTGTTTGTCCTGAATATTCTGCTCTGTCTTTAGGTGACCAGACCATTAAATAGTTTGTAAAACACTTGTTGTTACAGTGTTGTTAAACTGCATTTAAAGAGTTTCGATGTATTTAAGGAGAAATAACAAGTCAAAGTCCCTGTAGAGGCAGTAAAGAGACACACTGCAGCTTTAAGAGGAGACTAAATGTCCTTTACATGGTGTTTCTGAAACGTTATAATGGATGATAGTTATTTCAACTTTTAAAAGCTTCTATGAATTTTTCATGTTCAGTTTAAATTCTTACCAAAAACGCACTTCATGTAGTCTCTATTTCCTCTGTCTTTGCAGGTGCATTGTTACATTTTTCTTGGCTTACCTTTGCACATGAATGTGTGCACATGAATGTGTGCATGCATGAGGATATTGCTCCACAGCGCTGCTAGTGGTCAAACACTCAACGGTCACCTTTCAGCTCTTTTTCTTCTGTTTGTCACAGAAGCGGACGTACAGAGGCAGCAGAGCAGCAGCATGAGCTCACTGCACAGGTAGGTGCCACATGGTTCTGTGTGCTGGATGTGTGAACGAGCAGCTGTTTGCTGATGCATTCAACAGATGTATAAGGTGATCATGTGACATTGTGAGGGACCGAAGATGAATGATTAAGATCAAAATGTGAGGAGCTAGCGAGACGTATATGTAAATTATAACGTTATCGTGATGTGTTCACATGTCATCTGTAAAATACAGTCTTGGTGAGAAACTTGAATGAATCCAGTTGTTTGAGGATGTTTTCACTTGAGTATAAAATAGATATTAGATTATAATACATCAATAAAACTACTAATGAGTCAATCAAAGCAAATTATTTCCATACAAATACACTAATGTCTTCCCTATTCCTTTGAATGACAATAACACTTGGAGCTTCCTGTGTTCATCTCAGAGCAGTCTTAGTTGTGCGTGCATGTATAAAAGGTCAGTGCTTTGGAGGTATGTCAGCGTACCTGTCATAACCTGCACGCAGCCCAATGAACAGCAATAACTACCACGTGATGCAGATCTAGGATCAGTGTGAATAAGCCACACTGAGGGCCGTTGGCTGTTGACTGTGGGAATGAAGGAACCTTTCCAGCTCGTCTCTGTGGATTTGCATCTTGTAGAGATTTGGAGCCGACCTGCATGATGTGTCCTGTTTGTTGTTTTGCAGACAGCTGAGTCAGCTGCTCGGAGCATGGAGGAGGAAGAGGAGGGTGGAGGTTTCTCTGTACACTGCCACTGGTTTCCACTGCAGGACCTTCTGCTCCACCACCTCAGCACCAGGTGCACAAAGCTTTCTCTCACACAACCACGACCCCCAACACCCACCGGTGGGATTGAAAAGCACGTTGTATTTAAACAATCACCAAAACTACACCGTTCATAATCACAGCCAGAAGCTGTAAAAAACATCATTATCGTCAGATTTTCATCTTTCCGACGGTCCTTGAACACATTATGTATCAAGAAAGCTTCCGCCAGAAAAAGCAGCTGTAATGAAGCTTAGAATTGTGATATTTCATCAAAAACATTTTATTCTCATTATCTGTTTCGTGTGTTGTTGACATGAAAAGTGACAGTGACGTCTCTCGAGACATCTTTCTCTTCATGCCTTTATAACTGCACCATCTATAAGCGCTCTGTAAATATATTATTGAAAAAACACACATAAACTACAGAGAGCTCCGCTGCCCCGTGTGTTTCGCTGTCTCAGTCCAAAGCAAACAGAGAACTGTGGAGATATTTGCGGAATTTGACAAAAGTGTATTTGATTAGAATCACAGGCTCCGCCTTTAAATCTGCTTTTAACTTAATGTCTTCTTATTATTGTTAAAGATTCTAAAGCAACCAGTGACTTGTAGTCCTGGGTGTGACTGGACTACAAGTTAAAGACATAGTGTCTATAGAGACAGTCAAGAAACACTAAGCACACAAAATACACAATATATATACAGCAAGATAGAAGATGCAACAACAGAGATCAACCATAGAGCGTATCAGATCTCCTTTTGTGTCTCTTGCAGCAGATCCCCTTGAGATCCACAAGAAGAAGGTCTTCCTGTGGTTCAGCCACCTTCCTCAGGAGGAGAAGCAGTTTGGAGGTTACTCCAGCCCAGAGACCATGCATGTGGATCCACTGATCCTGGAGAGAGAGGCAGAGGAGAGGGCAGGATGGCTCAGGTCCCCTCTCCAGACCCAGACCCCCTCCAGCCCCTCTGTGACGGTGGAACAGCTGTTTGAGCCCAGCGATGCCTGGAGCGAGGGCCGGGGGCCCAACGTGCTGATGTACGGAGCTGTGGGAACTGGGAAAAGCACAGCGGTCCGGAAGCTGGTGCTGGACTGGTGCGCTGGCAGAACCCTGACCCAGTTCAAGTTGCTGGTTCCTTTCTCTTGTGAGGACCTCGGCCAACTGTCAAAGTAAGATGATCTCATTTTTCATCGTTGTCTTATGTCACATAACTGATATTTTGAGTTTGGAGCCGCGTTATTTTATTAATTTCCCTCAGAATGAGAGTCAATCAAGACCTACTCTCCCTCCCTCCCTCCCTCCCTCCCTACCTCCCTCCCTCCCTCCCTCCCTACCTCCCTCCCTCCCTACCTCCCTCCCTGCCTCCCTCCCTCCCTCCCTCCCTCCCTCCCTCCCTACCTCCCTCCCTGCCTCCCTCCCTGCCTCCCTCCCTCCCTCCCTCCCTACATCCCTCCCTCCCTACCTCCCTCCCTCCCTACTCTCCCTCCCTCCCTCCCTCCCTCCCTGCCTCCCTCCCTCCCTCCCTCCCTCCCTCCCTCCCTCCCTCCCTCCCTCCCTCCCTGCCTCCCTCCCTACCTCCCTCCCTACCTACCTACATCCCTCCCTCCCTACCTCCCTCCCTACCTACCTACATCCCTCCCTCCCTCCCTCCCTCCCTCCCTCCCTCCCTACCTCCCTACCTCCCTACCTCCCTCCCTCCCTCCCTACCTCCCTCCCTCCCTACCTCCCTCCCTCCCTACTCTCCCTCCCTCCCTCCCTCCCTCCCTCCCTCCCTCCCTCCCTACATCCCTCCCTCCCTACCTCCCTCCCTACCTCCCTCCCTGCCTCCCTCCCTCCCTCCCTCCCTACATCCCTCCCTCCCTACCTCCCTCCCTACCTCCCTCCCTCCCTCCCTACCTCCCTCCCTGCCTCCCTCCCTGCCTCCCTCCCTGCCTCCCTCCCTCCCTCCCTCCCTACATCCCTCCCTCCCTACCTCCCTCCCTCCCTACTCTCCCTCCCTCCCTCCCTCCCTACTCTCCCTCCCTACCTCCCTCCCTGCCTCCCTCCCTACCTCCCTCCCTACCTACCTACATCCCTCCCTCCCTCCCTACATACCTCCCTCCCTCCCTCCCTACCTCCCTCCCTACATACCTCCCTCCCTCCCTCCCTACATACCTCCCTCCCTCCCTCCCTACCTCCCTACCTACCTACCTCCCTCCCTACATACCTCCCTCCCTCCCTCCCTACATACCTCCCTCCCTACCTCCCTCCCTACATACCTCCCTCCCTCCCTCCCTACATACCTCCCTCCCTCCCTCCCTACCTCCCTACCTCCCTCCCTGCCTCCCTCCCTACCTCCCTCCCTACCTACCTACATCCCTCCCTCCCTCCCTACATACCTCCCTCCCTCCCTCCCTCCCTCCCTCCCTCCCTACATACCTCCCTCCCTCCCTCCCTACATACCTCCCTCCCTCCCTCCCTACCTCCCTACCTACCTCCCTCCCTACCTCCCTCCCTACCTACCTACCTCCCTCCCTACCTCCCTCCCTACCTCCCTCCCTCCCTCCCTCCCTCCCTACATCCCTCCCTCCCTACCTCCCTCCCTACCTCCCTCCCTGCCTCCCTCCCTCCCTCCCTCCCTCCCTACCTCCCTCCCTCCCTACCTCCCTCCCTACATCCCTCCCTCCCTACCTCCCTCCCTCCCTGCCTCCCTCCCTACCTCCCTCCCTGCCTCCCTCCCTGCCTCCCTCCCTCCCTCCCTCCCTACATCCCTCCCTCCCTACCTCCCTCCCTCCCTACTCTCCCTCCCTCCCTCCCTCCCTCCCTACCTCCCTACCTCCCTACCTCCCTACCTCCCTCCCTACATCCCTCCCTCCCTACCTCCCTCCCTCCCTACTCTCCCTCCCTCCCTCCCTACCTCCCTCCCTACCTACCTACATCCCTCCCTCCCTCCCTACCTCCCTCCCTCCCTCCCTCCCTACCTCCCTCCCTCCCTCCCTACCTCCCTCCCTCCCTCCCTCCCTACCTCCCTCCCTCCCTCCCTCCCTCCCTCCCTGCCTCCCTCCCTACCTCCCTCCCTACCTACCTACATCCCTCCCTCCCTCCCTACATACCTCCCTCCCTCCCTACCTCCCTCCCTCCCTACCTCCCTCCCTCCCTCCCTACCTCCCTCCCTCCCTCCCTCCCTACCCTCCCTCCCTGCCTCCCTCCCTACCTCCCTCCCTACCTACCTACATCCCTCCCTCCCTCCCTACATACCTCCCTCCCTCCCTCCCTACCTCCCTCCCTACCTCCCTCCCTCCCTACCTGCCTCCCTCCCTCCCTACCTCCCTCCCTCCCTACCTGCCTCCCTCCCTCCCTACCTCCCTCCCTCCCTCCCTACCTACCTCCCTCCCTACCTCCCTCCCTACCTCCCTCCCTCCCTACCTATCTCCCTCCCTACCTACCTCCCTACCTACCTCCCTACCTACCTACCTCCCTCCCTACCTCCCTCCCTACCTCCCTCCCTACCTCCCTCCCTACCTACCTACCTCCCTCCCTACCTCCCTCCCTCCCTCCCTCCCTACCTATCTCCCTCCCTACCTACCTCCCTACCTACCTACCTCCCTCCCTCCCTACCTACCTACCTCCCTCCCTACCTCCCTACCTCCCTCCCTCCCTCCCTACATCCCTCCCTACCTCCCTACCTCCCTCCCTCCCTACCTCCCTCCCTACCTACCTACCTCCCTCCCTACCTCCCTCCCTCCCTCCCTCCCTACCTATCTCCCTCCCTACCTCCCTCCCTCCCTACCTCCCTCCCTCCCTCCCTACCTCCCTCCCTCCCTCCCTCCCTCCCTGCCTCCCTCCCTCCCTCCCTCCCTACATCCCTCCCTCCCTACCTCCCTCCCTACCTCCCTCCCTGCCTCCCTCCCTCCCTCCCTCCCTACATCCCTCCCTCCCTACCTCCCTCCCTACCTCCCTCCCTACCTCCCTCCCTCCCTCCCTCCCTACCTCCCTCCCTGCCTCCCTCCCTGCCTCCCTCCCTCCCTCCCTCCCTACATCCCTCCCTCCCTACCTCCCTCCCTCCCTCCCTCCCTCCCTACCCTCCCTCCCTGCCTCCCTCCCTACCTCCCTCCCTACCTACCTACATCCCTCCCTCCCTCCCTACCTCCCTCCCTCCCTACCTCCCTCCCTCCCTCCCTACCTACCTCCCTCCCTCCCTCCCTCCCTACCCTCCCTCCCTACCTCCCTCCCTACCTACCTACATCCCTCCCTCCCTCCCTACATACCTCCCTCCCTCCCTCCCTACCTCCCTACCTCCCTCCCTCCCTACCTGCCTCCCTCCCTCCCTACCTCCCTCCCTCCCTACCTGCCTCCCTCCCTCCCTACCTCCCTCCCTCCCTACCTACCTCCCTCCCTACCTCCCTCCCTACCTCCCTCCCTCCCTCCCTCCCTACCTATCTCCCTCCCTACCTACCTCCCTACCTACCTCCCTACCTACCTACCTCCCTCCCTACCTCCCTCCCTACCTCCCTCCCTACCTCCCTCCCTACCTACCTACCTCCCTCCCTACCTCCCTCCCTCCCTCCCTCCCTACCTATCTCCCTCCCTACCTACCTCCCTACCTACCTCCCTACCTACCTACCTCCCTCCCTCCCTACCTACCTACCTCCCTCCCTACCTCCCTACCTCCCTCCCTCCCTCCCTACCTCCCTACCTCCCTCCCTCCCTACCTCCCTCCCTACCTACCTACCTCCCTCCCTACCTATCTCCCTCCCTACCTCCCTCCCTCCCTCCCTACCTCCCTCCCTCCCTCCCTACCTATCTCCCTCCCTACCTCCCTCCCTCCCTCCCTACCTCCCTCCCTACCTACCTCCCTCCCTCCCTACCTCCCTCCCTACCTCCCTCCCTACCTACCTCCCTACCGACTGTCAGGCCGACCTACCGACGGACCAGACTGACCTACCGACCCTACAGACTGACTTACCTGCCACATCTACCGACCCTACTTGCCGACCTACGGACCGGTTTGACAGTCCTACTGACCGGACCGATCTACCAACCGACCTATACCATCTACCTTACAGACCGCTGCTGCATCGCACTGCTGTAGGAACAGTGTGTTGGTGATGAAGTGCACAAAGTGATGAATCCCTTCCTCCATAGGGTGGTTTCCTTAAGGGACCTGGTGAGCAGGAAGTACCTCCACCTTAAAAAACACCCCTTGTTGAGTGGGGAGGGAAACCAGGCCAAGGACGTGCTCTTCGTCTTCAACGGGATGGAGAAGATGAATCTGGATTTCAGAATTGGAGCCACGGAGCTTTGCAGTGATCCTAATGAGGCGCTGCCTCCAGGTGTGGTGGTGGTCAACCTGCTGAGGAAATACCTCCTGCCTGAGGTAAGGGACAGCACCAGCACCAGCACCTCAGACTGCCATCTCTAACCTTTCTGAAAAGGTAACCTGGATGACTGAAGGGTAGAAAGTACCAGGTTCCCTTTCTTAAACTGAGGATGTGAGTAATGCTGCTCTCCTGGAACCTCGTCTTCCTCGGCTCCAGACCTTCATCTTAAACAGACAAGATGATAAGGCTGAGCAGGTATTTGACCTCAGCGCTCAGCACTCAACAGTTTGTGAAACTCTTTGTTGTGGACACGTTTTGTTTGGCAAGTACAGAGGATACAATACTTTAATACTCCTCCCTTCACTTTCATTTTAGGCTTTTAATGTGAAACATCTGCAGGAATGCTGAGTTTCACTGACACTGTCTTAACAAAATAGTTCAAACATTTTGTAGTTTTTGTTCCAAAATGAAGTCAACATTGATGTTCTGAACCTAACCAAATAGTTATGCTGCCTAAACATAACTAAGTTGTTTTCGATGAAGACAGAAGTTTATTTTGAAAAGACTGCGTTGAAGTAGAGAGCAAAGACTTGACCACATGTTGCTGAACGTTTGCAGGGAAACGCACGAACAATGAGGAGTATGTTACGAACCGTTGGCTGAGGACATGTTGATGAAGGTTGGGTTGACAGGATGCCTTCAGGCTCTGCTCAGTGAACACGAGTACTGCTGAAGGTACATTGTGATGCCTTCAGGCTCTGCTCAGTGAACACGAGTACTGCTGAAGGTACATTATGATGCCTTCAGGCTCTGCTCAGTGAACACGAGTACTGCTGAAGGTACATTATGATGCCTTCAGGCTCTGCTCAGTGAACACGAGTACTGCTGAAGGTACATTATGATGCCTTCAGGCTCTGCTCAGTGAACACGAGTACTGCTGAAGGTACATTATGATGCCTTCAGGCTCTGCTCAGTGAACACGAGTACTGCTGAAGGTACATTATGATGCCTTCAGGCTCTGCTCAGTGAACACGAGTACTGCTGAAGGTACATTATGATGCCTACAGGCTCTGCTCAGTGAACACGAGTACTGCTGAAGGTACATTATGATGCCTTCAGGCTCTGCTCAGTGAACACGAGTACTGCTGAAGGTACATTATGATGCCTTCAGGCTCTGCTCAGTGAACACGAGTACTGCTGAAGGTACATTATGATGCCTTCAGGCTCTGCTCAGTGAACACGAGTACTGCTGAAGGTACATTATGATGCCTTCAGGCTCTGCTCAGTGAACACGAGTACTGGCTGAAGGTACATTATGATGCCTTCAGGCTCTGCTCAGTGAACACGAGTACTGCTGAAGGTACATTATGATGCCTTCAGGCTCTGCTCAGTGAACACGAGTACTGGCTGAAGGTACATTATGATGCCTTCAGGCTCTGCTCAGTGAACACGAGTACTGGCTGAAGGTACATTATGATGCCTTCAGGCTCTGCTCAGTGAACACGAGTACTGCTGAAGGTACATTGTGATGCCTTCAGGCTCTGCTCAGTGAAAATAGATATTATATATTCGATATAAAATAGATATTAGAGATGAATTATGATGGTTAACTTCCTAACACGAGCTATAAGCTCATTATTATACAAGCTCATATATTAAAACAACAAGATGTTTTTCAATCATAGAAAATATTTACATAAAAATACAACAGTTTATATCCTATTTATTTGAATGCGGGTTTTCTGCAAATAACCAATGTAAATGACAATAACAAAGTAAAAACATAACATTTTGAATGTTTTACGGTTTATACCTACTTTGAGACGGTTGAACTTATTACCAGTTCACCCTTTCAAAAGCATTCATGTTGGAAAAATGAATAAACCTCGATATACCGTGACTATATATATCTATATATACATATATATCGTATTACGATGTCAAACGTTGCGATTTATTACCTGTTTTCACCATCTGTTTTCTCTAATTGGATAAAGTTTTCAGTCCATTTCTAATCGGCCTATAGCCAATGAACTGAAATATATATCATCACCATCAACGTTTTACTTTGTTTAAGTCATTTTAGTGGTGCTTTGCATAAAAACACACAATTCAATTGATTAAGAAATACAATATTGTAATTTAATTGATGAAAGAAACCCGGACTATATAATCGCAGTTAAGGCCAAATCGTTGAATCACGACATCTGCAATGACGAACTTGGCGTTGGTGTATCGATACAATATGGCGATGCTATGCTGTGTCGATTTTCTTCCCCTGATTCATTGAATCCTTGTTTATTTATAAAGTGTGTTACTTGGCTGCTGTATGCTTTCTCAGGCCAGCATCTTGGTGACCACCAGACTGTCTGCCCTGGACCGTATCCCCCAGAAGTATGTGAGTCGCTATGCACAGATCTGTGGCTTCAACGACCCTGACCGCCAGCGGGCCTACTTCAGCAGCCGCCTGTTGCAGCAGAGCGGAGAGACGGGCCAGAACCACGGGGCCCGCACTCTCATAGAGCTGCTGTACCTCAACCTCCAGAGAGAAAGCCAGCTGGCTGCAGCCTGCTTCCTGCCCTCCTACTGCTGGCTCACATGCGCCACCTTACACTTCCTCCATTTCACCGACGCCAAGGCGCCCATCCGCACGCTGACCGGCATTTACACCAGTTTCCTCCGGCTGAACTTTGGCGGTGAGGTGATCGGCACGGGACAGAGATCCAATGTGGCCGTTCAGGAGCACCACAGCTCTCTGATGCTGTACGTGGTCCGTACGGTTGGGGAACTCGCGTTCGACGGCGTGACGAACAAACGCACGTCGTTCTCGGAAAAGGAGCTGGAGCAGTGGATCGGAGGCGAGACCAAGACGGACGAGGAGCTCCGTCAGCTGGCCATGTTCCGGACCGACGTGCTCGACTTCTTCTTGGCTCCCAGGGTGGAAAGCGGCAAGCATTTAGAAGATCCCTGTGAGAAAGATACGACGCGGTACGTGTTTGTTGTCCCGGCTATGCAGGAGTACCTGGCGGCTCTCTACGTGGTTCTAGGAGAGAACAAATCAGCTCTGGAGAAGCTGACCACTCAGGTGTCTGCGGTCATTGGTCAGGCGAGCGAGGACGTCAACGCCCTCGTCAGCATCCTCTCGAAGTTCATCCCCCTCCGAATATTTGCCGTATTCAACCTCCTTAAGCTTTTTCCGAAGCTCTACGAGAAAATCAGCAGTCGCAACAAAAGCAGCATTGCCAGAACCATGGCGGCTGAGATGTTCCGCACCGAGGACAGCTACAACGAGGACGTCCTGGACCAGGTGGAGCAAAGCCTCCTGGGAGTCCACGGCCCACAACCGGAGCAGTGCAGTGAGAGCCAGCCGTTCGAGCTCTTCCCCATCTTCATGGGTGGACTGTTGCATTATGGCAACCGTGTCCTTCTCCAGCAACTTGGGTGCAACATTCAGAGCACCACCGTGGCCCAGATCACACAAGCCCTCAGGAAGTACCTCGTCAGAGGTAACGTATGTGTTCTCTTCAGTCCTGCTTCTACAGTGTGCTTTGTCTTTCATGTTTGAAGAGCTTGAACTGATCTTGGTTTCAAATATTACACACCCACTGACTTTAATTTGATGTTAATGATCGTCTTGTTAAAGTTAGTCAGGAACTTTTACCTGGTCCTGAACCAGTCTCAGTGTAGTCCTGAACCTCTATATGAACCAGTCTCAGTGTAGTCCTGAACCTCTATGAACCAGTCTCAGTGTAGTCCTGATCCTCTATGAACCAGTCTCAGTGTAGTCCTGATCCTCTATGAACCAGTCTCAGTGTAGTCCTGATCCTCTATGAACCAGTCTCAGTGTAGTCCTGATCCTCTATGAACCAGTCTCAGTGTAGTCCTGATCCTCTATATGAACCAGTCTCAGTGTAGTCCTGATCCTCTATGAACCAGTCTCAGTGTAGTCCTGATCCTCTATGAACCAGTCTCAGTGTAGTCCTGATCCTCTATGAACCAGTCTCAGTGTAGTCCTGATCCTCTATGAACCAGTCTCAGTGTAGTCCTGATCCTCTATATGAACCAGTCTCAGTGTAGTCCTGATCCTCTATGAACCAGTCTCAGTGTAGTCCTGATCCTCTATGAACCAGTCTCAGTGTAGTCCTGATCCTCTATGAACCAGTCTCAGTGTAGTCCTGATCCTCTATGAACCAGTCTCAGTGTAGTCCTGATCCTCTATATGAACCAGTCTCAGTGTAGTCCTGAACCTCTATGAACCAGTCTCAGTGTAGTCCTGATCCTCTATGAACCAGTCTCAGTGTAGTCCTGATCCTCTATATGAACCAGTCTCAGTGTAGTCCTGAACCTCTATGAACCAGTCTCAGTGTAGTCCTGATCCTCTATGAACCAGTCTCAGTGTAGTCCTGATCCTCTATGAACCAGTCTCAGTGTAGTCCTGATCCTCTATGAACCAGTCTCAGTGTAGTCCTGATCCTCTATATGAACCAGTCTCAGTGTAGTCCTGATCCTCTATGAACCAGTCTCAGTGTAGTCCTGATCCTCTATATGAACCAGTCTCAGTGTAGTCCTGATCCTCTATGAACCAGTCTCAGTGTAGTCCTGAACCTCTATATGAACCAGTCTCAGTGTAGTCCTGAACCTCTATGAACCAGTCTCAGTGTAGTCCTGATCCTCTATGAACCAGTCTCAGTGTAGTCCTGATCCTCTATGAACCAGTCTCAGTGTAGTCCTGATCCTCTATATGAACCAGTCTCAGTGTAGTCCTGATCCTCTATGAACCAGTCTCAGTGTAGTCCTGAACCTCTATGAACCAGTCTCAGTGTAGTCCTGATCCTCTATGAACCAGTCTCAGTGTAGTCCTGATCCTCTATGAACCAGTCTCAGTGTAGTCCTGATCCTCTATGAACCAGTCTCAGTGTAGTCCTGATCCTCTATATGAACCAGTCTCAGTGTAGTCCTGATCCTCTATGAACCAGTCTCAGTGTAGTCCTGAACCTCTATATGAACCAGTCTCAGTGTAGTCCTGAACCTCTATGAACCAGTCTCAGTGTAGTCCTGATCCTCTATGAACCAGTCTTAGTGTAGTCCTGATCCTCTATGAACCAGTCTCAGTGTAGTCCTGAACCTCTATATGAACCAGTCTCAGTGTAGTCCTGAACCTCTATGAACCAGTCTCAGTGTAGTCCTGATCCTCTATGAACCAGTCTTAGTGTAGTCCTGATCCTCTATGAACCAGTCTCAGTGTAGTCCTGATCCTCTATGAACCAGTCTCAGTGTAGTCCTGAACCTCTATGAACCAGTCTCAGTGTAGTCCTGATCCTCTATGAACCAGTCTCAGTGTAGTCCTGATCCTCTATATGAACCAGTCTCAGTGTAGTCCTGATCCTCTATCAGATGGTCTGTTTCTATAGAGTTGTTCTTGATGCTCGTCATCGGAGCCACCGGGTCGGATTCTGATGAAACCAGATGAACTCATGCAGGTTCACCAGAACCTCCTTCAGCTCAGACTCCAGCAGAGACCGGTCCACCGTGGACAGACCCAGATCCTCCAGCAGAGACCGGTCCACCGTGGACAGACCCAGATCCTCCAGCAGAGACCGGTCCACCGTGGACAGACCCTTAAAGTTCCTTATTTCGTTTTAGTTTGAGACAGAAATCTTTATGAATCTCTCTTTTCTGTTATTTAATTCTAGAGCTCAGCAAGCCACAGCCGCCAGAGGAGCTGATGGATCTACTGGTCCTTCTGTACGAGTTTCAGAACCCCAGAGTGACTGCAGAGGTTCTGGCCTCGATCAGAACCATCAACCTCACCAACATCCGTATGACACCACTCAAGTGCTTTGTACTGAGTTCTGTGCTCTCGTGCACACCTGTAAGGTATGGATTAGGGATTTACTGATAAATGTTCAGTATGTAGGTTTTAGTGTTTTATCATTTTGTGGTTTATTTCTAAATTGCTTTTTATTCACAAAGTGCATCCAAAAGAGGAAAAAGAAAATCCTTCTGGGCTGAAGATTCAACTATTGGCCTGAGTCTGAGTATAACCGGCTGAGCGTTACTCACTGAGTCTGAACGTTACTCTCAGAGTCTGAACGTTACTCAGAGTCTGAACGTTACTCACTGAGTCTGAACGTTACTCACTGAGTCTGAACGTTACTCACTGAGTCTGAACGTTACTCACTGAGTCTGAACGTTACTCACTGAGTCTGAACGTTACTCACTGAGTCTGAACGTTACTCAGAGTCTGAACGTTACTCACTGAGTCTGAACGTTACTCTCAGAGTCTGAACGTTACTCACTGAGTCTGAACGTTACTCTCAGAGTCTGAACGTTACTCTCAGAGTCTGAACGTTACTCACTGAGTCTGAACGTTACTCAGAGTCTGAACGTTACTCACTGAGTCTGAACGTTACTCACTGAGTCTGAACGTTACTCACTGAGTCTGAACGTTACTCTCAGAGTCTGAACGTTACTCACTGAGTCTGAACGTTACTCTCAGAGTCTGAACGTTACTCACTGAGTCTGAACGTTACTCAGAGTCTGAACGTTACTCACTGAGTCTGAACGTTACTCAGAGTCTGAACGTTACTCACTGAGTCTGAACGTTACTCAGAGTCTGAACGTTACTCACTGAGTCTGAACGTTACTCTCAGAGTCTGAACGTTACTCACTGAGTCTGAACGTTACTCTCAGAGTCTGAACGTTACTCACTGAGTCTGAACGTTACTCTCAGAGTCTGAACGTTACTCTCAGAGTCTGAACGTTACTCACTGAGTCTGAACGTTACTGAGAGTCTGAACGTTACTCACTGAGTCTGAACGTTACTCACTGAGTCTGAACGTTACTCACTGAGTCTGAACGTTACTCACTGAGTCTGAACGTCACTCAGAGTCTGAACGTTACTCACTGAGTCTGAACGTTACTCTCAGAGTCTGAACGTTACTCACTGAGTCTGAACGTTACTCAGAGTCTGAACGTTACTCACTGAGTCTGAACGTTACTCAGAGTCTGAACGTTACTCACTGAGTCTGAACGTTACTCACTGAGTCTGAACGTTACTCTCAGAGTCTGAACGTTACTCACTGAGTCTGAACGTTACTCTCAGAGTCTGAACGTTACTCTCAGAGTCTGAACGTTACTCTCAGAGTCTGAACGTTACTCACTGAGTCTGAACATTACTCACTGAGTCTGAACGTTACTCACTGAGTCTGAACGTTACTCTCAGAGTCTGAACGTTACTCACTGAGTCTGAACGTTACTCTCAGAGTCTGAACGTTACTCACTGAGTCTGAACATTACTCAGAGTCTGAACGTTACTCACTGAGTCTGAACGTTACTCACTGAGTCTGAACGTTACTCAGAGTCTGAACGTTACTCACTGAGTCTGAACGTTACTCAGAGTCTGAACGTTACTCACTGAGTCTGAACGTTACTCAGAGTCTGAACGTTACTCACTGAGTCTGAACGTTACTCACTGAGTCTGAACGTTACTCTCAGAGTCTGAACGTTACTCACTGAGTCTGAACGTTACTCTCAGAGTCTGAACGTTACTCTCAGAGTCTGAACGTTACTCTCAGAGTCTGAACGTTACTCACTGAGTCTGAACATTACTCACTGAGTCTGAACGTTACTCACTGAGTCTGAACGTTACTCTCAGAGTCTGAACGTTACTCACTGAGTCTGAACGTTACTCACTGAGTCTGAACGTTACTCTCAGAGTCTGAACGTTACTCACTGAGTCTGAACGTTACTCTCAGAGTCTGAACGTTACTCACTGAGTCTGAACATTACTCAGAGTCTGAACGTTACTCACTGAGTCTGAACGTTACTCACTGAGTCTGAACGTCACTCAGAGTCTGAGCGTTACTCACTGAAAGGTGCGTGTTGGTATCTTCCTGTAGCTATCACCTTGAAGAGATGGACCTGTCCTCCTGCCTCCTGACTCACGACATGCTTCAGATGCTGTGTCCGGCCTTCAGACACACACACAATCTCAAGTGAGACAATCAATAACCCTTCTGTTCTGGTTTGCAGTGAGTAACAAAGGAAAATATGTGTTTTTAGTGGATGATGCTGAACATTGTCCATGTTATACTAGTAAGAAGTTCCCGGTGTTGGTTGAACCGTACCAAAGTAAATACATAAAAAGATCAGAATCCAGATGGTTTGGTAATTCAGATCTTAATTGGTGAAGAGCTCCTATCAGGCTCTGAGTCGACCCATCTGGTTGCTGACTGTTAGCTCCTGATGTTCACTTTGAATAATACAAATCATCACAATGGTAGCAGTGGGCAACATGACTAAGGGCTGGTCCCAGGTCAGCCTGAGGCAATCAATGCTCCCTTCATGAAGGGTCTTTGTTTTAGAGACGTATTGATTCATCTTTACTGTCATAATGGAGGATGTACTTTGTGGTGCTGTGGTGTTAAACTCATAACTGCTGTTTTTAAATGCATTTTGTTGACTTTGGATGACTCCCTTGCTCGTCTAGCATGTGAATGTCGTGTTTGTGCTGTGATTGTTGTGTCTGCCTGTCTCTGTTGTCCTCAGTCTGCAGTTTAACAGCGTGGGTCCTGAGTCCTGCGTCCTCCTGAGAGATCTGCTGCTAGACCCCATGAGCGCTATTAGATCTCTACAGTAAGCCCACACCTTTATTCATGTCTTCACTTTGATCTCTCAGTGGCTCCAGGGGGAATTCATTCCATCAGCGCGATGTCTTTTCGTGTATGGAGTGACATTATTTTAACAAATGCAGCTGTGTCTGTCTGAAACAACCTGCTTCAGACTCCAGACTGTGGAAACGAAGCTCAGAGGAGATTCCCTCTCACCTCCGTCGTAGCTAACTTCAGGGTTTGAACTGTCTGGTTTAACCGCTGCTGGTAAACTAGACTCAGTAAAGCCTGACACACAAAAAAAGGAAATCTCAGCGTTCACAGAAGACACTGTACAACTTTGGTGGTGCGAAACATGACGAGCAAAATCAGCCTCCTGGTGCTTTCAGCCAGCAGAAAGCTTTTATTGTGAAGCAGCAGGAGGAAATGCTGATTTGTAAAGCTTTGTTTGAGGATAGTTTATCTTAGGGTCGCACAATGAAACGCAACTTTCGTCCCTTTTGCTTCACAAGCAAAGCAAAAGACAGAGACTAACTGTGTTCATTCAATAAAAAGAGAACATGATATCTGGACATATGCAGCACTGGGGACGAGCTTTAAACATTACAAAGAACAGAATGTCCAGTGAGCTGTCAGATGAGCAGCACACCGCCAACACGGAAGCAGTGTTGACATTTACTTTCACCAAGACATCCGAACCTAGTGAACACAACGGGCCTCATGCCAGAACATGTTATCATCTCAACTTTCTGTTACTCAAGTAAATCACTGACGAAGCAATGTGTGTTGGTACGAGTTCTTCCAGCATGAGGCCCAATACGCGTACTGATAATACAGAGTATATCTATATATATATATATATATATATATATATATATATCTATATATATATATATATATATATATATATATATATATATATATATATATATAGATCTATATATACATATATATAGTATATGCATGTATATACAGTAGTAGAATGCAGAGTCCATCCCCCTACAGCAGGCATGTCCAAAGTCCGGTCAGATTTCATACGGCCCGCAGCTTCGGTCTTATAATGTGTTCGTTATGGCTCGCTAGGTCTGTCAGAATAAATAAATCATACAAATGTAAAGCTGTAATTCCTCCTTTCACCACACGGTGGCAGCGCCGTTCTAATGCTATCCTGGCGACCCTGTGTCATGAAAATGGTGGAGAACATTTTCCCCGAGAAGAAGCAAGTGCACGCAACGCTGTGGCACGGAGAGTTGAGGACATATCGTCAGACATTCAGAGACAACTGGGGGACAGGGGAGGGGCTTTTGATGGTTTCTCATTAGCCTGCGATGAAAGCACCGATGCATCTGACACTGCACAACTACTTATTTTTTGAAGAGGAGTTGATGACAACATGAACGTGAGAGAGGAGCTGCTTGACCTCAAAAGCCTTAAAGGGCAAACCAGAGGAACAGATTCATTCGTTTCTGTTTGTGAAGCTGTTGATATGAAACGACCGTGCAGTAAAGTTTCTGGGATCGTTGCCGATGGTGCGCCTGCCATGGCTGGTGGGCGAAGTGGATTGTCCACATTGATCTGCAATAAAGTCCGCGAAGAAGCAGGTAACGCCATCAAACTTCACTGTGTCATTCACCAGCAGGCTCTCTGCGCCAAACACCTCACATCTCACGATGTTATGAAACCAGTGGCAAAGGCAGTCAATTCTATTCGCTCTGACGCTCCAACACACCGACAGGTTCAGCAGCTGTTGTGTGACATCCAGGCTGAATACGGTGACGTGATATGTCACAACGATGAGTGGCTACGTCGGGGGTCCGCACTGCAGCGATTCTTCTCTCTCAAAGAGGAAATTGGACATTTTTTGGGTGAGAAGGGACAACCAATGGAAGAACTGTCCGGTCCTGTATGGCTGGCAGATCTGGCTTTTTTGGTTGACATACCAAAGCATCTGAATGCGCTGAATGTTAATCTTCAAGGAGAAGATGCAGTGGTGAGCCAGCTATACGCTCACATCAAGTGATCCTGCACCGAGCACTTCCCAGCTTTGAAAGAGGTCATTGACACTTTCCCACAGGACAACATCGGTGCGCAAATGAAGAGTTACGCACCAGCTGTCGCATCTCTTTCTGTGGAATTGAACAAAGGCTTTCGGGACTTTGAGTTGTTGAAAAGGTTGCTGTTCTCTTCTCCGTGGACCATAATGATGCTCCTCCACAGCTGCAGCTGCAGCTCATTGAGCTGCAGTGTGACGATGAGAGGAAAAGACCAGCAGTGTTCTCTTCTTTTACCGGCAGCTGGACAAAAGCAGGTTTCCAGAAATGCGGTCATTCGCTAATGCTGAGCTGATTGGGCTCCACATATTTGTGTGAGCAAAGATTCTCAGTCATGAAGTTGAACAAGAAGCGATTGAGGTGAAGGATGAGTGACTCCCACTGCGTGACTGCTCCACTGCACCACTGCTTGGACTGATGGCACTTATGTGATTAAACTCTTGAATAAGATATGTGTTATAACTTGATGTTATGTACCTGTAGATGTGACACAAACTATTGCTTTCTGAAAGATCTTGTAAAGACAAAGGCAAAACTCACTTGTTTTAAAGGTTAATGACAACAGACCACTTTGCATTACTTCTAACTCCTGTTTAAAATGTTCATGAGGCAGATATTTAACTCATGGAAACTGAAGGTTATCTGAATGAATGAAAGGCAGAATTGTGTTTTTAGAGTTGTTCAGGTCTGCCTGAGTGTCTTGTATTTGGTCACATTGTCATTTGAAAAATAAAAAGGTAATTGTGACAATGAAAATTGTTTTATAACAGTGTGTATTTTCATGTAACTTTTGTGGTTAAAAAAATGTCAGAAGGAACTCTTGGCCCCCGGGCATCTTCACTTGATCAGATTTGGCCCTCTTTGCAAACAGCCCTGCCCTACAGTCTCTGGTAGGTCTGTTCTCAGCCGTGTCTCATTATTATTCCAACGTGCTCCTCAGACTGTGTGACAACCCTCTGCTGGAGTCTGGAGCTCGTACCCTGCTGGAGGCTCTACCTGAGAACCGGTCCCTGACCCACCTGTCCCTGATGCACACGGGTCTGGGGGACCAGGGGGCCCTGGAGCTGGCCGAGAGGCTCCAGCAGCACACGGGGCTCCTGGAGCTCAACGTGGCCTACAACAACATCGGGGACAACGCCGCGCTGGCTTTAGTGGACGCCTGCAGGGAGCACGCCGGCATCCACACCGTGCAGTAAGCAGCTCATTATTAATCCCTCAAATACCATAAAATACCATAAACACTGCTCAGAACCACGTTTTCCTTCCTGATACCGAGTCCGATACCTGAACCTGAGTTTCAGCTCATACAGAAAAGCAAATATATGTGTAATTATTATTTTTAACAGCTGTAAACTTACTACTAACTAGTTGTACAACAGATCATAAAAGCCACGGTTCAGAGTCACGGATCGGGTCAACACAACAGGATGTTATTGATCCTACGACTCGTTTTGATCAGTTCGGTTTCTTATCGATAGTCTTATCGGTTGTTTTTGGTTATTTTGTGAGAAGAAAAAAAGACGTTTAATGAAGAAAATAATCCACATTTCTTTATTATTCTTGTTTGTAAACAAATAATCTTTCTTGAGCAGCAACACAAGAAGTTGTGAAATCTTTAAAACACATTCTCAGTGATTATGTTTCATTGATGGTCCTGTTCTTGTGATCAGACTCCCGATAGCAGAACCGCTAACTCCGTACCGCATCAGCACTCCGTGTTTTACTCATTTAGAACCGGGTTTCGGGGGTCAGCCCTAACTGAAGGTGTGCTTTAATGTAAAGTCTGTGATCCATTAGTAGGTTTCTATGTTGGTGTCTTTGTGCAGCTTGTATCTGAACCCTCTCAGCGATGTGGGGAAGCAGTCCCTGTATGTCCGAGGTGTTCCCAAGAGCCAAGGAGGCCGGCGGGTCAAGGTCCTGGCTTCAGTCACCGAGGGCGCCGACATCTCGGAGTACTGGCACCCGATCCTCAGCGTGATCCAGAAGAACGCCTCGTCCTGGGACCGAGAACGTGTCATACAGCAGCTGAAGGTAAACTCAGAAACTTCAAAATAAAAGTCCTGCTCCTCTATGCAAACAGAACCATCGTTACAAACAACAAAGCAGAAATCCACTCGCATAGGTGAATACATTGATAAAGCTTTACTGCAGCAGTCAGCAAACATTTGATCATTCATGTAAAACGTGGATCCCCGTCTCTCTCTGTGTGTGAAGGTGTTCCTCAGGGACATCATCGT
>NC_136640.1:1726075-1751075 GCF_949748355.1 Melanostigma gelatinosum
GAACAGAGTACTTCCTTCAGCTTCTCGAAGGCGTCCTCGGTCTCTGCCGTCCATACGATCCGATCTGGCAGCCGTTTTTTTGTTAGGTCCGTCAGGGGTGCTGCAAGAGCAGAGAACTGGGGAACAAACCGTCGATAGTAGCTAGCTAGCCCAATAAATGCTCGTACCTGTTTCTTTGTGCGGGGGCGGGGCCATTCCCGGATCGCCTCGACTTTCCCTACCTGGGGCTTGACGCAGCCGCGGCCGATGGTGTACCCCAGGTAGTCAGCTTCCCGGAGGCCGAGGCGACATTTCTTGGGGTTGGCTGTCAGCCCCGCCCCTCGCAGAGCTTTCAGGACGGCTTCCAGTCTTTGGAGGTGAGCCCCCCATTCCTCCCCGTGCACGACGATGTCGTCCAGATAGGCTGCCGCGTATTCTCGATGGGGACGTAGTACCTGGTCCATCAGTCTCTGGTACGTGGGGGGGGCTCCGTGGAGACCGAACGGCAGCCTCTTATAGTGGTACAGTCCCATGGGCGTAGTGAAGGCCGTTTTTTCCCTGTCTTCGGGGGCTACTGCCACTTGCCAGTAGCCTTTAGTCAAGTCGAGGGTGGTGATGTATCTGGCCCTCCCGATGCGCTCTATCATCTCGTCCACCCGGGGCATCGGGTAGGCATCGAATTTTGAGATGGCGTTGAGCTGCCTAAAGTCATTGCAGAACCTGACCGAGCCATCGGGTTTCGGAACCAACACTATAGGGCTGCACCACTCGCTCGTCGAGGGTTCGATGATGTCGGCCTCCAGCATACTCTGTACCTCCCTCTCTATCGCCCCCCGGCGGGCTTCGGGGATGCGGTACGGCCTTAGCTTCACCTTCTTCCCGGGCTCGGTGATTATCCGGTGTTGCACCAGTGTGGTGTATCCGGGGTCCGGGGAGAACACGTCCCGGAACCGATCCACCATTTCCCGGACGTCCTGCTTCTGCCGGGGGGTCAACTCTTCTCCCACGGGTACCTCGACTGGCTCCGTTTTTCCTGGGAGGGTAGAGAGAGAGAAACAGAGCATGGCATCCCTACGCACCCATTTCTTGAGCAGGTTCACATGATAAACCTTCGTCGGGTGCCTCCGACCTGGTTGCCGGACTCGGTAGTTTACCGGCCCCAATTTCTCCATTACTTCATACGGCCCCCTCCATCGGGCTAGAAACTTACATTCCGCCGTGGGTACCAGGACCAACACCCGATCCCCTGGGTTAAACACTCGGGGTTGGGTTCCCCGGTTGTACACGCGGGCTTGGGCCGCCTGTGCCTCGGCCATGTGTTCTCGGACGATGGGCCAGAGGGATGCCATCCTCACCCTCATCTCCTCGACGTGGTCCACCATGGTGCGGTAGGGGGAGGGTTGGTGTTCCCAGGCTTCTTTGGCCAGGTCGAGTAGCCCCCGGGGTCGTCGACCGTACAGGAGCTCGAAGGGCGAGAATCCGGTAGATGCCTGGGGCACCTCTCTGATGGAGAACATCAGGAAGGGTAGCAGTTGGTCCCAATTCTTCCCGTCCTGGTCCATGGTTTTTTTCAACATTTTCTTCAGTGTCTGGTTGAATCGTTCTACTAGTCCGTCCGTTTGGGGGTGATACACCGACGTCCTCAGTTGGGTCACCTTCAGCATGCCACACAGATCCTTCATGATCCTAGACATGAACGGGGTTCCTTGGTCGGTGAGAATCTCCTCCGGTATTCCGACCCTGGAAAACAACATCACCAGCTCCCTTGCAATGCCCTTGGTGGCCATAGAGCGTAGCGGAATGGCTTCGGGATACCGGGTGGCGTAATCCACTATCACCAGGATGTACCTGTGTCCCCGGTTGGTCTTGGGTAGGGGCCCCACTAGGTCCATCCCGATCCTGCTGAAGGGGACGGTGATGATCGGCAGGGGCACCAGCGGGTTTCTGTGATGGGGTTGTGGGGCCACTTGTTGACATTCGGGGCAGCTCCGGCAGTAATCCTCCACGGCTTTTTTTATTCCGGGCCAGTGGAACCTGGCCCTCACCCTTTCCAGGGTTTTCTCCACTCCTAGATGGGCACCTAAGATATGGGAGTGGGCTAACTGGAGGACAGAGGGTATGAAAGGACGTGGTACCAGTAACAACCTGAGGGGGGCCCCGTCCTTTATTACTACCTGGTAGAGGAGCCCGTTATAAATGGAGAAATGTGTGGGAGGGAGGTCTCTTACCCCGTCCAGTGGTCGTCCGTCTACGGCGGCCACCTGCCGAAGGGCGTGGGCTAGGTTGGGGTCCTCCAACTGGGCCGTCCCAAACCTCCCTGTGAGGGGCCCGGGTAAGATGGGCTCCTCCGGGTCCTGGGGGAACAGCCCGGCCAGCTCCTCTTCTTCGAGGGAGGGGGTATCTGCCTCCTCGGGGATGGGTGGCGCCTCTCCTTCGGGCTCACTGGGGCTGGAGGGTCCGTCGTTCTCGACGGCTGTGGCATATACGTCCTCGGGGTTGGGTTGGGTGGCCTCCACCAACGCCCGGGCCACGGCACTGGCGACTCCTTCCGATAGGGGATCGGTGGAGATCTCCTCCCCCAGCCCACAGATGGCTTTCTTCTTGGACTTTCGGTGAGGGGTCGTACCTGGTTTCACCACCAGGCTGCGCCACAGCTCCTGGAACACGGGCAGGTCTCGGCCGACCAGCACCTCTACGGGGAGTCCTTCCACTACTCCTGCAGTGCCGACGTATCTACCCCTCGTCGTGTATATTTCGAGGGCGGTGGTGGGGTATTCGCGGGTCTCCCCATGGATGCACGTGACCGCTCGGGTGCCGGTTAGGAGCGGGTACTGAGCAAACGTAGGTCTCACCAAGGTAATCGCGCTCCCGGAATCCACCATCGCGGAGGCGTCGCGGCCGTTTACTTTGACCGGGGTGAGGGGCATGAGGTCCTCGTGAGTGGCCCAGCATCCGGTAATCAGTCCGCATGGGCGACTCCCCTCACTGGCCGTGGTCATGGGTGCGTCCTGGCGGTGAGGACATTCCCATGCGATGTGCCCGATCTCGCCGCAGTGGTAGCACCTCCTCTCTTCCGGTCCACCCGCCGGCCGACGTCGGGGAAAGCCTGGGGGAAAGGAGGGAGACACATAGGTAGTTTCCTCCGTTCTCATCTTTTCTTTGCGGGTGGACCCCTCCACTTTCGGGTTTCTTCCCCCACGCACTAACGCTTGTGCTGCGTGGTAACCCTCCATGATCTCTACCAGTTCCTCGAGGTTGCGGGGGTTTCTCTGGCCGGCCAATTTTTTTGCCTCATACGGGAGGGATCTGAGGAATTTGTCCATGACGACACGATCGGTGGGCGACACCTCGGTGGGCTCTGCGTGCAGCCAGGCCGTCGTAATCCTCTTGATCTCATGCATCTGGGCTCGCGGAGAAAGGGAGGTGTCATATGTCCATTCATGAAATCGTTGTGCCTTTAGTACCAGCGTGACCCCGCATCGCTGTAACGCTTCCGCTTTCAACACCCGGAAGTCAACTTTTCCAGCGCGCTCTAAGTCCTGATACGTTACTTGCGTTTCGTTGATCAAAAAGGGGGCTATCAACTCAGCCCAGTGCTCTTCTGGCCATTTTTCCCGGAGTGCCGTTGTCTGGAATATCTGAAAAAATATTTCCACATCGTCAGCTGCCGTCTGCTTGAGAAGGAAGCGCGCTGGGTTGGCTTTCTCCACGGTACGTTGCTCCTGTTGTGTCTGTAACATGCCCTTGATGTCACTTTGCATCGCCTCCGCGCGTTCGGTTTGTACCGCCATATACTGCTCCATGTGTACTTGCTGTTGGTATTGTTGTTGCTGCTGTGCTTGGAGGATTTGCATTTGTACTTGCATGGCTTGTTCGTGGCGTTTTTGGGTTTCCTGGTTGCTAGCGATTAGCCCCGCTAGCAGCTCTTGAAATGGCACCGGGGTGGCCATGCTTACTGGGTTGGTCGGTCTATCGGTCAGTGTTGCCAGAACCGGACTATGCCCACATTCTCCACCAAATTGTGACAGCCCCCGGGGTGGCAAGGGGGTTTCACGACAACACGGACCAATAAACACAACCAGTCGGTAGATAAATGGTGCAAGTGAGGTTTTTACTGAAGATAGAGAGTGGATAGAGGTAGGATAGACACTCAACAATACACTGTCCGCTTTCCAGAGGGATGGTCGGGGTTCACTTCCACGGTTCGGTGCACAACGGGTATTCCTCATACGGTCCAGGGCGCGGGCAGGAGCAGGGTAGTCGTACAGGCAGGGGTCGGGAGCCGGGCGGGTAGTCAGACGTTCCAGGGTGATCAAGGGGTAAGCCAGTTGTCTCCAATGCGTTTGCTGTGTCTCCGTCTCTTTCCACTCCTACTCTCTCCTAGTTTCCTGTGTCCGGGGCCCTTTTATAGTCCCCTCCTCCTCCTCCGATAGGGTGTGGTCGCTCCCTCGGCTCTCCTCCTCAGGTGTTGCTTGTTTGGGCTGATGGTGGTTTGGCGCTCTTTTCCACTCCCTGACATGGGGCTCCGCCTCCATGTCCGGCAATATCGTCCCTCTACCACTTCTCCTCTGAGGTTGCCCCTCCGGCTGCCACAATATATATGTGTATATATATGTGTATATATATATATGTATATATATGTATATGTATGTGTATATATATATATATATGTGTATGTATATGTATGTATATATATGTATGTGTATATATATATATATGTGTATGTATATGTATGTGTATATATATATGTATGTATATGTATGTATATATATGTATATGTATATGTATATATATGTATATGTATATATATATATAGGCAAGGCAAGTTTATTTGTATAGCACATTTCAACAACAAGGTAATTCAAAGTTCTTCAATACAAGAGCAAGCAGCAACGCGACTGCACTCTCTCATCAAGGTTGTATATATTATATATATTTATATATATATATATATAAATATATTATATATATGTTTACTTCATGTAGTCACCTCAGCTCAACTTCTAACATCGTAAAGAGGATCTGATTGACTGACTATCACTCAGCCCAACCTGCTGTTGTGATTAACGTTAATATTTAAAAAGAGAAGAAGAAGGTAACACATCCTCTTAAGAGGGTGTTTGTTGCTCTGATGTCAGACGTTATGAACAGGCTCCTCCTCCTTAATGTGTAACAGCCGGTCAATGTTTAACACCATCTCACCTGCTGGAGGCGTCTTTTTATTGTCTGTGAGCTGTGAACCTTGTCCGTCCTCAGTGGACACACACACACAGTCTCACACACACACACACAGACACACAGTCTCACACACACACACACAGACACACACACACACACTCACTCACTCACTCACTCACTCACTCACTCAGGACTCCATGAGGACCTCCACAGGTAAGCTCTCTCTCTCTCTCTCTGTGGCTCTCCATGATTTGACTGTTGAGGTAAAAATGATTCTTTATCTTGAGATAACTCTCTCATGAGAAGTCTTGGTATAAGCGTCACTATCACCTGTGTATTGAACAGGTAAAGTCAAAGTACCTGCTTGGTCTTTTGATGGTTTTGGAATCATTCCTTTGTGCGTAACTTTGTGTTTTCTTCCTGGTTGAACATTCCCCACCTGCAGTCATTCTCTGCATGTTTGTGTACAGTTATCACAGTGTCATCTTACCGGCTCATTTAAATCTTGTTAACACTAGAGCTGTTCATTGTTGTTATTATTGGGCAGGTGTTGAGGAGGTTATTGTTGTTATTATTGGGCAGGTGTTGAGGAGGTTATTGTTGTTATTATTGGGCAGGTGTTGAGGAGGTTATTGTTGTTATTATTGGGCAGGTGTTGAGGAGCTTATTGTTGTTATTATTGGGCAGGTGTTGAGGAGCTTATTGTTGTTATTATTGGGCAAGTGTTGAGGAGGTTATTGTTGTTATTATTGGGCAGGTGTTGAGGAGCTTATTGTTGTTATTATTGGGCAGGTGTTGAGGAGCTTATTGTTGTTATTATTGGGCAGCTGTTGAGGAGCTTATTGTTGTTATTATTGGGCAGGTGTTGAGGAGGTTATTGTTGTTATTATTGGGCAGGTGTTGAGGAGGTTATTGTTATTATTGGGCAGGTGTTGAGGAGCTTATTGTTGTTATTATTGGGCAAGTGTTGAGGAGGTTATTGTTGTTATTATTGGGCAGGTGTTGAGGAGGTTATTGTTATTATTGGGCAGGTGTTGAGGAGGTTATTGTTGTTATTATTGGGCAGGTGTTGAGGAGCTTATTGTTGTTATTATTGGGCAGGTGTTGAGGAGCTTATTGTTGTTATTATTGGGCAGGTGTTGAGGAGCTTATTGTTGTTATTATTGGGCAGGTGTTGAGGAGGTTATTGTTGTTATTATTGGGCAGGTGTTGAGGAGGTTATTGTTGTTATTATTGGGCAGGTGTTGAGGAGGTTATTGTTATTATTGGGCAGGTGTTGAGGAGGTTATTGTTGTTATTATTGGGCAGGTGTTGAGGAGGTTATTGTTGTTATTATTGGGCAGGTGTTGAGGATCTTATTGTTGTTATTATTGGGCAAGTGTTGAGGAGGTTATTGTTGTTATTATTGGGCAGGTGTTGAGGAGGTTATTGTTGTTATTATTGGGCAGGTGTTGAGGAGGTTATTGTTGTTATTATTGGGCAGGTGTTGAGGAGGTTATTGTTGTTATTATTGGGCAGGTGTTGAGGAGGTTATTGTTATTATTGGGCAGATGTTGAGGAGGTTATTGTTGTTATTATTGGGCAGGTGTTGAGGAGCTTATTGTTGTTATTATTGGGCAGGTGTTGAGGAGGTTATTGTTATTATTGGGCAGGTGTTGAGGAGGTTATTGTTGTTATTATTGGGCAGGTGTTGAGGAGGTTATTGTTATTATTGGGCAGGTGTTGAGGAGGTTATTGTTGTTATTATTGGGCAAGTGTTGAGGAGGTTATTGTTGTTATTATTGGGCAGGTGTTGGGGAGGTTATTGTTATTATTGGGCAGGTGTTGAGGAGGTTATTGTTGTTATTATTGGGCAGGTGTTGAGGAGCTTATTGTTGTTATTATTGGGCAGGTGTTGAGGAGCTTATTGTTGTTATTATTGGGCAGGTGTTGAGGAGCTTATTGTTGTTATTATTGGGCAGGTGTTGAGGAGGTTATTGTTATTATTGGGCAGGTGTTGAGGAGGTTATTGTTGTTATTATTGGGCAGGTGTTGAGGAGGTTATTGTTATTATTGGGCAGGTGTTGAGGAGGTTATTGTTGTTATTATTGGGCAAGTGTTGAGGAGGTTATTGTTGTTATTATTGGGCAGGTGTTGAGGAGGTTATTGTTATTATTGGGCAGGTGTTGAGGAGGTTATTGTTGTTATTATTGGGCAGGTGTTGAGGAGCTTATTGTTGTTATTATTGGGCAGGTGTTGAGGAGCTTATTGTTGTTATTATTGGGCAGGTGTTGAGGAGCTTATTGTTGTTATTATTGGGCAGGTGTTGAGGAGCTTATTGTTGTTATTATTGGGCAGGTGTTGAGGAGGTTATTGTTGTTATTATTGGGCAGGTGTTGAGGAGGTTATTGTTGTTATTATTGGGCAGGTGTTGAGGAGGTTATTGTTGTTATTATTGGGCAAGTGTTGAGGAGGTTATTGTTGTTATTATTGGGCAGGTGTTGAGGAGGTTATTGTTGTTATTATTGGGCAGGTGTTGAGGAGCTTATTGTTGTTATTATTGGGCAGGTGTTGAGGAGCTTATTGTTGTTATTATTGCGCAGGTGTTGAGGAGGTTATTGTTATTATTGGGCAGGTGTTGAGGAGGTTATTGTTGTTATTATTGGGCAGGTGTTGAGGAGCTTATTGTTGTTATTATTGGGCAGGTGTTGAGGAGCTTATTGTTGTTATTATTGGGCAGGTGTTGAGGAGGTTATTGTTGTTATTATTGGGCAGGTGTTGAGGAGGTTATTGTTGTTATTATTGGGCAGGTGTTGAGGAGGTTATTGTTGTTATTATTGGGCAGGTGTTGAGGAGGTTATTGTTGTTATTATTGGGCAGGTGTTGAGGAGGTTATTGTTATTAATGATGATCATGAATTGACCGTCACATGAAGTCTTGAGTGTTTTCTAAAGAGGCTTCGTATTGCGTCATATCATCAGGGTTCAACATTAAGATTATAATTCTGCTTTTGTTGAAAAGATCTTCAATAAAATATCATAAACAAATGGTTTTTAGTTGAACATGTGCTGCTGTGTATCGGCCACCATTCATTCCACAGTCAGAGCATCTTTCACAGGTGAGTGAAGTTCAAGGAGCTGAAATATGAGACGCGACGAGACGGTGAAAACATAAGAAAAGATCAAAGTAATTCTACAACTTCAGACCAACGTTTAAAAATCAAAAGCTGTAATAACAGTAATAGTAGAGAAACCGCTTGAAACACAAACTAGATTAATACAATTATACAATTTATCTACAATAAAATAAATGATCAATTAAAAAATATATAATTGAATACAACTATGCAAATTAAATATAATAAAATAAGTGAAAAATAAAATTAAAATAAAATAGAATTACTTTTTAACTTGAACAAAATAAAATATGTGAATAAAATAATTTTATAAATAAAATAATACAGAATAATTATTTTTATCAGCTTTAATATGAGAAACAAATGTAAGAAGTTCAAATAATAAAATAGATTCACATTTTTCAACTTAGATATAATAAAGTATGTGAATAAGATAATGTAAAATAATACAAATACATTAAATCCGAAGATATCAATAATTAATAAAAGTCTCTTGTTAATCAAAGGTCTGGCTGAGGTTTTACCTTTAAAGACAAACTCTTCCAGCAGCTCGGAGGTAAAAGCTCAAAATAGAGATTTTATTCACCCAAAGTATTTACAATAATTTAGATAAGTAATAAAACAAGCCAAAGGGACAAATTAGAACAACTATATAAACTTAACATCATCTCTCTAAAGTCTAAGCACAGCTTGATTGAGCAGAACTCCCTCGTCTCCTAACGACATGACGACATGGCCTCTGCTGACCGGTCCATCGCTGATTGAAGGGGAGGGTGCACGCTCCTCTGTGGTGCAGATGTAGTGGCTCCTGAGAACACCCCTCTGGCTGTGGTAGAATGGAACAGTCCAATTGTCCATTCTAATCTACTAAACCAGGTGTGATGCATCGGCTCGGTCTGAAGACAGAAAGATGGTCGGCTGACAGGAAAGTCAGTAACACTTCTTAATAAACATCTAGAAATATAAAATACAAATATGTTTTACTCTGTCAGCAGAAACACAGAACTCCAAGTTCAATCAGGAACAAAAGCAACGACGAACACTGCGGAACCTTTGTTAGTCTCGACTGGCTTTAAAAGTTTCAAATGAATAACTGAGTGATGATGATGATGATTATGATAAATCTGAGTCACATGACTGAGAGATGCTGCCTATGATGTCATTAACATGGAGGCTCAGGAGGGGGAGTGGCTCGACCACTAGAGAGAGAGAGAGAGCTTGAGCTTCTCCCTGAATCTGAAGATGGAGAACGAAGCAGGAGGAAGAAGTATTTTATCTTGTGTCTGTTGTTCCAACAGGCTGCCAGCATGAGATGGAACATCCACGGTGAGTACGGACTGAACCCTGTGTATGAATGATGTTCATAAAGGACCACACCTGTGTTTCAGGTCATCCAAACACATCCTTTATGGAAGTAGAATGAATGGAAAGGATCATGAAATGCTGAGTTAGGTTCAATAAACGATGTTAAGATACAGACTCGGTCCCTCCAAGCTTCACAGAACAAACCGGTTTCATTAGACTTACTCCTGATAAGCTGTTGTGTTCACTGTTCTGCAGCGATGACATCACTTCGATATCACTGAAGCAGATAACAGCTGAACTGTGAGCTCTTTATCTTCTGGATACTTTGACAACAAGGAGCTGTGTGCTCATCGTCATCGAGCTTCCAGCAGACAAACCTGAGAAATGTGTCCGACATTACTGATTGTCACGGATAAATACTGCACCATTTCTCCTTCTCTCAGTTTCACCTTCAATCCAAAGGAAGGCATTGATAATCCAGCTCTGGTCATCACCGATGATCCTGGTGAGGTCTGATACAGAACACAAGACTTGACCTTTTGTGACTCCTTCCTCGATGTTGATGATCTTCACTGGACCCTGTGTGTGCAGACCCTCAGAGTCTGGTTCCCAGACTGTGCCACCTGAAGCGTCTGGAGGGCCAGAGCTTCGGCTTCTTCCTGCGGACGGACCAGAGCAGCCGGAGCTTTGAGGTCAGAGATGTGGAGCCGTGGAGTCCAGCGAAGCGCGCCGGCCTCCGGGACGGGGACCGCGTGCTGGAGGTCAACGAGGAGTACGTGCACAGCACGGACTTCTGCAGGGTTAGAGTAACATCTCCTTCTTCTTAAAGGGACCGTGTGGACCACTTCAGGGGTTGATGAGCAGAAATGGAATATATTATGCAGAACTATGTTTTCACGAGTGTATAATCACCTGAAACTAGGAATTGTTTTGTTTTATTTAGTGACGTTTTACACGGTGTCCGCCATGTTTCTACGGCAGCCCAGAACTGACGAAGACTGACCAACACTGACCAACACTGACCAACACTGACCAACACTGACCAACACTGACCAACACTGGCCAACACTGACCAACACTGATGAACACTGACCAACACTGGCCAACACTGGCCAACACTGACCAACACTGATGAACACTGACCAACACTGATGAACACTGACCAACACTGACCAACACTGATGAACACTGACCAACACTGACCAACACTGGCCAACACTGACCAACACTGATGAACACTGACCAACACTGGCCAACACTGACCAACACTGATGAACACTGATGAACACTGACCAACACTGACCAACACTGGCCAATACTGACCAACACTGATGAACACTGACCAACACTGACCAACACTGACCAACACTGATGAACACTGACCAACACTGGCCAACACTGACCAACACTGACCAACACTGATGAACACTGACCAACACTGGCCAACACTGACCAACACTGATGAACACTGGCCAATACTGACCAACACTGATGAACACTGACCAACACTGGCCAACACTGACCAACACTGACCAACACTGATGAACACTGACCAACACTGGCCAACACTGACCAACACTGATGAACACTGACCAACACTGGCCAACACTGACCAACACTGACCAACACTGGCCAATACTGACCAACACTGATGAACACTGACCAACACTGGCCAACACTGACCAACACTGACCAACACTGATGAACACTGACCAACACTGGCCAACACTGACCAACACTGATGAACACTGACCAACACTGGCCAACACTGACCAACACTGATGAACACTGACCAACACTGATGAACACTGATCAACACTGACCAACACTGGCCAACACTGACCAACACTGATGAACACTGACCAACACTGGCCAACACTGACCAACACTGATGAACACTGACCAACACTGACCAACACTGGCCAACACTGACCAACACTGATGAACACTGACCAACACTGGCCAACACTGACCAACACTGATGAACACTGACCAACACTGACCAACACTGATGAACACTGACCAACACTGACCAACACTGATGAACACTGACCAACACTGGCCAACACTGACCAACACTGATGAACACTGACCAACACTGATGAACACTGACCAACACTGGCCAACACTGATGAACACTGACCAACACTGGCCAACACTGACCAACACTGACCAACACTGATGAACACTGACCAACACTGGCCAACACTGACCAACACTGATGAACACTGACCAACACTGGCCAACACTGACCAACACTGATGAACACTGACCAACACTGGCCAACACTGATGAACACTGACCAACACTGGCCAACACTGACCAACACTGATGAACACTGATGAACACTGACCAACACTGATGAACACTGATGAACACTGACCAACACTGATGAACACTGATGAACACTGACCAACACTGATGAACACTGATGAACACTGACCAACACTGACCAACACTGATGAACACTGACCAACACTGATGAACACTGATGAACACTGATGAACACTGATGAACACTGACCAACACTGATGAACACTGACCAACACTGATGAACACTGATGAACACTGACCAACACTGGCTCTACAGAGAGACGTACACGTTTTTGCATTACTTAAAGGAAACCCGGTATTAAACTCCTCCAACTACACACACACACACACACACACACACACACACACACACTAACGCTAGTGTTGACTTCGATCGTTGCTGTTACTGGAATAAATTATTAATATTTGCGAGTAAAAAGCCTTTCTCAATAAATCTGTGACGACGTAAACGAAGTGAAACCTAATTCAATCGGCCGCTGTCATCCACCGGCGCACAGCAAGAACAATCGGACAAAAGCTTTTTTTATTCGATATTTATGTTTTTAAAAACAATCACTCATCCATGAAACAGAGTATTGATGAGAGTAGCTCATTGTAGAGATGAACTCTTAAAGATATCTATTCTTACCTGTTAACAGGGAGGGCTGAACAGAGGAGTGGTCAGTTGGTTGCGATCTGCAACACATCGATGCCTCTAAACCTCACACACATTTGTTTTGCATATTCATGATGCTCACAGGATCGATCATCTGCATTAACATCGGTGACCCATGTTTCATCAGGCTTCACCTTCTGTCCGAACAATAAACAACAATCTGAAGGGCAGCCAGTTATTTCTCACAGTTTAAAGGTGCAGTGTGTGAGTTATGGCGCCATCTAGTGATGAAGTTGCAGATCGCAACCAGTTGAAACTTCCCCCATGTGCCAAGCAAGTCAGAGAACTACGGTGGCCTAGATGTGAAAGCGTGGATGTCTCTATCCAGAGCCAGTTGTGAGCATCGTCGGTCATAAAGTACATAGTCTGTGATTTGTCCGTTCTGGGCTACCGTAGCAACATGGCTCCTTATGTAGATATAAACGGCTCATTCTAAGGTAACAGAGACACGATTCTTGTTTCCAGGTGAATTCACACGGAAGAAAACATCCATTTCTGTCAATAGATCGCTCTACGCTCAGGTATCTGTAGGTAAAAGTAAACAGACTGATTGATCTCACCTGAGCTTAATTATGACTTTAATGGGTGAAAGAAAAGAACAGATTTCTGTCTGCTTACATGTCAAAAACAAAGAGTTCTTTTAATTTAGGATGGACATGAATAATTAAGGGAATGAAAGAGTTTATTGACTTCATCATTTGTGTCTCTGTGATGTTCTGACAGGTTGTGAGGAAGATCCAGTCCTGTGGATTACATCTGTTTCTGCTGGTGTTGAGAAGGGACGAGTATGAAGAGGTACAGCGTGAGGGTTCGCTTTAGAATCGACCTCCGATGCATTCTGTCGGATCTAGTGTGTCCCGATCATAGGCTGTACATACGAAGTGGACGTAGTCATCTTCACGTCTCATTAGTTTGTGTCTTCAGTTCGGCATTTTGGCCGTCGCCATCTTGTTTTTTAGCAACCAGTGAACAGGAAGTGAGCATATCTGGACTGAGGAGTGACGTAGAGACGCTGTATACGTCTCTGCTAGAGACCTGTCAATCACAGTAGCCCCGCCCTAAAGCATCCCCTGCTTTATGGTCTGTGTGACTCTAAATGGACCATAATGTACTAAATGAACATCATGCTGTATTGAAGAAGACTTGAAACTAGAGATTGAGACATAAACTCATGTTTACAATGTTTACTGAGGTAATAAATCAAGAGAGAAGTAGAGTCATTTAACTATAGACTTCTATACAACCAGAGGAGTCGCCCCCTGGTGGACAGCAGAGAGAATGCAGCTTTAACACATGAAGCATCGACTTCACTTTACAGAGCTGGAGGTTGTCTCCTGGTCTCAATATATGCCAAAAAGACCAGGATGTTCTACCACATCTGCTCACATTTAGCAGCATGAAAGCCAGCATGCTTTTCTTGGGCCTTTTGACCCACAATCCTTTGCACAGCGGAGCAAAAGGGTCAAAGTCCAGTTGAAGAGGAAGTAGTTTGTCTCAAATGAGTGCATTCTGAATGCAACAGGGTGCACTTTGTGAAGGCAGCTGCAGTTTGTACTACAATGTAAAAGATGTAAGCTGAAGCATGTTGACACAAAACAATGTTAGATTTCATTGTTTTCCCGTTTTTGTAAAATAAATGATTAAAGAAATATCATTTGCATTTAGTGTGACAGGGAGTTGCGAGTGAGTGATGCGAGTTGATCTGTAGCTGTTGATTCTCCGAGCTGAACCCGCTCTGGTCTCTGCTCTACAGGTCCTGTCTGTGGGTGTGGATCTGCAGACGCTGGCCAAGTCCTCCAAAGGGGACGGCTGGTCTAGACCCAGACTGTGTCACATCAGCAGAGACCCGGAGGATGGTCTGGGGATGAGCGTCACCTCAGTGGAAGGTTCACTTCTCCTTTACTGGTTCACAAGAACCAAACGTCAGCAGATATTGTGACTATTGATGATTCTCTGAGGCACTGCGTTTCATACGGTCCTGAGCCAGGCTAGCTGTTTCCCTCTGCTTCCAGTCTGTACGCTAAGCTAGGCTAACCACATCCTGACCCCAGCTCTGTGCCTAAAGTCACAGTGAGGAACTTTTACTCACTTTTATTCACCAAACAGTACAAGTGAAACAAGTTGATGGTGGTATTTTATTGTATTTACTTTAAGATATACAAAACACAAAAACAAATATGAGAAATATAAAATAAATATTTCAAGAAAATGCAGTTTATTAATTAATTAAAAGCAAGATTGTAAAAATACATTTTGAGTTTTTTTCTTAACAACAAACAGAAGTTGCTCGTTGGTTTCTTTGTTACAGAGAAACTTTGCTCCCAATGACATCAGCAGGAAGCCTCATGACGTATTAACCTTCAGAACATCTTTATGTAGCACACTGATGATCATGATCATGATTATGATCATGATTATGATGATGATCATGATCATGATCATCATCATGATCATGATGATGATCATGATGTTAGTTTGCGTCCTCAGGTCAGAAGGGACAGTTCACTCTGAACACGGTGACCGACGGTCCTGCAGCGAAAGCCGGCGTCTGCACGGGGGACCGTCTGATCTGGATCAACGGGGTCATGGTGTCCACGCTGACTCACTCCACCCTCAACAGAACTGTACGAGTCCCTCAGTTCACTACACCTGTGTGAGGTAATGATCGTGAGAGTGACTGCTGCAGTGTCCGGTCCTCAGGTGAAGCGGACCGGGGACTCGGTGACGGTGCTGGTCATCGACCGTGAGGGCGAGTCCTGCAGCGTCCGGAGGAAGACGCCCGTCCTGCCCGAGGTGGCGGAATGCCGCGGCCTCCCGCACGCCGCCAGAAGCGTGCGCCTGGTGAAAGGTGCCGATGGGTACGGCTTCCTGCTGAGACAAGAGAGGCTGGCCGGCTCTCAGAGGACAGGTGAGAGACACTCCGACGGTCACGTGACCGGGACACGCCCACGTCCTAGAGACGCTTAATGAGCGGAAGAGTCACGGGATGTGGTCCGTTGTCCTGTACAGAGACACGGGTTGTCCAACATTACGTTGCAAAGCAGAAGTTAGGTTGAGGCAACAAAACCACTGAGTTGGGTTCATGACCCATAACTACGAATTTTGAATTGACAAAATGAATGTTGACACGTGTTGTTAAAGTCTTGTCTCGTGGTTCCATCGGGACGGTGTCGTTAGGATCTTATCGATACTATCAATCATACAAATGAACACAAAACCGCAAGTTGAATTTCTTTGATCATTTATTTTACAAAAATTGACAATGAAATCTATATCACCAATATTTGTGTCCACACGTGTTCCCAGTGTTGGAAAAAATAAGGAGGCTCTCAGTGATAATGAGCTGTCTGTCAGGATCTCTGAGCTTCTTTTATTTGCTCCCCGTCCTGCTGAGACCTAGTTCATGTGCTGAGGGAGGTGGATGAAGGAAGTCCAGCTGAGGCCGAGGGGATGGAGGACGGAGACCTGCTGCTGGCCGTCAACGGTACACCTGTAGAGTCTCTGGAGCACGACGACATCGTCCGAGAGATCAGACGCAGCGGAGATAAAGTGGTGCTCACCACCATATCGATACCAGGAAGAGGCTTCTACAGAGAGGTACATTCATTCATACACACACAGTTCTATCATCATACAGATGTTGTGTCAGATCTCCTTCATCTGCTTCCTGTTGTGTTCCTGTAGTTGGGTATTTCTCCCCTGTTGTTCGACGAGGAGAGTTCAGTCCAGGAGGAGAGGCAGCGGACCAGGAACCAGAGGGAACTCCCTCTGAGGGACGGACGTCCAACAATCTACGTTCAGGACGGAGAGGAGACGGACAGACCGGGACAGACCGGGTCTCGCATCAGTCAGGAACTTTAACCCCAGAGGTGTAATATTCTGAAGCTGTGTGAAACTCCTCACATTGTTTTTGTCTGAAATCACTTTATCACACAACAAAATATAATAACAACATCACATTCTATGTTTCATGTTTTCCAGCCGAGGCCAGCAGACGAGGAGCTCAGATGATTTCACATCAGACGCACGACCTTTGATTTATTCTAAAATCACAAATCTACTGTGTGATGCTCCTCTGGGATCATCTGCTGGGACCATGATGATCCATGGTGGTCGAGACATTATTAGACAAGACATCGCACAACAACAAACTGTTCTATTCTCATGTATATGTCATTAGAAATCCCAGTGGTATAAAGTATTAAATACGGTTTATTCAACAGATTATTGCCAAATATGTTTGCATCAAAAAGGAGTTTGACTTGTTGATTGGTGCGTGATGATAAACACAGTAAAACAGCATAAAAGACTGAATAAAAATATGAAAATGTACAATAGACTAAGATCAACAACATGAGAGTTAAGACGGAAGTTTATTTTGAAAAGACAGTATTCATATGAATTGACACTTGTTACTGGACTTCAGTAGGAAAACACAAACAATGAGGAGCTTTTTGTGAGATATGAGTCATTTGAGGATTTCTTAGTGTTTTTTCACCATATTTATGATGAAATGAATCTCAATCGAAGCGGTTACTTATTTCTTCTTTTTTTCTGTCTAATTTTGAAAAAGATGTTCCCCTTTTATTTAATATATTGAACAAATTGCACATTGAGGGGGTGACCGCGGGGCACTGGGTTAAGAGGTCGTCTGGGAGCCGGAAGGTCAACGGTTTGATCCCGGACTGGGATGTGTCACGTGTTGAAGTGTACCTGATCAATAAACTGAACCCCCGGCTCCCCGGGCGCCTGTCATTGGCTGCCCACTGCTCCCTATGTACAGGGATGGGTCAAATGCAGACAAATTTCCCCCTGAAAGGGATAAAGATAGTATAAATTCTATCTATACTGACAAAAATAACCAACATACATATATTCAAACTAACATACCAGAGCAATAAACGCAGAAGATAAGAGAAATAGACAGAAAGGTAAAAACAATATACCGTTATAATTTGAACCGTTATAAGTCTTATTTTGAAAAAGTGAGACCGGAAGCTGCGCAGTCTTTATTTGTTGGTGATCACAGCGCTCAGTTTAACGGTTGATACTCGCGAGACGGCTGTCAGGCTTCATTCCCTCCTAACTAAACCTCCCCAGTAGAACAGCCATGGCGTCCGAAGAGCTGGCGAAGAAGCTCCAGTCCCGGCTGGTCGCTACGCAGGAGGCCGCCGACCACGACCCTAGGCCGGAGTCCGGACCGAGCCCGGTCCTCCGACCCAGACCGCAGGAGGCCGAGGCAGCCTGCGGAGACTCCTCGTCCTCCTCCTCCGAGCTGTCCGCCGTGCTGACCCGCCGTCAGGACATCAACGACGGGACCGCCGCACCGCGACTGACCCGCGTGTTCAACCCGTACACGGAGTTCAAGGAGTTCTCCCGCAAGCAGATCAAGGACATGGAGACGATGTTCAAACGGTAAGATGTCCGTTGTTTGTCCGTTGGTTTATGCACGCGGAGCAGCGGAGGTTCCGACATTGTTGACGTGTAGTCGTGCGCGCGTGGGCCGTTGGTGGCTGAGGGAGCGCGCGGATGATTAAGATGATGATGATGCTGCTGACGTGAAGCCTCGCACGAAGCACGAGCTGTCACTCTGATCACGACACCGACTCACCGAGGCCCTCGTCACCGTTTTGAGGGATTCTTCAGTGCGTGTTTTGATCCGTCCGGTTACGTCCCGTGATCGGAGGGGAGAGCGCACGAGGCCATAGATTACATTGATGGGTTCAGATTTATTGACATAAAAAACTGACAAGATATTCTACGGAGGCCCAGATGTGACACTAAAGTCTAATGCGTCATATTCAATAGGACTACATGACTCAATTACAATATATATATATATATATATATATATATGTATGTATGTATGTGTGTGTGTGTGTGTGTGTGTGTGTGTGTGTGTGTGTGTGTGTGTGTGTGTGTGTGTGTGTGTGTGTGTATATGTATATATATATATGTATTAACATATTTCAAAGGGTTTTGAACAAAAATAATTGGATGGAATATGGAAAAAAAAGGAACAAAAAATGTAAAAGTCAATCCTATCCAATTGAGATTAAAAATATATAAAAAAATGAACCAAAAGGAGACAGAAGCAGCATCCTCTCTGAGATATATATTATATATCTATCTATCTGAGATAGTGAGCGTTCCTGTGAGCTCGTGGTCGGATTGGTTTCATTCCTCTTCTCACACAAACAAGAGTTTGTCTGAGCATTTCTTTGTGTTCCTCAGAACTGGAATGCAGCCTGAACAGGAAGCTCTTTCTCTGGCTGTAATCGGTCCATTATGCAAATTAGGTGTCCAATTGTGATCTAATCCAACTCGGTGAACAATGGTTACAATAACAACCTAACTATAGGCCACTTCTTTATTCTACATTTAGACGTTTTCTACAACAACATTCAGTTAAGTGTTCAGGAATCACAGAGATGTAGCAGACAAACTATTTATGTTGTTTACAGTTTTGTTTTTTATACTTTCTGATGTAACTATTATGTTCAAACAACAAAACCGATCAGTATCTTCCACTCTGGATCATTGATAATCTGCAATTGGTATCAATGGGAAAAAAGACGTGATTGTGGATCTTTAAAAGTGATATTTGCTGCTTTTTATTCTTTTGTTCTGATCCGATCTGTGACTCAAAACCGTGCGTTTTATGATCCAAAGCTTCAAGTGTTAAAGCTGCATTCTCTCTAGTGTCCACCAGGGGGCGACTCCTCTGGTTGTATAGAAGTCTATAGAAAATGACTCTACTTCTCTCTTGATTTATTCCCTCAGTAAACATTGTAAACATGAGTTTATGTCTCAATCTCTAGTTTCAAGTCTTCTTCAATACAGCATGATGTTCATTTAGTACATTATGGTCCATTTAGAGTCACACAGACCATAAAGCAGGGGATGCTTTAGGGCGGGGCTACACTGTGATTGACAGGTCTCTACCAGAGACGTACACGGCGTCTCTACGTCACTCCTCAGTCCAGATATGGTCACTTCCTGTTCACTGGTTGCAAGAACTCAAGATGTGATGTTGTCGTATCAGGCTGGTTGTTCACGGAGCTACATGAGAACACAGAGGACTGAAACAAAGAACCTGCTAACTCTCTGATGGGTTTCTGTGGTTCTACAGCTACGACACCGGTAGAGACGGCTTCATCGACCTGATGGAGCTGAAGCTGATGATGGAGAAGCTCGGAGCTCCACAGACTCACCTGGGCCTGAAGAACATGATCAAAGAGGTGGACGAAGACTTCGATGGCAAGCTGAGCTACAGAGAGGTGAGAGTCACGCTTCTCTGGCTCCGAATACGCCAAATAGAGCTCAAGACATCCGTTATGGGATTATAATAATATAAGATTATATAGAAGTACAAGATAAAAAGTGATGAGACACGACGGTGATGTCATCGTGGTAAATTTCTCTTATTGGGATAATCATGAATGTTAAGTGACTACCATTGTAGATATCTTTTTCTAGAGAAGAGAGAAATGGAGGCTGATTTTAATAATATATTTATTGTTTATTTATGATCACTTTGCACAAGCGTGTTTTTCACTGTGTCCCATCTGTGATCCAACAAAAGTATTTTATGAACTAAATGTAAGTCGAAGTGATTCCAGTATGTTTTTATCGGGAGAATATCTTACAACCGCTTTTATTTTGACGAGGACAATCACATGACATGATGTTTTTTTAATATCGTCCCATGAGTCCACGGGTTGAAAGGTCAAAATGTGGTCAATGAAGGTCAATGAGTGATGTCATGCATGTGGAGGAAGATCAATATGAACCTTCGTCTTTACACACTGGCTCATTTCTAGACTTTTCTTTCACATGTTTTATCTGAATGTTATTGTGTGAGGAGAGAAGTTAACCGCCGATAAACACCTGCAGCAGATGTTCTACCTCAAAACTATACAAGTGCCAAATCATACCGCGAGTTATACATGTGCTGAAGTCATAATTCAACGGTAATGTTCCTCTTCAAACATCTGGAGGAGGAGGAAAGGTGAAGGCACATTAATTACCTGATCTTTATATTTCCACGGCTCATTCTGGGTACATCACCTTGTTTGCTCCGTCATGCCTCCGTCATGCCTCCGTCATGTCTCGTGTGCATCCTGCTGAGCTGCAGCTGTTGTGGACCAGACTAGATTAGAGGTGGACTTCTTTTTTAACTGAATGTGACCTCCTTCAGTTCCTGTTGATCTTCCGGAGGGCGGCGGCCGGAGAGCTGCAGGAGGAGAGCGGTCTGATGGCTCTGGCCAGGCTGTCTGAGATCAACGTGTCCACCGAGGGAGTGATGGGCGCCAAAGACTTCTTTGAAGCAAAGGTACTGTTGTGTTGTACCTGCTCTGATAGACTCCGCCTCTTTTAGGGCTTGTTAAACATTCGGACTAGAATTTAGCTTCTACGGATGTTGTTTTTTTACTTTATAGTGTTGGTCATCATTTCTTTATAACTTTTTTACTCACCAGATTAAAACCCGAGGCATGAAAGCAAATTTTTGATGTTTGAATTAAACTTTGACCCCAAAGGTCCCCAATCCGAAACTGGGCTTGTGTTGATCTGATGGGTCTTTGCATCTTAGACATTTAAGACGAGAGGAGTAACGGACCAAAGTTAATCTGTGATCCGTACTGACCCCCTTCACAGTTTAACGTTAGCAGCACCGCTAACGGCTAACCAACAGGAGGAGAGCTAGTAACGTTAGCAGCACCGCTAACGGCTAACCAACAGGAGGAGAGCTAGTAACGTTAGCAGCACCGCTAACGGCTAACCAACAGGAGGAGAGCTAGTGACGTTAACAGCACCGCTAACGGCTAACCAACAGGAGGAGAGCTAGTGACGTTAACAGCACCGCTAACGGCTAACCAACAGGAGGAGAGCTAGTAACGTTAGCAGCACCGCTAACGGCTAACCAACAGGAGGAGAGCTAGTAACGTTAGCAGCACCGCTAACGGCTAACCAACAGGAGGAGAGCTAGTGACGTTAGCAGCACCGCTAACGGCTAACCAACAGGAGGAGAGCTAGTAACGTTAGCAGCACCGCTAACGGCTAACCAACAGGAGGAGAGCTAGTAACGTTAGCAGCACCGCTAACGGCTAACCAACAGGAGGAGAGCTAGTAACGTTAGCAGCACCGCTAACGGCTAACCAACAGGAGGAGAGCTAGTGACGTTAACAGCACCGCTAACGGCTAACCAACAGGAGGAGAGCTAGTGACGTTAACAGCACCGCTAACGGCTAACCAACAGGAGGAGAGCTAGTAACGTTAGCAGCACCGCTAACGGCTAACCAACAGGAGGAGAGCTAGTAACGTTAGCAGCACCGCTAACGGCTAACCAACAGGAGGAGAGCTAGTGACGTTAGCAGCACCGCTAACGGCTAACCAACAGGAGGAGAGCTAGTAACGTTAGCAGCACCGCTAACGGCTAACCAACAGGAGGAGAGCTAGTAACGTTAGCAGCACCGCTAACGGCTAACCAACGGAGGTTCACTTCAGTTACACTATGATGCCTTCAGGCTCTGCTCAGTGAACATGAGAACTGGCTGAAGGTTCATTATAACGTTATCATGTTTTTATGTAGGAAAAAAACACGATAAATTACGATAACAAAGTAAAAGTATAACATTTAGATAGGGGTGTAACGGTTCACAAAATTCACGGTTGGGTTGGGTACGATACAGTGGAGCCACGGTTCGGTACGTTTCGGTACAGTAGAAAACTATAAATGCAGAGAAATGTACTTTATTTTAAAATATATTTATTCATTACAACTAACATCATGAAGTTATTCTTTGACTTTGAACAATGATGGAACTATACCTGAGTGACTCGTCTTCTGGGGTGTCTTCTTACAACACATCAGCATCAAAAACACAAACTGCTCCTTAATGTGATGTAGTATTGTTACTTACATCTTGCAAAAGAGATTTTTAAATTCAATGGGACTACCTGGTTTAATAAAGGTTTTTAAAAATTTTGAAAAATTAAAATAAAAAAATATTTTGTTTTTATTCAAAGGTATTCGGTTCGTCATGCGTACCGAACCGTGAGCCTCGTACCGAACGGTTCAATACGCATACGCGTATCGTTACACCCCTACATTTAGAGCTTTTAATTGTGAAATGATTTTTGAGACGGTGGACAAAATACACATTCTGGATGCTCTGAAAAGCAAACGTCAGTGATTTGCTGCTTTTCTTTTGTGCTGATCTGATCTGTGACTATGATTCGTGATTCGATCTGAACCGTGAGTTCTATGATTCGTAGCAGCTCTATCTAGGACACGCCCCTCCATGTAACATTAACCAATCACAAACCAAAAGACACAATCGTCACGTCCAAGGAAGTCTCCACAGACCGCCAAAATAAAGCTGAGCTGAGGCCGAGATGAATAAGATGAGGTAAAAGTCAGCAGGATCACTCTGTGTTTCCATAAGTATTTAGGAGAGTGTGCAGTGTCATATGAAGCCGTATCAACCCGGCTGAGTGAGGTCGGTCCTGGACTGAAAGCAGCCGTGCGTGGGCGACGTCATCGTGACGACGTCATTGTGTGTGTGTGTGTGTGTGTGTGTGTGTCACCAGATGCAGGCTCTGTCTGTGGGCAGCAAGTTCGAAGCCGAGATCCAGGAGGAGAAAGAAGAACGCAAGAGACAGGAAGTGGAGAAGAAACAGAGACAAGCCGCCTTCAAGCAGCTGCAGTCGGCCTTCTGCTCCTGAGGCAGCGAGTCGGTGTTCCCAACAGCTGCTCATCCACTCGCCCTGAACACAAAGATAGCAACCATGCATTGAAGTAAATCCGCACTAAAAGACCTCGAAACGCGTCACAGACGAGGGTCAATCATTCCAGGCGTCTCTTAGATCTCGTGCGTTTCTGTGGATTCATTTCCTTTGTGTAAGAACTGTGAGTTTTCATCTCGAGGTGTTTCTACTGTCCGTACCTTTCTTTTGTCATATGATCCTCGCTAACACTGTTACAAGTGTAACTAAATAAGACGCCTAACCTGCACCGTGATCGTAACGTGTAGTAATAGATAATAACTATGTCATAGCGGTGTAATAACGTGTCGGTGGTGAACATGAATCCTCATGCAGCTGTGTCTGTTGGCTCAGTCGGTCCAACATGAAGCCGCTCAGCGTTCAAAAAAACTAAAAACAATTGTTCAACTGTGACGTATTTCAAGACCAGGGAGGTTGATTTAAAGGAATAGTTCTGTGTTTATTGGCTTCAGTCTCTGAGAGGGAAATAAGTACACAGCTGGTTAGCCTAGCTTAGCATAAAGACTGGAAACGAGGGGAAACAGCTAGCCTGATAGACGCTCGTGAAGCCCGCTGACGTGTTGAATCTCGTCCGTACAAAAACAGCAGTTTTAAAATGACAGCTTGTGGTTTTTATTTTGCACTTTGGCGCTGGAACGTTCACGATGTTCCAAAGCACACAACTCCCCCTGAAACCACGTCCTTTCATTTTCACATTTCTGTTCATGTACGGAGGAAATAAACAAGATGTAACGTGTTAATCAGAGCGCTTCAGAGGTCCCCAGTCTTTATGCTAAGCTAGGCTAACCACGTCCTGACTCTGGCTCAGACAGAAAGCCAATAAACCTGTTTTCTCAAATGTTAATCTTTTCCTTTTAAACGTGTATTGTGTGAGTGAGCCGAGGTCGACAGACAGCACAGATTAAAGATGAAAGATGAAAGATTAAAGATGAAAGATTAAAGATGGAGGAAGGAACCCGTTCAACCAGAGTCTTAAACTCGGCTTGTGATTCTCTTTTTAGGATCGAACTTCTCGGCCCCCCAGAGCATTTATTGCACAGTTTTGCTGAGTCGTGTTGATCTCGAGTCTGGTGTAGTTCAATATCCTGTTTTCACACGCATGCAGTGCAACAAGTGTCAATGTAGGCGAGACCTTCGAATATATGTCAAATCAAACTCGGCGTATTTTTCCATGTAAAGTCGACCGACGTTAGGAATCGACTGCAGCCGCGCGCTTCTGCACAACCAGCTGCAGCTTTAACTCCGAGTCCTTCGTCTGATCCAACAGAAGATGAAACTCTTTTATTGTTGATTGTGTTTGTGTGTGTGGACGCTAAATGAATCATTTCTTTAAACCCGTTGATGGGTTTTCACACTGTGACATAAGAATTCATATTTAGTTGTTTAATTTGTAGTGATGAGTTTTAACTCCAGTGATGTAATATTGCACTTTCATCAAGTTAAGGAAGGAAAAGACTTGGAACCTACATCTCCCACAATGCAATGCTTGATATGATCTTTGATAATTTCCTCCCTTTCGTGAGAGAACAGTGAGTTCCTCTCTTCAGCTCGGACTCGTCAACCTCCAACGTTGAGTCGAGATCGGTACAATAATCAACCTCTGACCTCAGTCTGTCGAGTCTGAAGACGTGTGAGTCGAAACATCA
>NC_136640.1:1756075-1783575 GCF_949748355.1 Melanostigma gelatinosum
TCCGAGGCCCCGGACCGGTCCGACATCACCTGGTACCGGTTCCCACATCGCTCCAGCAGCCAGCGAAGAGTCCGGCCCTGTCGCCTGATGTGCTCCTGGATGGGGAGGCCTCCTGCAGCACAGATCAGACCTCATTGGTAGAGCTAGACCTCAAATGGCCAATCAGCAGAGAGAGACGGAGTGAGCATAAACAAATGATGTTGGTTCACCTAGCGCTTCTCCGTGGGTGAAGAGGACCATGGCTCTCTGCCAGATGGGGGTCTGGAGCAGCCTGAGCTGGGCCTCCATGGCCCTCCACTGCAGCTGACCGAAGCTGGAGGTGGAGGGCAGCACCAGCAGGATGACGTGGAGCTCTGGGTGGCAGAGGGTCAGACCTCTGCACAGCTCCTCAGATACTCTATCTGGAGTGATGGAGTGGGACATCCACCCTGGGGTGTCCACCACCGTCACCTGGTGGAGCACATGTAGTCTGAAGTGAGTAGAGCTTCAGGGTTAAAAGGGAGCAAATCCAAAACACTGAAAACTTTAAATATTCACTTGTATTCCACAGACGGTGGCGTGCTCCTTGGAGCTGCGAGTTGTTTTCTTGTGAAAGGCTGGTTTCCCCAGGAAGGTGTTTCCTGCTGAGCTCTTCCCACTTTGTTTCTCTCCCAGTAACAGCACCACCACTCTGGACTGGGTTGGCTCTGGGCCTGACAAACAGTCCCAATCTCACATTCATACAAACTCAAATACAGCTGCACACACTGTGTTTCAAATAGAGTAACTCACCGTAAGACGCTGCCATGTCGAGCTGAACACGCTTCTCTTCTCTTGTGATTCAGCTTTTGGTATCGAGGTTTGACCTCATGTTTACTTCAGCGTTAGTCTCAAAGTCCACGAGAGAGAAGTTCCTGAGAAGTGGCAGATACACTGAGGCCATAAAACATGAAGACACACGCACGCGCACACGCACGCACGCACACACGCACAGGACTACACTGAGACTGGTTCATAGAGGATCAGGACTACACTGAGACTGGTTCATAGAGGATCAGGACTACACTGACACTGGTTCAATAGCGTCCTCTGAATGCGTCACACTGTTCCTTTAACGTTTCGCTGCATGTATTTATTTTATTCCGCTCCAGGGTGTCGTTCTATAGATCCGATCCAGCGGCTGGAGGACTTCTTCAGATCAAAATGTGAGGCTGCAAAGCTCGGACTACAGAAATAGGACACGTGGGGATAACGGAGCAGCAGGAAGTAGACCAGGCCACTTTCATCATGATCACTGAGCCGTCCATCACAAGACAATGCTGCGGACTCTACGGAGTTAAGCTGATGAAAAGTATATTCTGTCATGAAAATTAATCATGTCACTTAAGTGTGATTCTTTTTTGTGAAGTTCTTAGAATTAGAATTATACCCTTTATGACAGGCTGAAAATACTTTTGTATTTAATTGTTGAAGAACTATGAACATTATTCACTTGCATGTAAAGAGTTGAATTCCCTGTTGAAGTAGCGTTGCAAACAGTAACAGGCTGGTTGTGTCTCACCTCCATACAACATATAAATCAATGTATAAGATGAGTCCTGGACCCATCAATGATTATTTTATTGGATTTGATTTCTAATAATAATAAAACACTAATTCTTTGCCGTCCTACATTAATTTGAAACTGTAAATGTTGAATTAAGATGGTGAAATGAAAATGAAATACATCCCAAAAACAAGAGTTGAAAATAAATAAATAAATACTGGTTCCTAAAGCTAAAAGAACACGGGAGCTATAAATTCCCATGATGCAACACAACTACTAGCACCTTCTGTCCCAGAATGTCTCTTGTTTGTCCGAAAGTTTCAAAAGTCCAGTATCAGCTCAGCGATTGGCTGAAATCCAACAGTCTCCTCCTTGACTTTTGACCTGCTGTCCGTCCTCCTCGCTGACCACTTCCTGTTGACGGTGTCTCTGCATGCTCAGCTTATCATCATATTTGGTCATCTTCTGAAAAGCCTCACTCAAGAATATCCTCCTCTCTCCCTCATGGCTCAAAGCATTCAGTGACTATTCTCACAGTATTCAGTGACTGTACTCTTCAGTGTAATGCATTCAATGATTATGCTTTCATGGTTCAACACTTCTGTAAGTAAACATATTGTAAACATACAATACATTCCTAAAGTAAATATAGTGTGACATTTTATATCCACCACTAGGGGCGCCATTAATCATACTAAGAATGCTTTTAAACACTCTGACCCATCATACGAACATTTTGGAGACACAGGTGGTGAAGTGAAGTCAGACTGTAGAAATTAAATGTGAGAGGCTTCATTTTGCATATATGACAAAGTAACGTTAGCTTATATGACAAAGTAACGTTAGCTTATATGACAAAGTAACGTTAGCTTATATGACAAAGTAACGTTAGCTTATATGACAAAGTAACGTTAGCATATATGACAAAGTAACGTTAGCTTATATGACAAAGTAACGTTAGCTTATATGACAAAGTAACGTTAGCTTATATGACAAAGTAACGTTAGCATATATGACAAAGTAACGTTAGCATATATGACAAAGTAACGTTAGCTTATATGACAAAGTAACGTTAGCTTATATGACAAAGTAATGTTAGCTTATATGAAAAAAGTCACATTAGCATGTAACCAGTTATGTTGGCATTGATGAGAAAATTACATTCGCACATGTGAAAAAAGATTAAGTTTGCATATATAAATGAGTAAAACTGGCATATATGAAAAAGTTACGTCAGCATTAATCAAAAAGTAACATTAGGTTACATAGAAAAATACATGACGTGAGCATAGATATTAAAATGATATTTTTGTGGTAACGTTGAGGCAAAAGGACCTGGTGATGGTAACATAGAAGAGGCCCATGTATCACGGCCCAATTTAACCCCGTGTCCCCAATGCACAGAACGAAATGCTTTGTGCAACATCTTAAATTGAGAAAGTACAACAATATGACAAAATATTCTGTAGAAAAAAAGACATTCTCATTATTATAGGTGGAGTGGTGATCTGATTAAATCCTTAAAATTGCAGTCAGTCTTACACTCTATGTTAAACAAGACAAAGTCTATAAATGATTGACTCATGGTGTCACGCTTCTGGAACAGAGCAGACTCAAGCGCAGAGACAGGCACCGGACACAAGATGAGGTGGAAAGCAAGGTTCTTTATTAGGCACCAAGCAGTCATCCACAGGAACACAAAACAACTCCAACAGGGAGCGGACCTAAACTCCCAAACTGTAGCAAGGCAAAGTCACAAATCACAGAAGCAAACACGAGGACAAAATGCCGAAACATGAAGCACAGACGAGGCAGAACACAGACGATCTGACAACCAGAACAGGGAAAGCAGGGGAGGATATGTGTGTGTGGTTGTCAGAGGGAAAAGCCAGGGGCAGGTGATTGAACACAGCTGAAGTGAATGAGAACAATCAGGAGACACACACATGAGGCAAAGCCTAATCATGACTGATGGGATACCTGGAATACCTTTGAAGGGTTGCATGATGATGAGTGTGTGGGTGGGGAGCGGGGGCGGGTGTCTCTATTGAGGCTATTTAAAAGATGCTGATCAGCTTCCCCAGTATCATCTCAGTCAACCATGGGTCGCCCCGGGATTCAGATGTGGACGTGGACACTTTGTGTTTTCTTCAGCTGTGTGGGTCGAGCATTGGCAGGACCGTAAGTTTAACCGAAACTGTCTCAGAAAATTAATACGCGTGTGGTTGACTTAATTGAACATGAATCTTTGCTGCCAGTTTTGGAGTTTCTTCCATATCAGATCCAATAAGATCTCTGCTGTTTGTTTCTGTGGCTGTAGGCAGTACATGGTGGCCATTCCTGCGACTCTTGAAGCTGGGGCTGAGGCCAAATTCTGTGCGAGTCTCCTGCAGCCCAACGAGACTCTGGTCATGACCGTCACTCTGAAGTCTTCAGAGGCGACTGCAACCCTCCTTACGCGAACGTCCAACACAGAATTTCATATGTGCACTGAATTTGAGGTGAGCTCTCAAGATTTGATTCATTTGCTCATTTCCATACAATTCATTGAAAATGTGTTGATTAAAAAACAACAAAACCTTGACGGGACCAATATGTTAGTGTGGAAAACTATTGTGAGCATGTATGGAAGAAGTTCCATTGGCTTATATAAAACAAGAAACATTAATTCATATGAAAAAAAATACTTTTAGCATGAATGAAAAAGTAACATGAACTGATATGAGAAAAAGTTCTGTTACACACTCAATTTAAGGTGAGCTCTCAAGATTTGATTTGATTAATAGGTTGTCCCAGAATCTAAACAGGCAGTATGAGTTCAAATCACAGAAGCTTCGAAAAAATATGTTGGCGTGGAAAACTATTGTGAGCATGTGCAATAAATGTTCCATTGGCTTATATGAAACAAGTAACAATAGTATATATGAGAAAAGTTTGGTTAGCACTTAACATGTTAAATTTAAGGTGAGCTCTCAAGATTTATTCATTTGCTCATTTCCAAAACATTCATTGAAAATGTGTTGATTAAAATACAACATTAGAACCTCAATGGGATTACGCAACACATATAGAACACTCACACAGATCTATAAACAACAGCACACACATATATTCCTGAATTATTTTTTCAGTGTTCTTAAAATATTTTTTTGTCACAGGTTCCTTTAACGCCGGATGAAGAAGTGCAGAATTTCGAGGTGGAGGTACGAGGCCACACTTTTTACTCAAAAGAAGTCCGGAAAGTCCTGATCAAAGTTTATCATCCAAAGACATTCGTCCAAACAGATAAACCAATCTACGTCCCTGGACAAACAGGTAACCTTGAGTTGATGATCTATGATGTTGTATACAATATGGTACCACACTGTAATATAGACAGATTTCCCCTTTAATAGTAATTGGGATGTGAGTGCAACACAGGGTAGAACATAATGCACCTTGCTTGTTTGGAGTTAAATGAATGCAGCAGTCCTTGCTTTCCTAAAACGTTTTGTATTTCATGTCACACGTCAACATTAACTCACACAGGAAGTGAGAAATGAATAGTGTGCTCTCAAGATTTGATTAATTTGCTTATTTCCACAAAATTCATTGAAAATGTGTCGATTAAAATACGGAGAAATTAATTGTGTGGCCGAGAATTTCAGCAGGCAGATGGATTACAATCACGGATTAGAAACAAAATGTTAGCGTGGAAAACTATTGTGTGAAAAAAGTTCTGTGAGCATATATGAAAAGCTACATCGGCACATATGTAAAAAGTCACGTTAGCATGTGAAAAAGTTGCGTTCGCGCTAATAAGAATAAGTTACATTCGCATATGATAAAGCAACATTAGCTTCTATGAAACAAGTTACGTTAGCATATAGGTAAACAGTTATGTTAGCATATATGAAAGACTAACATTAGCACATGTGAAAAAAGGTTAAGTTGGTATATATAAATAAGTAACATTGGCATTTATTGAAAAAGGTGACTTCAGCATTTATGAAAAAGTAACTAGCTTATTTAAAAAAATACATCAGCATATAAGAAAAAGAAACATTAGCTCGCATGGAGAAAGTGATGTTAGCATAAATGAAAAAGTAACATCAGCTAATATGAATAAAGCTACATTAGCATATATGAAAATTAACATTCGTTCATAAGGTAAAAGTCACGTTAGCATGTTCGAAAAAATAACATCAGCTTACATGAAAGAAGTTCCATGAGTATGTATGAAAACGTTATGTTAGCATATATGAAATGTTAGCTGTTTTCTTGCTGCACCAGTGAAGAGCAAAGATCCCCACCGTCCAGATATCATATGAATTACGTTAAACTATAAGCTATCTTACTTTTAGATTGGTGCTTTTCATCATCACCAGTTTCTGTACAAAGTGATGCACCACCAATTTATTTTAAAATCCAATGCTGTGACCAGATTACTGATAACTAATAATGAGCTGAAAGGGAGGTTTTCCACTCATTGAATTTGTAATATGTGCAGTTTTATGGCAGACAACAGAGGGAATAACGTAAATGCTAATAGCTAATGATTCTAGCTTTTACTAACTTGTGAATTCAACAGTAATGATATCATTTCTGAGCAGTTTTACTAGCCTGTTAGGATGTTTATCACTGTTGTAGAAGAGCTGCAAAAGCTTCATGTTGAATAATCTCTCTTTATTCCTCTCAGTGCATTTCAGAGTCATCACACTGGACTCCAAGTTGAGACCTGCCAATGGGCTGGTGAGAGTTTGCACAGTCTCTTTTCTTTAGATCTCATTCACGAAACCAGTGACAGTGATACTGTTAGATAACGCTGCAGGTTTTAAAGTTATGTAATGAACCAACTTTAACAAATCTCCATCTTTCTTCTCTTTCTTTTGCAGTACAATATCATCGAAATTGAGGTAAGACCAATAGGAAAATATCCACACTTTAATACACAATACATTAGACTGAAAGTCATATATTTTTTTAAACTATGATAAATGAATACCTCAAAGCAAGATGGTCCAGTTCACTTATTTGTCTTTTAGAAATGTTGAGCTAGTAAGTGGACCTTAAATTAAGATTTATTTGTCCAAATACATTAAACTTAATTTAATAATATATATCCTTTAATTCTGCTGGAAGTTCTGTTTGTGTATCTGTAACTGGGCACTAATATTAGGCTGCATTGATCGGGATCAGTTTGAGAGTAGTTTCAAATAGTTAAATTGTAGGGAAACAAAGAGTACACATGCTGTCCGTTCCACACTATTTTGTATGTTCGAATATGTAAAAGTGTGTGATTTGGAATACAGAAATATAACTTCACACCAAATGTATGGCCTAGTTTTTCACATTTACTTTTATTTGACAGGATCCTAACAACAACCGGATTGGACAGTGGCTGAATCAAACGTCCAACAGTAAGATATTGCAGCTTTCATACGACTTGAACTCTGAGGCCCGTATAGGGAGGTACCGAGTTATTGTGACAATCGGGTTGGAAAAAATATATCACAACTTCAAGGTGGAGAAATACGGTAAGTTCCTTTTTTTCTATAACCTTCCATTTCAATCCATTTGTAATGAAGCAAGAATGCTAATAAACATATTTTGTCCCCAGTTTTGCCTAAATTTGACGTAAAGCTAAATGCATCCTCTGAAGTAAGTATCGATCAGGAGGAAATCAAAGCTGAAGTATGTGCGATGTAAGTAAGCGCCCCTTTGCCCGTTACACTCCTAAATAATTCTAAAACTGGTCCAGTTTGGTGAGTGAATGAATGTCCTTCTCATCAGGTACACATTCGGACAAGCTGTTCCAGGCAGTGTTGACGTTGAGATGTGCCGACCTCTAAATAACTATAGGAGGCATCCAATCAACCCTAGAGATCCGCCGGGAATCCCTGACGCGGTCGCCCCATGCCACAAGGAGACAAAGCAGGTACGTTTGCTCCGGCGACAGTCTCATCTCTGCTTAAAAAAAGGTGCATATAAGGGTTGACCCAGGCGCCAATCTTCAGCTCTTAAAAAGTGAAGTAAACGCTGAAGTTTCTTAAAACCTGCATGGTTTAAATAAACTTCAGGTGGTTCCTCAGGTGTCGTTGCTGGGGCCCCTGGACATTTGTGTGAAAGTGTGCGAGTGTATTTACATGTGTTTTGTCTGCATACACGGAGAGTGAAGCATCTCCTAAACTTTACACGCGTTCGTTAACTGAAAAAGCGGAACAAATGGCCCGTTTATAAGTTTGATTTATTAAGGAGTAACCGTGTTAAATGGGGTAAGTTTGAAATGACCTTTCATTTTATTTCATTGTTCTTTTCTAGATGGACAACAAAGGCTGCGCCACGTTTATCTTCACAATGTCAACTTTCACAAAAGTTTCGCAAAAGGTGCTGCGAGATGACCTGCAGATCCGGGCCAAAGTGGAAGAGGAGGGCACAGGCAAGTCATATAATATTCTATATCATATTTATATGAAGAAAAGAGAGAATTACACTGCCGTGTTATGAAACAGTTGTTGTAATGTGGAGGCTTCTTGTACAGGTATTTCACGCCAACAAGAGCAGAGAATAAGGATTTCATACGTCGTTGGAAAGCTGTCTTTCACCGACACGCCCAAGATTTATGACGAAGGCTCAAACGTGGAGGGAAAAGTACGAGCATGTGGCCTTCACGTCTTTGTTGTGATTTTAGACGTGGTGCATTCTCGGTGACTCTGTGCTTTCCAACAGGTTCAAGCGGTTCATTACAACAACACGCCCATTCCCAACATGCCGCTCTACCTGTTCGAGGGTGAAAGAAGGTCATCACACCGGCTGCAGAATCTCACGACCAACAACGATGGAGTCGCCACTTTCTCATTCAGCACGGCTGAACTTAACGGGGACATCCAACTCCACGTAAGTAAGAAGTAGCACTACACTGGTTTCTCGAGGTGCCGCCATCGTAGCAAGTAGCCGCATTGGAACTGTTTGCAATAGAGAGGTGAAGCCCCGCTCCGTCCGGTGTCACCCATGGGACCAAATTCTGGAAAAAAATATGACTGGTAGTCAACAGCGAAAGAAATGTGTTATTGATCCCGTTTGAATTCGGCCATTAATTACACATAATAATGTTTGTCAATTTAAAAGATAGATTTGCAAGTCAAGAAAGTCTCAAGTTTGTCATAGTAACATTTAGTTTTGTGTGAAACCAATCAGTGAACAACATCTCTTGTCTTCGACTATGTACGTCCCCAACTAACATGGCCGTTAGCTTGGCTTGCTAACTAGCTAGCTAACTTAGCTATGTTCCAAATGTGACATTATCTTACTTTGTGACAAAATGAAAATCTGTAGACGTGCAAAATTATCTTTTAGATTGACAAACATCATATGTGTAATTCATGAACAATTCAAACGGGATCAAATAATTATTCGTCTCACCGTTGACTACCATTGATGTTTTCATATACTCCCATGGTGTTCTAGTAGGAGGGGCTTGACTTATCTCTAAACCTTAACATTCACTTTGTCTGTAAAAACTTTATATATACTTTACAGAGTTTCTTTTCTTCTTTCTAGGTCGGCAGCTTGCCGACATATGGCTACCCCGGTTACAGAACGCCGTACTATGAGGCTGGAGATCACACCGTGTCGTTGGTCAGACCTTCAACTCCACACACTCAGACGGTCAGCTCCCTGAAGCTGAAGCAGAATAATAACCCACTTCCATGTGACACAGAAGAAGAGTTCACCATCCAATACACTGTGGTAGGAGAAGCCCAGGGCTCCGTGGATGTGATGTATCTGGTGAGTGAAATATGAGAGACGACGGGGGAAGATGGTTTCATGACTTTTTACATCTGATAACTGACATCTGGCTCAAAGAAAACACACTTATGACTTTTAATTCCGGGTTTATGAACGCAGCTCTACCTTCTGATAACATAAAACACGAATGTCTCTTGCTCGAGCCAGTTTGTCCCAACTGGGCTTCTGTAGAAACATGGCAGCACAAAGATGGCCGGCTCCGTGGAAGATGACCTGCTCCCTTTGTAGATATAAATGGCTTTTTCTAAGCTAAATAAAACATAACGATTCTTAATTTCAGGTGATTAGACAACTGATTAAAACATAGTTACGAATATATCGTTTTCCATTGCTGCCAATTAATCCCCCTAAATGTTACCCACTGTTTTGTCCTTTAATAACAGCAAACAGCTGTAATCTGCTGTTCAATGAGGTGTTTTCTACATCATTCATTGTGTTGCAGGCCTTATCCCGAGGAGTCATCTTCATGCAAGGAGTTCAACGGGTCGTCGTGCAAGAAAACTCAGGTGAGCAAAGAATGAAATGACCCTTTAAAGCTAGCAAATAATTCAGTTTTATTGATGAATGGAGGTGATTGTGGTTCATATATGAGTTGGTTTGTTTGATTCAGTGAATGAGGGCGAGGTGTCCTTTAACCTGATGGTGTCTGCTCACATGGCACCGTACATCCAAGTTGTGGCGTACGCCGTCCTCCCCAGTGAGAACGTGATCGCCAACAATGCCGACTTCCCCGTCGAGAAATGCTTCGGTCACAAGGTCAGTGTGAGCTGAAGACGTCACCGTGCTAATTAAATAAATAACAAATATAAACTTGTAAAATTAAGTTTTGGTGATAAACTTGAATGAATCAAGTTGTTTGAAGGAGATGTTTTCACATGAATATAAAATAGATATTAGAGATGAATTATGAGCTGTTTAACTTCCTAACACGAGCTCTCAACAGATTATAATCCATCATTAAAACTGCTCATGACAAGATATTTTATCAACAACATTTTTATTTCCTTACCATTTGAATTGCATGTTTTTTTGCCAATAACCATTATAGATGACGACAACAATGTAAAAATATATAATTTAAAATATTTGACAGTTTACATTGACTTCAGGATAGTTGACATTATTCCGTACCAGTGCTTTACCCTACAAGAAGCATTTATATTGACATTTTAGGAAAAACAAATAAGCCGTGTATTTTACAGTTACCGTACGTTTTGAAGGTGATGCTTTTCTAGGAATGCGTCTTGGGGTAATTGGGGCGTCATAAGGGTGTCAACTCAATGAAAAGCCAGTAATGTAACTAGAAATGAATCTTGGAGATTATTTTTTGTTCGAGTAAAATACACATTGGTGTCATGTTGAAAAGACCATAGCTTCTCATTGATGCGTAGTTATGAATCCCACTGCTCCTCCAGGTAAGACAGTGTAGCTGGTTGAGGCGGAGACGATTGGTTCAGGTTAGGAACTCGAGTAGTCAGGGGTCCGGATAGCCCGTCGGTCAGAACACAGAACCCCCAAATAATCCGGTTCCGGTACCTCGGCGAGCACGGATGCCAAATCCTCGCGCTCGAATGCTGCCAAGAAGAGCAGTGAGATTCATAACGCCTCATCCACCGCTAACGGTCTTTTCTCTGCCAGGTGTCCCTGGAGTTCTCTCCGTCCTCGGCCGTCCCAGGAGAGGAGACCACCCTGCAGGTGACGGCCCAGCCAGACTCTCTGTGCGGTGTGAGCGCCATCGACCAGAGCGTCCTCATCAAGGAGCCGGGGAAAAGTCTGGACGCAGACAAGGTAGCTAACCACAAATCCATCTGCATTTACTCCGTTAACGTCATCAGTTCATCCTCCTGTCGTGGTCAATCTGTCTTTCTGTTCTCCCTCTTATCAGTTATACATTTTGAAAATGGAAAACAATTTAAGATATGAAGAGTCTGCCTGAAGGATAAAGCAACTGTTTCGACAAATGAAGTTCCCCAATTGTCAGATCTTTATAGAACAAATAACATTTTTACGGTTTACAGCTTTGAACCATTTAGTTTCATTTAATTTTCACAATTTAAACAATAAAATAAAAACAAAGATAACAGAGATGAATAAATATCACAGTGCAGGAAGAGGCTAAATGTTAACTTATTTGAAGCCTCCACCTATAATATTACAGGGAACATAAAATTAATATGCAGAAGACGTGACTACACAATATATTATTGACAAGATATTTTTACAATATATGAAATGTGATAACAATATTAATACATTACAAACAACAAAAGAAAATGTTATTGTGTTTGTGTGAGAGTGAGCATGGACTTGTTCATGTACCTCTGCCATGCCTTTTCTCTTCAGATATTCAACCTGTTGCCCGTCTCAAAAGTCTCCTCCATTCCATATATGACTGAAGATTCCATCGAATGTTTGCCCGTGAGGCCGAGAAGATCCATCTTGCCGTTCCCCGATGTGCAGACAGAGGACGCTCACACGACTTTCGCGGTACAAACATGAATGCACAATATCTTTATATTGTTTCTTTGTGTGTTTTGTTGTTGCACATTTCAGTTGACGCCTGTATGTTGTTGTGTTATCTAGAATCTGGGGATGAAGATGGCAACAAACTTGCTAATCCGAGTGCCTTCGTGCCTCAAGTACAAAGGAAGAGAATTCCGCCAGGGCTACTATGGTGACTTATGAGTTATTTTGCGCGATTGTCACATTGCTGACTCTTGACCAGCATTAAACAAGTTTCCTTCTGATGGATTATGTTCTGCTTTATTTTTAGGTATTGGTTACGGGTTTCACGCTGCTCCTGAAGTAGCCAGATTGAACGCACCAGCAGTGGTTGGAGTTTCAGGTCCTGATAATTCACCAATAGAGACGGTGCGCACTTTCTTCCCTGAGACCTGGATATGGGACCTGGTGGAAGTGGGGTGAGTTTTCTTTAAACCACAGTCCTTCTCTCAAACGTCCTGTTGTATTTACAGACATTAGACTTTTTCTTCTTATTTAACCTGATGGCTCTGAGGACGAAAAATTTCAACTCACGAGAATTGCAGCGAATGTTGAAGCTGCATTCTCTCTAGTGTCCACCAGGGGGCGACTCCTCTGGTTGTATAGAAGTCTATAGAAAATGACTCTACTTCTCTCTTGATTTATTACCTCAGTAAACATTGTAAACATGAGTTTATGTCTCAATCTCTAGTTTCAAGTCTTCTTCAATACAGCATGATGTTCATTTAGTACATTATGGTCCATTTAGAGTCACACAGACCATAAAGCAGGGGATGCTTTAGGGCGGGGCTACACAGTGATTGACAGGTCTCTACCAGAGTCGTATACGGCGTCTCTACCACTACGTCACTCGTCCTCAGTCCAGATATGGTCACTTCCTGTTCACTGGCTGCAAAAAACAGATGGCGACATTTTTCACTTCTATTCGGCGTTAATCGGCTCACATTGTCGCTCTTTGACGAATCTGAATCATGGAAGTCTGATGTTGAAGTTGACAGAATGTCTCTGTGTGTGTCTGCTGTATCAGAGGCTCTGGAACGAAGGACGTGTCCCTCACCGTCCCAGACACCATCACCACCTGGGAGACGGAGGCCTTCTGTCTGTCCCCTCAGGGTTTCGGCTTGGCCCCCCGTAAAGAGATCACCGTCTTCCAGCCCTTCTTCCTGGAGCTCAGCCTGCCCTACTCCATCATCCGGGGGGAGCACTTTGAACTGAAGGCGACCATCTTCAACTACTTGAGCAGCTGCATCATGGTAACCGAGGTGTTCATGTGGACTTGAATGCTAATGTCAACATGCTAACGTGCTCATAATCACAATGCTAACATGCCGATGTTTAGCAGCTGTAATGTTCACCGTCTTATTCCTTGATGAGACGAGATCCATTCTGGTACCAGGTTAGTTTCTCTTTCAATTTCCGCTTTAGATTCTCAGTTCATCGCCATAACGCCGCCGCAAACACTGAACATCTGAACTTTGTCAAGTTTACGACGTAGTTTCACAGGCTGCCATTTTTATAACATCTGGGTCGAGTGAATACAAAAATTAAGGCCATTTAATTGTATTACAATTTGTCTTCTCTCTTGACCAATCAGTGGTCTGCGATGTTTTAAAGTGACGTCGATGCTTCGCGTGTTAAAGCTGCATTCTCTCTAGTGTCCACCAGGGGGCGACTCCTCTGGTTGTATAGAAGTCTATAGAAAATGACTCTACTTCTCTCTTGATTTATTACCTCAGTAAACATTGTAAACATGAGTTTATGTCTCAATCTCTAGTTTCAAGTCTTCTTCAATACAGCATGATGTTCATTTAGTACATTATGCTCCATTTAGAGTCACACAGACCATAAAGCAGGGGATGCTTTAGGGCGGGGCTACTGTGATTGACAGGTCTCTAGCAGAGACGTATACGGCGTCTCTACGTCACTCGTCCTCAGTCCAGATATGGTCACTTCCTGTTCACTGGTTGCTAAAAACAACATGGCAACGGCCTTAATCCATGATGGAGAAGCCGGACGCACTCTCTTACCAATGTTCTTGTAAATGTTTGTCAGTTTTCAAACCGTCAGAATTTGATATCCGCTTTAATTTGGAACAAAAACGTGCACGACGCAGCTTCGTAAAGGTCAAAATGTTGCATCATCACCATGCTTGGGTTTGATACGCTGTTTGCAGTATAAATGTCCAGTTTTAAAATGTTCATTGTTGTCTCTTTTGACCAGGTCTCCGTGGCTCCGGCCCCCTCCTTAGACTACACCCTCACCCCCCTCTCCGGAGACCAGTACACTGCCTGTTTGTGCGGCAGTGAGCGCAGGACCGTCAGCTGGACCATGGCCCCCTCAGCCTTAGGTGAGAGTCAGGCTTTCATCCACACTGCTGGTACAGCTGTGGGATCCACCTCAGACCAAATGATTTGACTCTCCTGGACCTTTTTTTAGGCGTCGTGAACGTGACGGTGACCGCCGAGGCCGTGGCGTCTCACGCTTCTTGCGACAACGAGATCGTGAGCGTGCCGGAGAGAGGTCGCATCGACGCGGTCACGCGGTCTCTCATCGTGAAGGTCGGTACTTTAAAACAAGATGACAAAGTCAAAGGTCTCGGATGGAAAGTCTCAATGATTTTGTTTCCTCTCAGGCTGAAGGAATTGAGATGTCAAAGACCTCCAACTGGCTGCTCTGCCCGAAAGGTCCGTGTGTTTCACACCAAACATCAGTTCATCACACTGTTGTAGAGCAGATTCATTTCATGTGATTATTGAAAGTGACTGTGAGGAACTTCTGTCTGGTGCTGAACCAGTCTCAGTGTAGTCCTGATCCTCTATGAACCAGTCTCAGTGTAGTCCTGATCCTCTATGAACCAGTCTCAGTGTAGTCCTGATCCTCTATGAACCAGTCTCAGTGTAGTCCTGATCCTCTATGAACCAGTCTCAGTGTAGTCCTGATCCTCTATGAACCAGTCTCAGTGTAGTCCTGATCCTCTATATGAACCAGTCTCAGTGTAGTCCTGATCCTCTATCAGATGGTCTGTTTCTATAGAGTTGTTCTTGATGCTCGTCATCGGAGCCACCGGGTCGGATTCTGGTGAAACCAGATGAACTCATGCAGGTTCACCAGAACCTCCTTCAGCTCAGACTCCAGCAGAGACCGGTCCACCGTGGACAGACCCAGATCCTCCAGCAGAGACCGGTCCACCGTGGCAGACCTTCTCCTCTCTGGGAGTCAACACCGACACCACGCTGCTGGAGACCCAGGACGTGTTGCTGGACCCGCTGGAGGGAAGGAAGGCGCGGGAGAACCAGAACCAGGACTGAGAGGAGCAGACTGTCAGACCTGCTGCAGTAGAATGAGAGGTTTTCTAAAGGGACTCTGGTGCTCAGAGACACGACCACTTTAGTCCACAGGGACCAACAGAATCAGCACAACATGAAAGTTCCTCACAGTAGCTTTCAATACATTTGATAAACCATCGAGCATCTTATTTCCAGTCGGCCCTGTTTCAGTTCATGATCCGCTCACCATCCGTAAACCTGAATGAGGTTTCTGTTTATTGCTGATCTGTTTGTTCTCTGTCCACAGGAGAGACTCTGACTGAGGAAGTAGACCTTCAGCTCCCCGGGGACGTGATTGTTGGATCAGCCCGTGCTTCAGTATCAGTCCTGGGTAAACTAATCAATCCATTTTGGTTGAGTTTTGCTGTTAACGAAACAAATCGTTACACTTTCAAATGATCAACTTGAGATTTAAAACAAGCGAAGAGATTCTTTCAGTAGATGCATTTAAAAAACAGCTTCGTGGTGTTTTTATCAGAGCGCAACAGAAAACACAATCCTATTTAATAAACTGGAAATACACACTCCGGTACAGTAGAAGCCCCTCCATGTACAGCTTCTCATCACGTACATTTATAACAAATACCACACATTACGGTAATCAGCGTTGTTGTTCAGTCTTTGTTCATCTTGATAATAATATCGGCATAAACACGGCAGCGTCTTTTTCATTGTTTGTACCATATGGTTTATACACATACATTTATACACAGTTCCGTCCGGTCTCCACTAATATGAGGTTTCGTTTTTGTGTGTGTGCAGGTGACATTCTGGGCCGAGCCCTGAACAACCTGGATGGGCTGCTGAGGATGCCGTACGGATGTGGGGAGCAGAACATGGCGCTCCTCGCCCCCAACATCTACATCCTCCAGTACCTGAGAAACACTCAGCAGCTCACCTCCGCCATCAACGACAAGGCCATCAAGTTCCTGACCAGCGGTGAGTCCAGCAAAAAAAACGCATTTAAGACCTTAAGTTATGAGAAATGTTCCCACAGTCTGGTGCTGGATGCACCCTGGTGGTGACCTTTGTTTGCCGCCTTTCTTTCCCCCTTATTTCCTGTCGTTAAAGCGTACAAGACTTCTGACAGACATTTACTTTAAATCATGAACTCAATAAATATCAGTGTGTGTGTGATGCAGGCTACCAGAGACAGCTGAACTACAAGCACCTTGATGGAGCTTACAGCACGTTTGGATCAGGACCGGGGAACACCTGGTGAGAACAGTGATGATGTCATACAGTTTAGCTTTTCAGGGCTTGACATTAACCCTCTGCTTAAAGAAAATATGCTTTTGTTTTGGGGTTCAATCACTAATACTACAGTGTTCATCAGCCAGAAGCTTTCAAAAAACTGTCAAATAAAACCCAACACGGCGACGGCCGTAATCCAAGATGGCGACGGCAAAATCGTTGAATTTGAGTCTTCGAAACATCAGTCCACAAACCAACGATTGACGTCGCCATGACCACGTCCACTTGTTATATACAGTCTGTGCTTTACTGTGGAGCCCTGCTTTCATACTGACTGAGTCGATGATGAGATTCCACTTCATCAGCATGTTGTGATGAAATGTGACGTCACTCTTTCTTAAAACCCTGTTGTCCCTCGTGAGAAGTTCTTCAACGTGCTACACGAACACAAGCATGTACGTGACGTCTTTTTTAATCGTTTTAATGTCGCAACTTCCTCCTCAGGCTGACTGCGTTTGTGGTGCGATCGTTTGCCAAAGCCCAGTCCTTCATCTACATCGACCCGATAAAGATGGAAGAGTCCGTGAATTGGCTGAAAAATAAACAAAAAGAGAGCGGATGTTTCGAAATGTCAGGAAGACTCTTCAACAACAGAATGAAGGTAAATAAAGTCACACTGGAGTTAGCGTTAAAATATGACTTTAAACATCAGTCGTAACTTCTGTCATTTGAACAAGTTTCACTTGACAGAATTGAGACTCGTGTTCCTGTCAGACCTGCAATTTCCTCGTGACAATCTGTGAAACAGGACACGGACACTATTTACTAACTGGTATCAGCAGTTGTGCAGCCAATTGGAAAATAATCACGTTTCAGATCGTATCACAGATCAGATCAGCACAAAAGAAACTAATAAAGCGAATTACTTTTAGATTCCTGATCACGTGTTTTTTTGCCGCTGATACTAATTATTGATCATTGCTGATCCATATTAACAGATACAGATCCCTTTGTTGTGTGACTGGAGCAGCTGCTCGACAGAATATTTGTATTTACTTTCATCGTCTCAAAAATCATTTAAACAGACGGTGCTGCTAACGCTACTAGCTCTCCTCCTGTTGGTTAGCCGTTAGCGGTGCTGCTAACGTTACTAGCTCTCCTGTTGGTTAGCGGTACTGCTAACGTTACTAGCTCTCCTCCTGCTGGTTAGCCGTTAGCGGTGCTGCTAACGTTACTAGCTCTCCTCCTGTTGGTTAGCCGTTAGCGGTGCTGCTAACGTTACTAGCTCTCCTGTTGGTTAGCGGTACTGCTAACGTTACTAGCTCTCCTCCTGCTGGTTAGCCGTTAGCGGTGCTGCTAACGTTACTAGCTGTCCTCCTGTTGGTTAGCGGTGCTGCTAACGTTACTAGCTGTCCTCCTGTTGGTTAACGTAACGATGGCCTGCCTCGGTCGGCGCTAGCTGCTATTGGCCTGTCTCGAACGATTCCGTCGTGACGCCCTTTCCGGTCATTACGCTGTCATTTTTTTCAGCAATCGCCAACCAAATGTAAATAATATTAATTCATACATATCAAATTATCTATGTACGTTTATATGTCTAAATACTATAGGAAAGTGACTTTGATGAGAGAAAGCAGAAAGAACGCTCGGGCGACGCTAAAACAGCTCAAACGGAAATTAAGGAGCTTTTATTGCATCATTTGGAGTTGTTGAAGCGTGATATCTTATTGTGAAGGACAGAACTACGGTCCCGGATGTGTTGACAGCATTGATGGTCATTTTTGCGACCCTGGAACAAGCGAATATCCCCGAAAAACCAGCAGCAGCCAGTGTTTACAACGAGGATAGAAGTCCCCACGGATTAGGCCAATAGCAGTGCACGGCTAATTCACCGGTGTTAGCATCGTTTTAATGACTCTGGTAAAGGCAAAGCTAACTGTAATAATTACAACAATATTTCGTTTGAAAGGTACGAAGTTTAACTTCAGTTTAACACCATTAAATCAACTGAAAACATTACACGATCATTTTTATCAACATTGTAAGTGAATTGTATTGAAACATTAGCTAAAAACTGTCCGGTTTGGGGTACAACTCCGTTATTTACACTGTGATGGTCAACGTCACACTGTGAGGGGGGTCCGTACGGCTCATCAACGGTCCGTTACTCCTCTACTGGTCACCAGTGATCAAAGTCTCGATGTTGGATGTTCTCTGATGATCTTTGTGTCTCATCATGTTTCCTCTGCAGGGCGGCGTGTCTGATGAAGTGACTCTCACTGCTTACATGACTGCTGCCTTCCTGGAGATGAATACGGCCGTAGAAGTGAGTAGAAACAACTAATGCACCACGAATAATATAACTTTAGATCACAATTTTCCTTTGTAATGATTTGTACACAAACCAAGAACTTGACACAGACAAGAAAGAAATTCCCCAAAATCAACACAAACCTTTACAAAAAGTACAAATCAGTGAGGAAATGAACAAGTTCATCAAACCAAACTAAGATCAAACTCAACAAAATACCCAAAACTCACACACGTCTTCTACAGTTTGGTTCAATACCAGAAACTACCACTAGGTGTTGCTGTACTATTTATATTAAAGTAAATGAAAAGAATAATAAATGATAAAAGCTCGCGAGAAACGGCTGTAATGAGTTATTATAGTTTCTGATATACTTTTTTGTAAATAAATGTCAATCTTAGTTCATTTTGTATTAATATTATAACATTATTTCAAACATTCAGTCTGTCTGAGATTGTCGTTTCTTGTCAGTTTTATTCTATCAACAGCAGGTCAATCGGATTCTTTTTGATCTTTTTCTTCCATTAACTGAAGTTCTTTGTCTAAAGTTTTGCTGAATATATGAATTCGTTAGAATGAACTTGTTGTAGAACAATAAAACGAGTTGTTCGTCATCTGTTCCAGGACCCTAGAGTACAGAAGAGCCTGTTGTGCCTGAAAGAGTCCATGCGGGACCTCAGTAACACCTACACCACGGCTCTGATGGCGTACGTCTTCACCCTGGCAGGAGACATGCAGACCAGAGGCCACCTTCTGGGGCACCTGGACTCGGTCTCAATACAACAAGGTGAGTAGGGATCCTCCTGAAGGAAATCTCTCATTCATCACTGTGAATGGAGCTTCACGTGTCTGTTTTTACGTCTGTTTTTAGGCGGTTTCCTCCACTGGTCTCAGACTTCAACGTCGGCCTCTCTCTCCGTGGAGATCAGCTCCTACGTGCTGCTGGTCAAACTCGGCGCCTCTCCGACGGCCGAAGACCTCGGCTACGCCACGCGCATCGTCAGGTGGCTGACGACCCAGCAGAACCACTACGGAGGCTTCTCCTCCACACAGGTAGGAAAAACACAACGGGAAGCGTAAAGTGCTGGACTGAGTTAAAACGAACAAAGTATTCTCTTCTGGGACAAACAAACTCTGGCTTAGCTGTGACCTGTAGAGAGGTGAAGTCCTGCCCCTTCAGGTGCACCACCATGGGACCTTATTTCAGAACAAATATAATAATAATAATAATAATAATAATAATAATAATAACTATTTGTATCGCACCTTTAAAAACAGAGTTTACGAAGTGCTTTGACAGACAAAGCAGCAAAATAAAGGCAATAATGAGACAATCGCTCCGATAAAAATAGACTAAGAAATAAATAAAAAGTAAAATAAATTTAGTCAAATACTTTTGTAAAATCAACCAATGAAACAGAAAATGTGTTGGAAATATGTACGGGAGACAAACTGTCAATTTCTTGTGAAATATTAGTGTGGCTGCTACTGCCCGAAGACGTTGCATATCTATCTATAGATCTATATATATCTAGATATTCTATCGATATATCTATATCTATATTTCACGCCAACATTACCAATAGTGTCGTTGAGTTTCAATTGAACTTTTCTGCATTTTAGATTCTTAGATTGATTCTTGTCTTCGTGATGGACAGTCCACAAATGGCTCCCGTCATTTCTGTGTTGGAGATCACCAAAATATTATGCTCAACAAAGAGGGAAGACTCTGCAGAACACGTTGATATCATTTTGATGTTTGGTGTTAATAATGTGAGCTGCAGAGCAAAATACAAAACTGGTACGTCTGCTTTCTTTGAGGAGTTAGTGGTGAGATTAACATGGAGCAGTTGGTCGGAGTTCATGTCGCTCTTTGAGCCAAATGTGTAAGTCGGTTGGATTCCATAGACTCACGCATGCGACAAACACGAAATGTTCTGTCATTTTGGCCACAAATTGTGGGACTCGGTGCAATTTATTTGGAAAAATCACAGAAGACTTTCATGCTCTGATCGTGATGTCATCACTCTAGCGCTGAACATTCCGTGCAACACACACTCATTATAAAATCTGAAACGGAGCCAAAATGTTCCTGAAACTTAATCTGTGACTTCATGAAAACTGTGCTAGCTATCAAAATGTCCCTTTGGCTCAAAGTGCAGCGTTTTGTCAACGTGTTAAATTGACAAACGTGTAGTTTGTGGCACAATTAAAACGGGATTAAAATAGAAATTCAACAGTTAGAGACCTGAAGTTGGTGAAGTGAACTGCTACATATGAAAGCTGCTGCATGTAGAAACAAAAGTGAAATACATTCACGCACATGAAGTACGTTGTGTGTGTTGTAGGACACAGTGGTGGCGCTTCAGGCTCTGGCGCTCTACTCCACGCTGGTGTTCAGTCCCGGTGGGTCGAGCACGGTGACGGTCCGGTCTCCCAGCGAACAGCTGACGTTTGACGTGAACCAGAACAACAAGCTGCTCTACCAGGAGAAGCTGCTGCAGGACGTGACGGGAAGGTTCATCCTGGAGGTGCAGGGCAGTGCATGCGCTGTGATGCAGGTCAGTACGTGCACCCCCACAAACACTGATGATACGACCGAAAGTCAAATTACCACCAACAAATGTCTGTTCTGCTCCTACTTCATTTCTATGCCCGTAACGCAGGAGAAAAGACAGATATACGTTTCATGTTTTAGTGGGAGGTGATTTAACAACATTCTTCAGACTGTACTTCTCAAGCCTGATGCATCATGAATTTGAACAATTTTGAGGAAAAGACATTCTTGTTTATGAATATTAAAGCTCCCCTTGTGTCCCTCTTTCTCAGCTTTCGCATCACTATAACATCCCGACTCCCACTGCTGTCACCACTCTCAGTGTCGAGGTCACACCAGAGGCCAGCTGCCCCAGCAAAAGACTCACTCTGAGGATCACGGTCCAGTAAGTGGTCAGCAGGCAGAGCCCCGTGAACTCAGTAACCGTTGGTAGTGATGCGTGGGAGACGTGTTCATAACTTGGGAGCAGATCAACATCAGTTTTTATGTCCTTGTATTGTAGGTATATTGGAAAGGAGATCAGTACAAACATGGTGATCCTGGATATGAAAATGCTCTCTGGGTTTGTCCCAGACCCAGAGTCTTTGAGTGCGGTGAGTTTCTTACATTCACTGTCACCTTTAGGCCTCATCCACACTGCTACGTGTTCCTGTTGTGCTCTCTGTCCAGACCACAGACTGCATGTGAGAAGTGGACGTAGTCGTTGTGACTCATTGGTTTGTGGATGTTTTAAGGGGCTCCAGTTTGGCATTTAGGCCGTCGCCGTCTTAGCTTTTTTATCAACCAGTGAACAGGAAGTGACCACATCTGGACTGAAGAGTGAGTAGAGACCTGTCAATCACTGTGTAGCCCCGCCCTAAAGCATCCCCTGCTTTATGGTCTGTGACTCTAAATGGACCATAATGTACTAAATGAACATCATGCTGTATTGAAGAAGACTTGAAACTAGAGATTGAGACATAAACTCATGTTTACAATGTTTACTGAGGTAATAAATCAAGAGAGAAGTAGAGTCATTTTCTATAGACTTCTATACAACCAGAGGAGTCGCCCCCTGGTGGACACTAGAGTCATTTTCTCCATTTAGAGTTATTTTGTGAAGTCAGAATTCACGCTTTGTTAGTTCATTCAGAAAGCAAGCATTTTAAAAGTTATTTGCTTGTCGTCTTGTTGAGAGCGTTTGGATCGATGCGTGCTATGCTAACATGCTAGCGGCTCCATCGACACTCAAAATAGCGTCATCGCTGCTAAACGTAGTCGTGTGGATGTAGCCTTGGTAGAAATAGAAAGTTGTCGCCTGTTGATGACGCACCCGGCTGACTTGTGGTCTCATCGCAGCTCAAAGGCGCCCTGCTGGTGGATCGAGTGGAACACAACGGGGATCACGTCCTGGTCTACATAACGCAGGTGAGGAGGAATTCACAGCCGGGAAACGAGACTCGACGCTCCAACATGTTGTGACTCACGGCGGTGTCTTGTTTTCTTTCCTTCTCAACAGTTACTGAAGGAGGTACCCATCAACTACAGACTGGAGCTCATTCAGGAGCTCCCTGTGCAGAACCTGAAGCCAGCCGTGGTCAAGATCTACGACTACTACCAGCCGAGTGAGACCCGAAGAACAGTCATCGCAATACTGATCCTAGTCATACATGTGTTCACTGTCAATCAATCTCTTCTTCTTTGTTTTCTCTCAGGTGACCAGGACGACACAGAATACATCTACCCGTGTTCCAGGTAACAATCTGTCACATGCAGGAGCACTGCTATGGCTCTATATGCTGAATGTCATTTAATGAGCAAAAACATTTTCACTGCAACCTCAAAAAGTCTGTTTAGTTTATTTATTTATTGTTGCACAATTGAAACAAAGATAACGGAGGTGAATAATATCACAGCGCAGGAAGAGGCAACTGGGCTTATTTGAAGCCTCCGCTTGTTACAATATTACAGAGAACTTAAAATGATTATGCACAAGATATGAATACACAACATATCAGTGACGAGATGTTTTTACAAGATATGAAATACGCACAACATTTTAGAATCGGTCTGTAGATCCTCATCAATGTCACAGTGAATGTTTGTGTTTATGTTCTTGCAGCTTGAAGAGGGAAGCAGAGTCGAGCGGTCGCTGATTCCAGTGAAAGATGCGTGTTGTGTTCCTGAACACCGCGTCTACAAACACTCAACACATGTTGTCCTTTTGCAGCTGTGAACTATTGTATGACGGACAATAAAGTGATGTGATGTGAATGCGGCTCCTAAAACTGTCTTTTGTTGAACTTCGACTATTTCATCGCATTCCAAAATGAAGAGCACTTTTATATTGTCCCATTAAATCCTGGTATCTCCCCCATAAACACAGAAATACTGCAAAAAGCAGTAAAATGGTAAACAAATGCGTAATGTGAGTCACAAGGTGTAATTATTCTGAAACCACTTTGATACAGATAAAAAATAAAAAGGTTTTCTAAAGAGACTGTGGTGCTGGGGAACACTACCACTTTTGTCCACAGGGACCGCCAAAAACAAAAAGGTCCTTTTTAAAATGCCTTAAATATCTGAGATCATTAAAATGTCTAACATAATACTTTAAGTTTACTTTAATTTGGAGCTTGTTTGATGCAGTTCTACATATGACAGGACAGTGGTTACACTGGCATGTCCGTCCGTCCGTCTTCCTCCTCTTATCCGGGGTCGGGTCGCGGTGGCAGCAGGCTGACTCAGACCTCCCTCTCACCGGCAACATGTCCAGCTCATTGTGGGGATCCAGAGGCGTTCAGGCCAGCTGGGAGATGTAGTCCCTCCAGCGTGTTCTGGGTCTTCCCCGGGTCTCCTCCCAGTTGGACGTGCCTGGAAAACCTCCAGTGGGAGGCGTCCAGGAGGCATCCTGACTAGATGCTGAACCACCTCAGCGGACTCCTTTCGACGTGAAGGAGCAGCGGCTCGACTCCGAGTCCCTCCTGATGACGAGCTGTCTAAGGCTGAGCCCGGCCTGAGTGAGAAACGATCCATAAGCAGCCACTAATTCTACAAATCTAATTATATAAAACAAAAGCATTATAATATTGGTGTAGACTGACCTTAATCGACCAAAAAATATATATATAATATACATGTTTTAATATTTATACACGAAATGATCCCGTACGTGTGTTATGATTTTAGTTTTATTTTATGAGATGTATAGAATATATATTATTTTGATCAGTAAATAAATCAACATTCATTTCATTACCACATCTATTTCCTGACCGATAACAAAGCATCCGCTCTCCTGCGATGACCTCTGAAGAGTTCTGTGATGTTTCATGAGGTGATCCAGTACGATAGTAGGACCTGGACCTGGTCCTGGTCTCCTCCATGGAATGCAGCCGTTAACCCTGCTTGTTCGGTGCTCCTGTGCTTTCCCTTCAGTAGCAACGAGGAAAACATCTGGAATCATGACCTCCAGCAGCAGCAGCACAGTGACGTCATCGTCTCAGTTCTATTTTATTTTTATGTTTGTTCTATTTGATAGCATTTCATAAAAAACAATCAAGGACTACACATGGCGTAACTTTAAAGGAAGTCGATAAATAAATAAATTAAAGGGGGAGAGCAAAAAAACTAACAAGCGACGTCACTTCCGGGATGTATGTGAGAGCAAAATGACAGCCGGTAGTTTTCATCAATAAAGGGAATCAAAGTAGACATCACAGGTATGTAGAACAACGCGTCATGTTTTATCAGGTGTTGACACGTGCGCTCGGCGTATTGTCACGAGCTGATGATTGAATGTATGATGTCATATCTCTGCGATCTGTGATCCATCGAGCTGCTGTCAACAACCTGCAGTCTGCATCGATTATACAGATTCATTTAGTGTTGAAAACGTGTTGTAATTATCTTAAAAAATCTAGCGAAACGCTTTTTAGTAAAAGCCAGACTCCGTTTACAAATATGTATATTTGTAATCGTTTGAGCCTTATTAATTTACATATAATATAAAAACGCGACAGTCCGACATTTCCCTCATTAACGAGCGTTGCACGAGACTTCGGCGTTAATCTCGTAGAAGAAGAATCACCGGAACTGTTAGAAATCCTCTTCCGTCCTCAGCCTGCCTGTTGTCAGGACCACCGATCACCGGACCGATGGTCGGTGCACGGTGCGGGGCTCCTGCTCCTCGTGCTCGTATAAACAGTCTAAATTGTGGCCAAATAACTGCTGATTTGTCAAAAACGTGAAAGCCGAATGTAGCGTGCTCTGTGCTGAGTCGCAGGACGTGTGAGCGCGTGCAGAGAACAGTAAAATCAGGACTTTCTTTAATGGGCTTCAGAGACGAACTCTTCACAGCTTCTCTCCCGGTTACTCCCGCGAGAGGCTCGCGCTGGTAAACATCAATCATCTGTTATAATAAGTATTCCTCTGTTAATAAGATGTTTGCTGAACTTAAGAGAACTTCGTGCTTATTGTATTAGCATCGTGTTTCATGAGATGATTTCTGATAATCAATGATACATTGATTATCAGAGTTCTGAGTTCAGTCATCAGAACCCTTTGATCTCTTCTCTACTCAGACGTCTCACTGCTGCACAATGGTTGAGCGGGTTCACACGTCGCTGGGATTGATTGTGTTGATATTGGTTGACGTTTTAAGTGTTATTGCACTGAGGTCAGGAGGTCAGTGAAGCTGCTGTTCAGCAGGCTGTAGCTGCTCTGTGCCGCTGGTTGATCTCTGACTGATGGTCCACAGTGTCATGTGGTGAGCCCACCTCCCAGTCCTCCCTCAGCCGGTCTGTTCACAGAACACTGGGCTGAAGAGGGACCAGCGTCTTCTGGAGACATCTGACAGCCAACCAGCCACTCTGGAGTAAGACGCCATACGATGAATAACAATAACAATGTTTGTGTTGTGTATGAAATTAATAAACTGACTGCTGACTTCTCTGACAGGCCGTCAGTACAAACACAGGAGAAGACTGTTGGTAGCGGTCCAGTGCAGGTCTCCTCAGGTGAGACGCTTCCTAAAACATATCGGAGCCAAGAGGAGCGTGACCTCATGTCCTGCAGGACTGTGGATCAGAGCCAAGAGGAGCGTGACCTCATGTCCTGCAGGACTGAGGATCAGAGCCAAGAGGAGCGTGACCTCATGTCCTGCAGGACTGAGGATCAGAGCCAAGAGGAGCGTGACCTCATGTCCTGTAGGACTGAGGATCAGAGCCAAGAGGAGCGTGACCTCATGTCCTGCAGGACTGAGGATCAGAGCCAAGAGGAGCGTGACCTCATGTCCTGCAGGACTGTGGATCAGAGCCAAGAGGAGCGTGACCTCATGTCCTGCAGGACTGAGGATCAGAGCCAAGAGGAGCGTGACCTCATGTCCTGTAGGACTGAGGATCAGAGCCAAGAGGAGCGTGACCTCATGTCCTGTAGGACTGAGGATCAGAGCCAAGAGGAGCGTGACCTCATGTCCTGTAGGACTGAGGATCAGAGCCAAGAGGAGCGTGACCTCATGTCCTGTAGGACTGAGGATCAGAGCCAAGAGGAGCGTGACCTCATGTCCTGTAGGACTGAGGATCAGAGCCAAGAGGAGCGTGACCTCATGTCCTGTAGGACTGAGGATCAGAGCCAAGAGGAGCGTGACCTCATGTCCTGTAGGACTGAGGATCAGAGCCAAGAGGAGCGTGACCTCATGTCCTGTAGGACTGAGGATCAGAGCCAAGAGGAGCGTGACCTCATGTCCTGCAGGACTGTGGATCAATGTCTACAATAAGACTTTAAACCAGAGATGGGAAAGTTTCCTTGAAATAAATAATCCAGCAGCGATCAGTCGACGAGGAGGGCCGGACTCAACAATAGAAGAGTGAACGGTGACACATTTCTTTTCATGCTTAAACACAATATACTGCAGATTAACATAACGGGATCATTTGTTATTTTATTTCAGCTAAACCGCGACATAATTCATGTTTCCCTGCAGCAGATTCCACAGCCAGGCTCCACCCACCAAGCGCTCAAACACACGGATCCTCGTTTTATCGATAGAAACATAAGCGATGAGAAGAAGAAGAAGTTCAACATGAACGTCGTGTTCCTCGCTTTACAACGAGCTGAAGACGCCTCCTCGTCTTCCTCGTGTCCCTCCATGTTCACTATCATCCTCTTCAATCATCAATGATCAGTTATGAATATGATCATCAATGATCAGTTATGAATATGATCATCAATGATCAGTTATGAATATGATCATCAATGATCAGTTATGAATATGATCATCAATGATCAGTTATGAATATGATCATCAATGATCAGTTA
>NC_136640.1:1788575-1813575 GCF_949748355.1 Melanostigma gelatinosum
CAAAGTGGAACAGGTGTGTTTAGCTTTTCATCAACGTAGAATGACTCGACTACGAAGAGTATATTTAAATATGTGTTTGATAGATAAATGTTCAATTAGTGGCTCATGAGTCCAATCTATCAAACGCGTCATGTGACTCCACACAGGGTTTCTAATTCCCTCTTCAATGATGCACCAGAAGGGGCGGAGCTTCATCTCTCTATAGGTTTCCATGACTCACAAGTCACAGACTACACAACTCCAGCAAATCTATTATTATTAAGACTGGCAAGAGATTTAAAACAATATGTTTGCAACAATTCTACGTGCAGAATTAAAACATTCCCGGCTTTGACTTGTCATATTTATTCCGAGTGTCGTGTTTTTGTACCTAAAATGTATAACCTGTTGTGTTCGTGTCAGCTGAGCATCCGTCTGGACCAGACCGTGGCGGAGCTGAAGAAGCAGCTGACCTCGGTGGTCCAGCTGTCCACCAGCAGCATGAGGATCTACTACATCGACAAGTGCAGCGCCTTCGGTCCGGAGGAGATGAAGTACAACACGCGGGCAGTCCACTCCTACAGCATCCAGGACGGAGACGAAATACTGGTGGTGCCCAAGACCAAGGGACCCAAGCTGGTGACTCATTGATTGATTAATTGGATTATTTGTTGATTGGTTAACTGACGCCACAAAATAATTGGAAAATGGAGCAGCATCAGAGGCCCACAAGAAAAAAAAGGATGTGAACACCATCATGGTGGGCTGCAGCCATCGTGTCTTTTCTTTATTTCAGCTTTTTTATTTTGAGGGAGCATCCACTGGAGTGCTGTAGACCAATCTGTCCCACTGGAAACAGACTCGCAGTCAGCTAGCAGCTTTAGCGCCGCATACCAGCAAAGCTTCGCTGCAGCTTCGCTGCAGCTCTGTCTCTTTATTACCATCATGCACCTGCACAGGCAAAGCATCCAACACCACTACCCCCCCATTAGCGGTGAGTGAAAGTGGGCACAAGATGAGGAAGAGCAGCAGTTGTTGAAGGATCCTGCATGAAACACTGTTCAGTGCTGGGAGCGTTTCTGGCTTCATTCTGTCGTACGGTAGTGTGATGTTTCTGTAGAAGACGCTGCATCACATTCAGATCGTTATACCAACAAAGTCAAACATCAACAAATGAACAGTCAGTGTAAAGTGCATCACAGAATATGCAGATCATAGCTCCTTAAAGAAAGGAATACTTCTCCCACAAAATGACCATTTCTTTATCAATTACTCTCCCTGTTTACCTAAGAATCCTTGAGGAAAACCGTCTCTCGTGCCTCCACAGTGAACCAAGAATCAGAAAACAGGAGTAAAACCGTGATGAATTGCAGTAAATGGAGCTTTAAAAAACATCCATTGACGTGCATCTTCGTCTACAATCTTGCCATTTAAAAGACTTCCGTCCCCACATTCTCCACCAGACAGTCGTTTAGGAAGTGTTTTAAACAGTAAGATTCACAACATTACACCACTTTATGACAAAATGGCTTCAGGCGTAGTGTGAAGACTATTTTAAGGGCGACGTTTCCTTCATCCTGTTGTGTGCTTTCTGGACTTGGGAGAAGGCTTGAGACCGGGTAGCGGGGGTCCTGTGGGGAGTTTGGGGTAAATACAAAAAAAGAAGAATCAACAAGAAGAAGAAGAGAAAGAAGAAAGAAAAGGAAGATTTTTGTGGGAGAGTAATTGATTTTGGGGACCTCAGAATTTTCTCTATGCAGACGATGTGGTTCTGTTTGCTTGTGACAACCATCATGCACCGGGGCGGTTTGTAGTCAAGATCGAAGTGGTTGTGATGAGAGTCGGTACCTAAGACTTTGAGTTTGTGGTTTCTCTGCTAGAAAACGGTGGATTGCTCCGTCTGGGTTGTGGAGTGAGTCACCATCCAACGCCGGGGGAGTTCAAGTATCTCAGGGTTTTGGGTAAACGGCAGTTTTTGGCGTCAACAGTGATGAAGATGTTGTAACAAACCATCTGAAAGATTCAAGACTCACCGGCCCTTCTACATTTCGACCCTCATCTGTTTTCATGAGCTTTTAGGGTACCAGAGAGAATGAGTGGACACAATTCGTCTAAAGAGAGAACAGACACCCGGAGGAAGCTTCGTCATAAAGGAGCCAGCTGATCAGGATCCTCCTGGAACGCCTTCCTTTGCAGAACCAGAACATGCTGGAGGAATTCTATATCTCGTCTGGCCTGTGAACGCCTCGGGAGGAGCTGTAAAACATCTGGGCTACGTTAGCTTGCTGCAGCCTAACCCCAGATGGATGGATGGATGTTTCCTTTATCACTGGGCTGATGCTGCTGTGTTTTGTTATCACTCAACGCACACTATGCACACATGTGGTGTAACTTTAATCATCACAGAGTAAATCGTTTTACTGACAATCATTCTCCTCCAATACTCAGTAGAACATGTTTCTAGTCTCTGATCATGTTTCATTGTAAACAACCAATCAGTGTTCAAACCAACAGGAGGAGAGCTAGTAACGTTAGCAGCACCGCTAACGGGTAACCAACAGGAGGAGAGCTAGTAACGTTAGCAGCACCGCTAACGGCTAACCAACAGGAGGAGAGCTAGTAACGTTAGCAGCACCGCTAACGGCTAACCAACAGGAGGAGAGCTAGTAGCGTTAGCAGCACCGCTAATGGCTAACCAACAGGAGGAGAGCTAGTAACGTTAGCAGCACCGCTAACGGGTAACCAACAGGAGGAGAGCTAGTAACGTTAGCAGCACCGCTAACGGCTAACCAACAGGAGGAGAGCTAGTAACGTTAGCAGCACCGCTAACGGCTAACCAACAGGAGGAGAGCTAGTAACGTTAGCAGCACCGTTAACGGCTAACCAACAGGAGGAGAGCTAGTAACGTTAGCAGCACCGCTAACGGCTAACCAACAGAGGTTCACTTCAGTTACACTATGATGCCTTCAGGCTCTGCTCATTTATGTGTTTCTCGTCTCTGATCTTTGATAATGCTACATTGTAAAAAAACAATCAATCTTTCTATTTCAAACATGATTTAAGTTCAGGTTGTATTGTATCATCCATCTGTTAGCTAAACCCGCTCATACAGATAGCTTTAATTAATTTGAGCTCATTCTACGTTCGATAAGGTTCCGTTTGTCATCAGCTTGTGTGTTCATGGTCGTTTTAAACTTGATGTACATATATATATGATGTTTTTACTAGTTTTTGCTGTTATCTATTTCAAATGATTATTTAGGCTTTTAAGAAGATAGCATTATTTTTTCCAATGCTCCATTTTTATGTAAGTCACATCATTTCATAATTTCTTTAAATACATTATGCTCTTGTTTCTTGGACCCTGTAGATGCTGAATCAGTGTACATGCTTTACAGTGTCTTCCAGTATTTTGTGCATCCACCTTTAAACCGCCCACAGTGATCTTCTCCTGTAAGCCTCTACAGCATTCCACATTTCACTTCATCCTGCACACGATAACGCCCACCAAAGACAGCTCACTAGGGTTATTATTATACTAATGTGGAATATACTCAGTATGTATTATACAGCATCCACCCTGTAGAAGAGGAGCGTTGATATCTGATATTTAGTGCTATTGATTTTTCCCTCTAGCGTCTGCGGAGCAGGAGATCCCAGACTCCAGATAGATATGAAATATATATATTCACATTTAGTGTTTGGAAACAAATACCTGTTAATGGAAACCTGACAGCTCTGTGTGCTTTTACCCTCCACATGCATCGATATCTCAAGTATGAAACCAGACTTCCCCGCCTTACTGTTATAGATATACTGATGTGTATTTAATAACACATGATACTGCTTTACTTGAACATTCGGAGGTGTGATATCAGGCTACGTGTGATGTGGTGCAGCAGCGACACTCAGCAGGTTAATACATTTACAACACGTGTGTCTTGGTTGTGATTAAATGAAGTACAGCCATAGAGTCGAGCACAGAGAGCTGCAGCATTACGCTCTGTCGTCCTCTTTAAAGTCACATGTCATTGTTTGCAGAGTGGGTGAGTTTTTTTTGGTATGCATGTAAGTTATTGATTTAATTGGTCACTTTACCTGCAAAGATTTATGGAATAATGAATTAGTTTTACGTGTAAATGAATTGTTTACCTGTTGAATTCCTCCAGATGTTGATGATTAGTATGTTAAGATGTTATTTACTGATTGAATGTGTCACTAAACCTGCTTAGAGTTATGGAATAATGAACTTCACACTAAGTGTTGATTTCACGTCTCTGTTGGATTCCTCTTGTCTTTAAAGAACACTATGCTGTCATCTGATGTATTTATTGCTTTCTGTTTTTTAAAGGGACAGTTCACCCCAAATCAGAACCACCTGTCGTGTTATTAACCAGTCTGGATTGTTTTGGTGTGTGTTGCCATGTCGCCGGTCTTCTCTCCAATATAATGAGAAAAAATCACATTTAAAAAACTCAACAGCGACGTCTTTTTCCAGAAGTCCTGACCCGGACACTCACGGTGCCCGCGGACCTTTCTGTGAGCGCTTCATGTAGGTACTATTTTCTTTCAACCATAGTTGAAGTAATAAAAGAATAAAGAAAGAAAATGAAGATTCATGACTAATAAAGCAACGAACAAAAAAACAAACGTTTGTTATTTATTAAGAATTTAACAAAAGCTCAGGTAATCTGCTTTGTGTGTGTTTGATAGATTCTGATTGGTACATTTTGTGACATCACCTTTTTCTAACCGAGACGTTTAAAACCAGAAACAAGAAGTCAAACTGACTGCTTGTTGTCCTTTATGTCACACTTTAATTCATAATCCAGAGATGAATGTGACATTTATATTGGTACCGCTCTCATACGTGAGAGTTTTATAAGAACATTTCTGAAAAGTGACTTCAAAGGAATCCTCGGAGGTGTAAAATATCATTAAAACAATAGGAAATCATTAACTGAAGTAGTCGTAACACCTCCTAACCCTTGAATGAACTCATCTGCTCGTGGCAGCCGGTGCATTACACACAGATCATGAATACGTTGAATGCCAGACATCTGGCAGCATTTCCTGTTTGAATGGAGACCTGTGAGACTAAATGGGTACCTGGATATTTCAGTAAATGCATCGCTTGAGTCATCAGCCGCTCTCTAAAAGTAGAGCAGCAGAGCTCACGTGGATCTCTGAGGGCTGTGTGTGACTATCGTGGTACAGACGGTTTGGGCTAAATGTGCAGGAGGTCCAGGTTTCATGTAACACCAGTCTGTTCAGAACCTGTGGCCATTAAAGCCTCACCCTTTATCGTCGGAGCCGATGAAGTGTTAAATGGAACAGAGTGAGTCCTCTTTCTTGTATTCGCGGACGTAGAGAGAGATCTGTCACTGAGTGGCCGTCTCCCTCAGCGTGTGACGCTTTGTTTCATTCACAGCAGCAGATGTTTCACAGATGGTTAAACTGCAGAATGATTCTATGACTCATTCACACATCACGGACCACGGGAGTCCTTAGTAAACTTATAAGAAACGATCTTAAGCAGCAACATCACAGCATGTTAGCAAATCAAATTAAGTTAAAGTTACTACTGTACAAGGAACTTTCACTTGTTCCTATTTATCCTCTTTAATATTAACTATTCCTTTCCTTACTTAAATCCGGTAGTATTACTTTAGTTTCTATACTGTTCAAAAATAATAGCAAAACTTCCCCCAAGGGTCAAATTACCATTGGAAAAAGTACAGGTTCCCGTATTTCCCATTGGCCACGAAAGCAGCATTTTCGCATCGAAAAAGCACTCTCTGATGTTTACACTCATCACCACGGTTACGGTGTAGACGGGGGCGTGTCGCTGACGCTAGCGGAGGTGTGAACCAATCAGATCAGAGTAGCTCTGTTACCGGACTGACGTCACGCGTTAAAGCGCACATTACCGTTAGTTGGTGGCTGAAACTCTTCAACTGCAACAAAATAAAGGTGAGTTTAGTAGAAGATGTGAGCTTACGTCAGTGTAGTGTTGCTTTAAAGCAGGTGACGGAGTAACGTGGTCCTCTATCGAGCATTAGCGATCACAGCGATAACAATGGTGTAACAAATAGCTCGTAACTACACCTTTAGGTGGTGGGGGTGGTTAGGACCCGGATGTTCTCCATTTGTGGAGGTGAGTGACTGCAGTCAAGTAGCCTAGCTACCACGTTGCATGTCGGGAATTTAAGTTAAATAACGTACCTTACACCAAAAAACACCATTTAACGCGTTTTAGAAGTCACAAAACATGACTTGACTTTTAAAAGACAGGTATATTAACGAGCTACTTATTAAAACATAAACTGTGGAATGTTTTGGGTGAAAATGAACAGCTAGAAGTCAGAAAGTTGTGTAGTATTTACAGTGAAATGTCTCGTTTACACACTTCAGTTTGCCGCGGTGGTGTCTGAACGCTACTGTTTAACTTGAGTTAAACCTGACGTTAGCTAGCTATATAACTAGTTGTAGGGTTATAGCTAGACTGGCTAGTTAACTAGTCGGTGTGCTACGCTGCTATTTGCCTCTACTCCGTCTATTAAGAACCGTAAACGGTCACACTGCAGTGCACCGGTGTTACGGCTTATCATGCGACCCTGTTAACTGGTGTTACGGTTTATCATGGACCCTGTTTAACAGGTGTTACGGTTTATCATGCGACCCTGTTAACTGGTGTTACGGTGTATCATGCGACCCTGTTAACTGGTGTTACGGTTTATAATGCGACCCTGTTAACTGGTGTTACGGTTTATTATGCAACCCTGTTAACTGACGTTACGGTTTATCAAGGGACCCCGTTAACTGTTTTAAACAGATGTCGTCACCAGTTAATTGGGTCGCTTGATAAACCGAAACACCGGTCGCCGTTATGTCTCCAGCTCTGGTGTCCAGCTCCTCCCGGTATCATGTAATGATATGACCCCTCACGGACACCGTCTTTTTTTCACATATACGTGAACTGGTTTCTTGTGCTGTAAAAAAACGTTTTTCATTTAAAAGTTTTGCAACTGTATTATAAAAGAAGATGTAACTTTATTAATTCTGAAGATCAAAGATTACACCAGAATTATAACACAAAACAATAGAATACAAATATAAACACGTGAAAAATAGTGTAATAATTATTCAATGTTAAAGAAGTAATAGTGTACAAAAATAGAATAACAGTGAGGTAAATAAAAACAAATTATATATTATAATATATATATATATATATATATATATATATATATATATATATATATATATATATATATATATATATATATATATATATATATATACAGTATACTAAATTGGAATAAGGGAGATAAGATGTAACTTTATTAGTCCCGAAGGAAATTCTTGTGTCAGAGTTCACGACAACTATTAAAATATAAAAAGTCAATTACAACAACATAAGATTAAAAGGAAGAGTAAAAATATGAAGTGTATAAGAAGTAATACAAACACATATTGGAATAAGTGAGATAACGTAGAAGATAAGTTGTATAAAGATGAAATACAGTTTGTTACAATCAGCTGTGACAGTGAATCACTTTGATGGGTCGAATGTGACAGAAACGTCTCACTCCAGACTTTACTTTCTGTGAAAAGCCAGCGTGGTGGACTCCATGTAACTCGTGTAACTCGTGTAACTCGTATAACTCCTGTAACTCCTGTAACTCATATAACTCATATAACTCATAACTCCTGTAACTCATATAACTGATGTAACTCCTGTAACTCGTATAAAGAGCCTCCATGCTCGTCCTCTCAGAGCTAATTGGAATGCCGCTGCGTGTTGCGCGCCCTGCAGAGGGTCACAGGACGTCTGCTATATTTACCGGCCGTGTAACTCGATCTGTGTTGTTCTGGAGCGCGGCGCTCACGCTCTCCTCTCACAGCCTCAGCAGCTCCTCATTGCTGTCCGTCCTATCGGCCCGGCCGCTCACAAGGGTGAGCCTCTGCACTCAGCTTCCTCCCTTTCTCTGTCCGTTGAATGCTGTGTGGGCTGCTGGTGCGTCTTCCTCAGGAGATGGTGATACAGGACGAGAGGATAACGTTCTAGAAAGGATTGTTCCAGAAGAACTGTGAGCAGCTCTGCAGGCCATGTCCTCAGTAGGATAGTGTACATGAGGAGCTGGGTGTGGAAGGTGAAATATGAGCCACCTTAATGCAGATGTACGAGATGGAGTCCAACTATCGGCTTTCTCTCTACCTGAGCTTTATATAGTTCCAGATTTTGATATCACGAGCTGAAGGACGCACCATTAATCTTTCATGGTGGGACATGAAATCTGGAGAATGTGTTGATCGGTGTGGTCTGAACTAGCTGAGAGAGAGAAGACAGAAGGACAGGTTGATTTCTGCTAGATTCTTAGTTCATGTACAGGCCTGAAGGCGACGTGATCTTCTCCTCAGGGACGGACTTCACTGTCCCACCACATGATATCAGAGCTTCTCGATATTATTGCCTACTTTTATATTTTAAGATGTGTAACGCTGCTGCTTCACTGTGTTGTCCACAGGAGTGATCCGTGTCAGAAAGCCTGTGAGCGAGTGTGTGTGTCTGCGTATGTGTGTGTGTGTGTGTGTGTGTGTATATATATGTGTGTTGACACCGCGGGGTAGCAACAGTACGATGAGCTGCCCAAGAGCCATTACTGCCTATGGGGACTGACACACACACACCGCTACAACTACAGCAGGTAACTACACATACATGCTTAAACACACACACACACACACACACACTGTCCAGTGTGAAGACCTGAAGGCTTGAGGTGTGTCCTCAAGTACATGTCGTTCATAGTGCTTTCATGTTTTTGTGTGTAAGGGCAGAGAACCTCCGGCTCTGAAGAGTGAAGCCATTTCTTCAAGTGTGTTAAAGCTGCATTCTCTCTAGTGTCCACCAGGGGGCGACTCCTCTGGTTGTATAGAAGTCTATAGAAAATGACTCTACTTCTCTCTTGATTTATTACCTCAGTAATATGGGGGGGGGGGGGGGGGGGGGGGTCCCTGCTGAAGCTTATATAACTAGTGAATAACAGCCTTGAAGTGAAGTGTGGTTGTGACAGACATCAGCAGTCTGTTATCCGCTCACATGTCAGGGTAAATATAGCAGCGCTGCTCAGAGAGCCCCAGCATGATGTCACAGCGCTCTGTGTTTGTTTAGATGCTGCAGCTGTTCTGATCAGCTGTTATTAGTCTACTGTCACAGAGCAGAGAGGAACAAGAGGCTTCAGGTCAACACTGAACAATACAATGAATAAGTCAGTCGTAACACAGACACACAGACACACACACACACACAGTAACACTCACACACACACTCTCACACACACACACACAGTAACACTCACACACACACTCACACACAGTAACACTCACACACACACACAGTAACACTCACACACACACTCACACACACACTCACACACAGTAACACTCGCGCACACACACACACACTCTCACACACAGTCTCACACACACACACACACACACACAGTAACACACACACACACACACACACACAGCAACACACACACACTCTCTCACACACAGTAACACTCACACACACAAACACAGTAACACTCACACACACACTCTCACACACACACTCAACACACAGTAACACTCACACACACACACACACAGTAACACTCACACACACACTCACACACAGTAACACTCGCACACACACACACACTCTCACACACAGTAACACTAACACACACACTTACACACCAACACTCACACACAGTAACACTCACACACACACACAGTAACACTCACACAGTAACACTCACACACACACTCTCACACACAGTAACACACACACACAGTAACACGCTCACATACACACACACACACACTCTCACACACAGTAACACACACACACAGTAACACGCTCACACACACACACACACACAGTAACACTCACAGACACACTCTCACACACAGTAACACTCACACACAGTAACACGCTCACATACACACACACACACACACACACACAGTAACACTCACACACAGTAACACACTCTCACACACAGTAACACTCACACACACTGATGTTACATTCATATAATGTCACCTCGGGCCGCGGTTTCCTGCGTCATCACACACACTCCTGAGATCATCTCTGCTCTCTGATTGGTCGGGAGGAGAGCTGAGGAGGACGATGTATAAACTGTGACTCACTTACAACAGATAATACATCAGATCACTATTGACAAGAGGAAAGTCTCTGCAGCTCTGTGGAAGCTGGTTCTATGTTGGTGTTGGTCACCTGGTGACTGTTGGTGTGTTCGTCCAGTGTTCAGCAGGCTGGTGAGAGCGCAGAGAGGGAACCAGACCTCTTCAAACACACAGACCCCGTTCACTAACACACAGACCCCGTTCACTAACACAGAGACCCCGTTCACTAACACACAGACCCCGTTCACTAACACAGAGACCCCGTTCACTAACACACAGACCCCGTTCACTAACACAGAGACTCCGTTCACTAACACAAAGACCCCGTTCACTAACACACAGACCCCGTTCACTAACACAGAGACCCCATTCACTAACACACAGACCCCGTTCACTAACACAGAGACTCCGTTCACTAACACAAAGACCCCGTTCACTAACACAGAGACCCCGTTCACTAACACACAGACCCCGTTCACTAACACACAGACCCCGTTCACTAACACACAGACCCCGTTCACTAACACACAGACCCCGTTCACTAACACAGAGACCACGTTCACTAACACAGAGACCCCGTTCACTAACACACAGACCCCATTCACTAACACAGAGACCACGTTCACTAACACAGAGACTCCGTTCACTAACACACAGACCCCGTTCACTAACACAGAGACCACGTTCACTAACACACAGACCCCGTTCACTAACACAGAGACCACGTTCACTAACACAGAGACCCCGTTCACTAACACACAGACCCCGTTCACTAACACACAGACCCCGTTCACTAACACAGAGACCACGTTCACTAACACAGAGACCCCGTTCACTAACACACAGACCCCGTTCACTAACACAGAGACCACGTTCACTAACACAGAGACTCCGTTCACTAACACAGAGACCCCGTTCACTAACACAGAGACTCCGTTCACTAACACAGAGACCCCGTTCACCAGCACAGAGACTCCGTTCACCAACACAGAGACTCCGTTCACTAACACAAAGACCATGTTCACTAACACAGAGACCCCGTTCACTAACACACAGACCCCGTTCACTAACACAGAGACCCCGTTCACTAACACACAGACCCCGTTCACTAACACAGAGACCCCGTTCACTAACACACAGACCCCGTTCACTAACACACAGACCCCGTTCACTAACACAGAGACCCCGTTCACTAACACACAGACCCCGTTCACTAACACAGAGACCCCGTTCACTAACACAGAGACTCCGTTCACTAACACAGAGACCCCGTTCACCAGCACAGAGACTCCGTTCACCAACACAGAGACTCCGTTCACTAACACAAAGACCACGTTCACTAACACAGAGACCCCGTTCACTAACACACAGACTCCGTTCACTAACACAGAGACCCCGTTCACTAACACAAAGACCACGTTCACTAACACAGAGACCCCGTTCACTAACACACAGACTCCGTTCACTAACACAGAGACCCCGTTCACTAACACACAGACTCCGTTCACTAACACAGAGACCCCGTTCACTAACACAGAGACCCCGTTCACTAACACAGAGACCACGTTCACTAACACAGAGACCCCGTTCACTAACACAGAGACTCCGTTCACTAACACAGAGACTCCGTTCACTAACACACAGAGACTCCGTTCACTAACACAGAGACTCCGTTCACTAACACAGAGACTCCGTTCACTAACACACAGAGACTCCGTTCACTAACACAGAGACTCCGTTCACTAACACAGAGACTCCGTTCACTAACACACAGACCCCGTTCACTAACACAGAGACCACGTTCACTAACACAGAGACCCCGTTCACTAACACAGAGACTCCGTTCACTAACACACAGACCCCGTTCACTAACACACAGACCCCGTTCACTAACACAGAGACCACGTTCACTAACACAGAGACCACGTTCACTAACACAGAGACCACGTTCACTAACACAGAGACCACGTTCACTAACACAGAGACCACGTTCACTAACACAGAGACCACGTTCACTAACACAGAGACCCCGTTCACTAACACAGAGACTCCGTTCACTAACACACAGACCCCGTTCACTAACACACAGACCCCGTTCACTAACACAGAGACCACGTTCACTAACACAGAGACCACGTTCACTAACACAGAGACCACGTTCACTAACACAGAGACCACGTTCACTAACACACAGACTCCGTTCACTAACACACAGACCCCGTTCACTAACACACAGACCCCGTTCACTAACACAGAGACCACGTTCACTAACACAGAGACCACGTTCACTAACACAGAGACCACGTTCACTAACACAGAGACCACGTTCACTAACACAGAGACTCCGTTCACTAACACACAGACCCCGTTCACTAACACAGAGACCACGTTCACTAACACAGAGACCCCGTTCACTAACACAGAGACTCCGTTCACTAACACAGAGACCCCGTTCACTAACACAGAGACCCCGTTCACCAGCACGGAGACTCCGTTCACCAACACAGAGACTCCGTTCACTAACACAAAGACCATGTTCACTAACACAGAGACCCCGTTCACTAACACACAGACCCCGTTCACTAACACAGAGACCCCGTTCACTAACACACAGACCCCGTTCACTAACACAGAGACCCCGTTCACTAACACACAGACCCCGTTCACTAACACACAGACCCCGTTCACTAACACAGAGACCCCGTTCACTAACACACAGACCCCGTTCACTAACACAGAGACCCCGTTCACTAACACAGAGACTCCGTTCACTAACACAGAGACCCCGTTCACCAGCACAGAGACTCCGTTCGCCAACACAGAGACTCCGTTCACTAACACAAAGACCACGTTCACTAACACAGAGACCCCGTTCACTAACACACAGACTCCGTTCACTAACACAGAGACCCCGTTCACTAACACAAAGACCACGTTCACTAACACAGAGACCCCGTTCACTAACACACAGACTCCGTTCACTAACACAGAGACCCCGTTCACTAACACACAGACTCCGTTCACTAACACAGAGACCCCGTTCACTAACACAGAGACCCCGTTCACTAACACAGAGACCCCGTTCACTAACACAGAGACTCCGTTCACTAACACAGAGACTCCGTTCACTAACACACAGAGACTCCGTTCACTAACACAGAGACTCCGTTCACTAACACAGAGACTCCGTTCACTAACACACAGAGACTCCGTTCACTAACACAGAGACTCCGTTCACTGACACAGAGACTCTGTTCACTAACACAGAGACTCCGTTCACTAACACAGAGACTCCGTTCACTAACACACAGAGACTCCGTTCACTAACACAGAGACTCCGTTCACTAACACAGAGACTCCGTTCACTAACACAGAGACTCCGTTCACTAACACAGAGACTCCGTTCACTGACACAGAGACTCTGTTCACTAACACAGAGACTCCGTTCACTAACACAGAGACTCCGTTCACTGACACAGAGACTCTGTTCACTAACACAGAGACTCCGTTCACCAACACACAGACCTATCTATCTGCCTACTCCAGATCCATAAAGCTGAATTATTGATAAACCTGTTCACACACAGAGACACAGAGAAATAGGACACTCCCTCGCTGAACTCAACACCAGATTATTCAGATGCTGGCTGTTGTGAACAAGAGCCTCTCTCTCTCTCTCTCTCTCTCTCTCTCTGTGTCTCTCTCTCTCTCTCTCTCTCTCTCTCTGTCTCTCTCTCTGTCTCTCTCTCTCTCACTCTCTCTCTCTGTCTCTGTCTCTCTCTCTGTCTCTCTCTCTCTCTGTCTCTCTCTCACTCTCTCTCTCTCTCTGTCTCAGTCTCAGTCTCTCTCTCTCTCTCTGTCTCTGTCGTCTCTGCCTGGTTTCATCCCCATTTTAGAGGTCAAAATAGCTAGACCAGCATTTTTGATAAGGTAGAACACTGAATGTCTTGAGTGTAAATGAGTCTGTAAATGGGTTTCAGTAATGTAAAGGAAATGAAATTATCAGTAAAAGGGTTAAAGAGTGAGAAGATGCTGCTATCATCCTTTAAATCAGGACAATCAGTGGTTCACAGTGAGCGCAGCATCACTTTCATCATGTTCTGCCAGAAGAGTGGAAGTGTTTCCATCAGTGCTGCACATTGCTGAGTCATTCTGTGTCTTTGAAAGCAGATGAGTGCTGAGTGGAGCGCAGACGGCTGCCGTCTGCTGTCGTGTCCACGTATTGATCCGATGGTTGCCGATGAGTAACACTCGTGTCTCTCTTTTGCCGTTGGCTGCAGTCGATGCCGTCTCCCAGAGGCTCTCCCTTCTCTGTGGCTGTGAAATAAGCAGCATCAGCAGCATGTCCCGTGTCTCCGCCACCGCCAAGCGCTACACCAGCCCCTCCTCCTACACCAGCCCCTCCTCCTACACCAGCCCCTCCTCCTACACCAGCCCCTCCTCCTACACCAGCCCCTACAGCTCCTACAGCTCCTCCCTGACGCCGGGCCTCAGCTCCTACAGCGAGCGAGACCGGCTGTCGTCCTACAGGTCGCCCGCCTCCATCACCTCCTCCTCAAGTTACTCCTCCAGCTATCTGAGCAGCTCCGCCGCCCGCAGCCGCAACTACAGCACCTCCTCCTCAGACCCAGACCGAGGTCGGACCGTCCCGCGCACCGACATCCTCGGAAGCAGCAGCATCAGCAGCCGGCGGAGCGAGAGCCTCAGCAGAACCCCCGTCAAGAGCTATGGAGGCTCGGGGCTGAGCGGTGGGTCGGCCTACACCGGCTACAGTTCCTACTCTCCCTCTTCCTCGGCCCAGTCCAGCTACCTCTCCTCCTCCTCCTCATCGGTGGCCTCCAGCATCGCGCTCAGCCGCCGGAGATCCGTGTCCCAGAGTGACTTGAGCAGGGACCTGGCCTCCCTGGGCCTGAGCGATGCCTCCTCTTCTTCCACCAGCGCCCTGCGGAGCTACCGCAGTCGGGCCACCGACGTGGCCAACTCCTACGGCACCGGCTCCCGCCCGGGCTGCTCGGGCCTGCCGCGGAGCTCCACCCAGGAGGCCTTCAGCAGCAGCAGCAGAGGGATCAGCTCTTCGTCGTGGGAGCCGAGCAGTAACAGGCTGGCCGACTCCTCCGCCCGGGACTCCACGGTAAGACACATGCTTATTGAGGATTCATGTCCAGGGTTTCTTCATTTCTTCAGTTCCACACACACAGAGAAGCCCAACAACACACTGTTGTTCCGATTAATTTGGTTTGTTTCACAATGCCAGACATTTCGCTCTCTCGTGGCTTTAACATTCATTGATCGTAAAAATGACTCGTACGTCAAGACATCTCACAAGTTGCCTTATTTTTCTCTTGATATCTTCTTCTAACCGGAGGTCATTATTCCAGTATTGAGCTCAATGGCTGTTTGACAAACCAGCATGGACACCCGACCCTCTGCCGGACCCATCGGTCAGCTATAGCTTGCACCTCTGCAGGCCACCGTCCTCATCTCTGAACTCAGTAAGAATGACCCGAGCGGCCACGTCAGAAGGCACAACTGACCCACTTCCTCCTCAGGATTAGTCCAGATAAGCGCTTACATGAGTGGAGGAGGAGGAGAGAGTGGGTGGTAGGAAGGAGGAAGAGTGGAAAAGAGAATTAGTGGAAAGTGCTTTTCAGTGGATGTCAGGTAGTTAGAACCAAGAACAAACATCTCTGGATTCACTTCACTGTTAAAGGGACATAAAAAAGAATTCCGTTGTTCACATTCCTTCAACATTCTGTTTCTGTGAATGTTTTGGTCTCTCCAGTTATTGGAAGTCATAGAGAGGTGAAGTCCCGCCTCTGGGACCTTATTTCAGAAGAAATGTGTGCAGAAGTCAGCTGCGTTAGATATTGAACTGTGCCATGAATTAAACATGATGTTTCTCAATTTAAAAGATAATCTTGCACGTTGTACGCTTTAGATTTGTTCCAATCTCAAGCGTACAACGTGACCTCATCATTGAAAGTGTGTTAGTATCCAGTGGAGTCCTACAGAATCAGTGATAGTTTCATTTCCCCTGAAAATAGCTTTTTTTCTCCAAAGCAAGTTAAACTCTCAGAAGCTTAAAAACAAAAACACAGCAGACCCATGAACAGAAACAGAAACAGAACCATAGATAGCAGCTGACAGCAGTCTGCTGAATGACTGTAACGTAAGAACAGGAACATCATTGATGAATGGGTTTTAGAGATTTACAAACAAGAATAATAAAGTTGATTCTTTTCTTAATTATACTCAATACAATACAATCAAATATAATCTATAAGAGTACGAGTATCAATAACATGCAGATCTCTACCAGCTCCACAGGCTCATCAGCAGCTGTTTGGCACTTTTGCCAAAGCAGCAGTTCTTTAAATCCACGTGAGTGATCCAGAGGTAGCGTCTCTCCCCCTCCCCCTCTTCAAACCCCCCGCACACATGTCATCAGTCAGCAGGGTAGAGAACGCTGTGCACCTTCAGGAACATGTTGGGTTTAAATTTAAACCCTGGAGTCTAATGGGCCTAATCTATGTGAGGGACTCGAGCAGATAACCTCCTGGATATCATCGCTCTGCTTTACACCGGACTGCTGCACATCAGCTCTCACAATACAAGCATTGACCTTTTGTTCCCTCTCTTTCCACCTCAAGGATTTACACACACACACACACACACACACACACACACACACACACACACACACACACACACGGTTATCCTGGTGGAATGTGCTCGCTGGTTATTTGTTGTGTACACACTCTTGAGTTTGGATCATGAGATTACTGCTGAGGACGTGTTGTACTTCTCTACCCTGTAAACCAGGAATTAATGTTGCACCCACATGATCAGTAGCTTATTTATATATATTTATATGTCAAATATATACAAATATATAAATATATTTCACCAAATATATATAAATATAAATATATGTGAAAACAAAGGATCAGTCTGGTCTTTGGCTGTGTCTGAAATTCATGTTTTATGTCAGAATTCTGTGCAGTTTCTTTATTTTTTATACATGGAGGTAAAATGTAAGACAGCATCTTCCCCCACAGATGTCACCACAGACGCCCAGTTTGTAGTGCTGCCGATATATGGATATTACAATACTTTCATCGGTCATCAATCACAACAGAGAGGTGACGTACTGTCGTCAACAAGGAAAGAGAAATAATCCATTAATCACGCGTCTGATGTTTGTCCAGTTATAACACATTTAATACTTGACTTGTTTCTGTACAGGTCTTGTATGAAGGTAATAAAGTAGTTTATGAATATGAGAGATGAGTTTATAGCTAATTCAAACCCCTCCTGGTCACAGTCGAGGTTAGTTTATAACGCTACGATATGAACCGCGAGTGAAAACAAAGCCGTTCAAAATGCTTTCATTACAGAATGCTAATTTCTGGTCTTGTGATAATATCTTTTGAATTGACAAACATCATATTTGTAATTAATGGCACAATTCAAATAAGAACAAATAGTTATTTGACTCTCGTCATTGACTTCCATTCATATTTTTGGACTTTCCCAAATGGTGAAATATTCTTTAGAGTGAAGCCAAAGCTTCATGTGTTAAAGCTGCATTCTCTCTAGTGTCCACCAGGGGGCGACTCCTCTGGTTGTATAGAAGTCTATGAGAAAATGACTCTACTTCTCTCTTGATTTATTACCTCAGTAAACATTGTAAACATGAGTTTATGTCTCAATCTCTAGTTTCAAGTCTTCTTCAATACAGCATGATGTTCATTTAGTACATTATGGTCCATTTAGAGTCACACAGACCATAAAGCAGGGGATGCTTTAGGGCGGGGCTACACGCTGATTGACAGGTCTCTAGCAGAGACGTATAAGGCGTCTCTACGTCACTCCTCCTCAGTTGAAATAAGGTCACTTCCTGTTCACTAGTTGCAAAAAACCAAGATGGCGATGGCTAAAATGCTGAACTGAAAGCTTCAAAACATCAGCTCACAAAGCAACGAGTGACGTCTTGATGACTGCGTCCACTTCTTCTTAAATACAGTCTGTGATTAAGACGTTAAACAGAATGTACGGTTGACATTGATGAGCGTTCACTTTTAATATATTTAATATATATTTATATATTTTGAATTAATTCATCGGCCATATTTGATGACTTCCCAGAGGATCTTTTATTGTATTCATCCTCTTATTGTGACAAAGTGAAACCAACAGACCGCTGAACCCCTGGTGGACCACCAGAACATCATTAAAGACCCCTTTGCATTGATCCAGTTGAACAGCAGTGTGTCTTATAGCAGAGGTCTTCAACAGGGGGTCCGGGAAATGTTTGGTTGGTTCGACAATTCTTAAATTTATTTCAAAAATGTATTTATTTATTTTTATTTTTCCAAACATGAATCTGTTCAGTATTTTAATAGTTCAGTATTGTATGAAAGATAACAGGTATCTTTATGCATGGCAGTGGCACTAATAGGCCATCACTCATTTCACTCACATTTATGTTTAAAGTGAAAACATCAGTGTGAATGTCTTGTATGATGATTATCATGCAGTTAACAGACAATGTTGATATTGGCATTGGTATCAGCTGACAAGGTGTTTATGAATGTCAGTGGCTCACTGTACCTTACACATGTTTACAATAACAACATGAACATATGAACCTGTGTGTTATTAGAATAGCTCAGTATTGAATGCACAATAAAGAGGAATGTTTACCAGGCCCAGTTTAATATAAAACATTCCTTGCCCAGGTCCTTGTTGAAGACCCCTGTCTTACAGTATAAAACAGGACCAGAACCAGGAGGCTGTAGTCCTCCGTCATAGTCCTTCAGGCTGTTACGACAGCGTGCAGAAGGATGGACTCTGACGTGTAGCGCTGGAGGCGGCCGATGACGTGTGTTGTGGGGGCGGAGCTCCAAGTCCAACCTGAAACACAATATGCATTTATTACCATTCTTACAGAGCAAACACGCGACCTACCTGCTGCTCACCTGTTCAGTGGTTTTTACCTGTTTTATCGGCCCTCCGTACTGTTAGTAGCGTCATTTAAAGGGACAGTACAGGGCTTCTATTCGGCCTGATTTTGTAGCGTGAGCTCGGTTCCGTTATATGAATGAAGTAGCTCCGGTTCCTCCGTTAGCATGCGACAGTCGTCGTACACGGTGACCGTACCCGAGGAGCCTCCCCCGGCTATGGCTGCGTTCCCGTTCCTGAAGCAGGAGATGCGGAGGAAGGGCAGCGTGTCCGGCTCCGTGCTGGTGTCCACGTTCGTGGGGCTGCTCATAAACCAAGCCAAGGTAAGAGGCGGTGCACCGGGCTCCGGTCAGGAACGGAGCAATTCAACGTGATTCCGGTAAATATGTATGCACATACAGCGCGTTAAAGCTCGGTGGACTCCGGAGAGGGTGCTTCGTGAGTCGTCTGGTTTGAACTGTGAAACGATGCTTTCTGATTCTGATGTTATTCAGTCCTAGTCAGTGTGTGTAAACACACACGGCGGTAATAAGCAGAGTGAACGCAGGCCTGCTGTAATATATGAATACTGACAATAACTATGGTCACATGATGTCGAATGTGTTAAAGCTCATCGTTTCACACCGTGTGAGAGGTTGTGTTCATGTTCTGTGACTACAGATGTTATAGGAGCGCACAGATGTTCCTTCCCTGGTGATGGTCAGCATCCTGTCAGTTTTAGGTTGAAGTGAGTCATTTTGCAGAGGTAAGCCGCTGTTCCGGGATCAGTAGGCTGCACCGGCAGGTCACTGCTTACATAAGCGCGTTTAATCCTCCTCATACATTACAGCGGCTGTGGATCCACTGTAGGGCTGTGATGGGATACATCACCAAACAAGCCGCTCTCCGGCTGCTTCCATACGGACACATGGAGGTCTGAGTAGCACGCAAGATACCGAACCGGTGTGTGTGTGTGTGTGTGTGTGTGTGTGTGTGTGTGTGTGTGTGTGTGTGTGTGTGTGTGTGTGTGTGTGTGTGTGTGTGTGTGTGTGTGTGTGTGTGTGTGTGTGTGTGTGTGTGTGTGTGTGTGTGTGTGTGTGTGTGTGTGTGTGTGTGTGTGTGAGTGAGAGAGCCAGTTCAGGATCTATATGATGATCAGTTATGTGGCTTCCTGCTTCAAATATCTCCACAGGTTGGAGGAAGCTTCTGAAATGATTTCCCCTCATGTTAGAAAGGCTTTTTCACAATAATTTAGATAAACTCCTGATGAACCAGGTGGACTCTGTGGAAGACAAAGAATAAAGGCAAGGCAGGTTTATGTAGATTCTATTGTTATTATTTATTATTTTATTTTATTTCATTTCAATTCAATTCAATTCAATTTATTTAAAAGGGACCATGTACAGTTTAAACATAAACATCTCCATCCGATGCACTGTACCAGATTGTATCTTAAGCTAATTTGCATCTGCAGTCCATTGGCAGGTCAACAAGGACAAGACAACAACACAGTAAAAGGAAAAGACATAATCCAGAGATACACCACAAAAACATGCAGGACACCCAACACAACGCCACACACAAATAACACATCAAAAATGAATGTGTGTCCATACAATCAAATCATAAAAGACTACAAGAATGGAGGTCAGTGTTGTGCAGTTTTTAACAGACTTTTCAAGTTGGCTTTAAAAGTGCTGATAGAGCTGCTGCTCCTCACAGCTTCAGACTGTTCTACTGCTGCTCCTCACAGTATACAACAGTGTCACATATACAACAGTGTCATCTGCATACATTTGCAGTTCTACATCCTGACACTGTTGAGGGAGATCATTCATATATAGACTGAATAATGAGGGAGCTAACACTCACCCTTGTGGAACACCCATTGTGCATTTCAGGTTGCTGGACAGGGCGTCACACATTTTAACACATTGCTTCATTTGATAAATAAGAAGACATCCAAGCCAGTGCTCTCGGTGAGAAGTTGAACGCAGAGTTTCGATATTAACACATCGTGATTGACTGTATCAAAAGCTTTGCGTATCTAAAAACACAGCACCAACTGCTCCTCCTTTATCGATGTTTACAGGAGGATGTTTATGTCATGATGTCTGTAATTAAAGGACAAAAAATGAACCAAATAAATGTAATCACTCCATAAATGATCTGCTAATGAGCGATATGTTGTTCTGTGCTGATGTCTCTTCAGCTCTCGTTGCTGATGCACCTTCAATCACAGCATCAGTGTTGTTACACTGAGATCTAACAGCTGTGTTAGCGTGCGTGTGTGTGTTAGCGTGTGTGTTAGCGTGCGTGTGTGTTAGTGCGTGTTAGCGTGCGTGTTAGCGTGCGTGTGTGTGGAGCTGCTGTGTGCCAGCGTTGTGTAATGAGGAGACATTAAACCACACGCTCAGCAACTCTCTCTGTTGTGTTGTCTCTGTCCACCTGCTCCTCTCCTCCTCCTCCTCCTCCTCCTCCTCTCCTTTGTATAGTTTATTATTATTATTATTATTATGTATGTTGTTTGTTGTGGCTCAAGGGGGGCGGCGCCCTAGCGCCCTCTATTGACCAGCCGCCACTGATGTTTTCAGTGTTTCATCACCTGAAAATGAGAGCTGTTGTGTTTTTGTTTATTGTTATTATATCTACACACTTGAAGGATTAAACCATTTATCATTTCACAAATAAATATGTCGTCCTGCTGGTTTATAACTTACTCGTTCCCTTATGTAAGCCTTCTTCTCAGTTTGTTCAAATGTCAGAGATGAAGAGCAACGCTTATTGGTTTATTTGTATTTCTTTATATATATACTACAGTAAAGTGTGTGTGTTCCTCCCTGGCAGTAACTGTCAGTGGGAGTAACTTGGCAGTGGATGTTTGGTATCATTTCTGAGGTGCTGTCACGTTGTTACACATTAGTGTTTGGTGTGTGTGTGTGTATTTGTTTGTTACACATTAGTATTTGGTTATTTTCCGTTTACTTTGTGTGATCCTGCAGTGAGCTGTGATGAGGCCTCAGTGTCACGTCCACACAGCCTGTTAGCTGTTAGCTGTTAGCTGTTAGCTGGTCGCTGTTAGCTGGTCGCTGGTCGCTGTTAGCTGTTCGCTGTTAGCTGCTCGCTGCTCGCTGCTCGCTGCTCGCTGCTCGCTGTTAGCTGTTAGCTGCTCGCTGTTAGCTGCTCGCTGCTCGCTGTTAGCTGTTAGCTGGTCGCTGCTCGCTGTTAGCTGTTAGCTGTTAGCTGTTAGCTGTTAGCTGCTCGCTGTTCGCTGTTCGCTGTTCGCTGTTAGCTGGTCGCTGGTCGCTGGTCGCTGGTCGCTGCTCGCTGTTAGCTGGTCGCTGCTCGCTGTTCGCTGTTAGCTGTTCGCTGTTAGCTGTTAGCTGCTCGCTGTTAGCTGTTCGCTGTTAGCTGCTCGCTGTTAGCTGTTCGCTGGTCGCTGGTCGCTGGTCGCTGCTCGCTGTTAGCTGGTCGCTGCTCGCTGTTAGCTGTTAGCTGCTCGCTGCTCGCTGTTAGCTGGTCGCTGGTCGCTGCTCGCTGTTAGCTGTTAGCTGTTAGCTGTTAGCTGCTCGCTGTTCGCTGTTCGCTGGTCGCTGCTCGTAAACTGTGCTGTTACTGAGGGTGAATCGTTTCATCCTTCTGTGTGCTCTTTAGATAGAAGAAGTAAATATGTTTCACAGTTAAGGGTCAACGCTGAGTGTGTGTGTGTGTGTTTGTGTGTGACTGTGTGGCTGCTAAAGGGCTCCATTCACCACAGTGGAATTTACAGGAAAGCAGGATTTAGATAAGCCATGTTTCATTAAACTGCAGGTTTTTCCACTCAACACGCTGACTCTCCTCCTGAGTCACAGCCAGAGACTCGCCAGAGAGTTATATATTATACCATATTTATATATATATATATATATATTATAATATAATAATATAATACTATTATATATTAGTGCTGGGCAAAGATTACAATATTTAATCGCGATTAATCTCATTGTTATGCGCAACAATGAATTCAAAAGTAGTGTATTGTGCACTTTTATTTAAAAGTGCTGCTATATGAACAAAAGGTCCATAACGTTTGGTTTAAACACTTTAAACACATCAGCTTTTGGTTTCCAGGCTTCACATCTTGTGTTCCTCATCTCTGTAACTACAGCAGCTGTTCAGTGATAAACAGCTGATCAGCAGCAGGTGAACACAGAGCAGCGCTGAGCAGGTAGAGAGCAGTGGAGAGTGGACAGAAGCACGACTCCAGTGATGATGATCGTGATCTTTAAAACACGAGTCCGCTATAAACCTTTGGGTTTTGTGCTGTTTCTCAAACATCTGCATCTGAGGCCATGTCCCTGATGTTTTCTAGCGCAGTGGATTCATCACATGAATGTCCTGTAATCCGTAGTTCAGGTGTGCCTACATGCTGATCAATCAGAGCAGCGCTGTGTTGCTCCTCTCTTCCATCAGACAACATTCAGTCTGTTTGTTTAAAGTCAACCAAATATCAACATTGATGAATTGATTGGAGATGAACTGGAGGAGCAGGGATTCATACGCACAGCAGAAGAAGAGAAACCATCTTTAAGTCCTCCGTTGGCTGCATCAGAGATCAGGTCCTCTGAAGGCAGCTGGGAGCCTCTGGCTGGGGTCACTCTGTGGTGACGTTGAGCCTCAGCTCTCCGGCCGACCTCCGGCTGACCTCCTCGTGTTGACGCTTAGCAGACCGAGGAGAACGTTCGCATATCACGACGAGTCACCGCGAGTCTCTCCAGCACCGATATAGACCAGGTTACATCACCTGACCGCCTGACACCTGTCATGTTTCTACTTTACAACACCCTCTGGCCCAGAACCCCAGAACCCCAGAACAGACTCTACAGAAGAACCCAGGAGAGAAGTGCAGCAGAAGTCATGTGAGCAGACAGATGCGTAACAGAGAGACTCAGACTAACTCACCTTCATGCTCCTTCTCACTAGTTACAGCTCTAAAATGTCATGTTGAACTTCCTGTTTGCTGGAGTGAGTGCAGCGCTGCATGCTGGGAGAGTTTGCCGGGGCTCCTCTCAGTAAAGGTGCGTTCCTTCAGCACAGCGGGATGGATCAGGCCACCTCTCTGCTCCGCCGTTACCATGACCACAGACATTACTTCTGATTCAGAAACCATGAAAGAAGACGTGATCAGGACGAGACAAAGACGTCGTCCTCGTCTCCTCGCTGCTCAACCCGCCCACACGCTCGTTCGTCTCCTGCTCAGTTCTATAACCAGCTCAACTTGTTGCGTAACCAATGCACCGGATGTGATGTCATAGGTTCTGCAGAGCCTTCTGGACTCTTCAGAAGTCATGATGATGTGCGTAGTCTGTCGCGCGGCGCTGAGATCAACACTCTTCATTTGGTTGTTTGTGGATAGTTTGAGCTGATTCTGTCATCTGTGCATTCATCACCAGCTGACCGTGATGAAGACACAACACGCACATGTATGTGTGTTTGTCACGTGTCTGGGTTTGCTCAGGATACCAGAGAGGATGAATCAGCAGGGGTCACTTCACAGCACGCTGTAGCTTCCAGAGGAGAGGTGGTGGTGACGTTAGGCTGCTCACAGGGCGATGGTGAGTCCTGCTCATGAAGACGGCTCCACATGTGTCCTTACTGTGTCCTGAACAAGTTATTAACGGAGGAAGTAGTTCCATCATCTCTGAACTTCTCTATCTAAACGTAACACTTGGTGGTGAATGAGAGAAAGAATGCTGCCAACAGTATCATCAGAGTATTTCAGATCACAACTACTTCATTCACGCTCACTGATCAGTTTGAGGTGAAACTCTGCAAACAAAGGTTTGAAGGTTTAAAGTTATTCATGCACGTCAACACAAGAATTAGACAAAAG
>NC_136640.1:1816075-1930475 GCF_949748355.1 Melanostigma gelatinosum
GTTGTGTTAACAGATGTAACATGTGTTGTTGTGTTAACAGATGTAACGTGTGTTGTGTTGTTGTTGTGTTAACAGATGTAACATGTGTTGTTGTTGTTGTGTTAACAGATGTAACGTGTGTTGTTGGTGTGTTGTTGTTGTGTTAACAGATGTAACGTGTGTTGTTGTTGTTGTGTTAATAGATGTAACGTGTGTTGTTGTTGTTGTGTTAACAGATGTAAGGTGTGTTGTTGTTGTGTTAACAGATGTAACGTGTGTTGTTGTTGTTGTGTTAACAGATGTAACGTGTGTTGTTGGTGTGTTGTTGTTGTGTTAACAGATGTAACGTGTGTTGTTGGTGTGTTGTTGTTGTGTTAACATATGTAACGTGTGTTGTTGTTGTGTTAACAGATGTAACGTGTGTTGTTGTTGTTGTGTTAACAGATGTAACGTGTGTTGTTGTTGTTGTGTTAACAGATGTAACGTGTGTTGTTGTTGTGTTAACAGATGTAACGTGTGTTGTTGTTGTTGTGTTAACAGATGTAACGTGTGTTGTTGTTGTGTTAACAGATGTAACGTGTGTTGTTGGTGTGTTGTTGTTGTGTTAACAGATGTAACGTGTGTTGTTGTTGTTGTGTTAACAGATGTAACGTGTGTTGTTGTTGTTGTGTTAACAGATGTAACGTGTGTTGTTGTTGTTGTGTTAACAGATTAACGTGTGTTGTTGTTGTTGTGTTAACAGGTGTAACGTGTGTTGTTGTTGTGTTAACAGATGTAACGTGTGTTGTTGTTGTTGTTGTTGTGTTAACAGATGTAACGTGTGTTGTTGTTGTTGTGTTAACAGATGTAACGTGTGTTGTTGTTGTTGTGTTAACAGCTGTAACGTGTGTTGTTGTTGTTGTGTTAACAGATGTAACGTGTGTTGTTGTGTTAACAGATGTAACGTGTGTTGTGTTGTTGTGTTAACAGATGTAACGTGTGTTGTTGTTGTTGTGTTAACAGATGTAACGTGTGTTGTTGTTGTTGTGTTAACAGATGTAACGTGTGTTGTTGTTGTTGTGTTAACAGATGTAACGTGTGTTGTTGTTGTTGTGTTAACAGATGTAACGTGTGTTGTTGTTGTTGTGTTAACAGATGTAACGTGTGTTGTTGTTGTTGTGTTAACAGATGTAACGTGTGTTGTTGGTGTGTTGTTGTTGTGTTAACAGATGTAATGTGTGTTGTTGTTGTGTTAACAGATGTAACGTGTGTTGTTGTTGTGTTAACAGATGTAACGTGTGTTGTTGTGTTAACAGATGTAACGTGTGTTGTGTTGTTGTGTTAACAGATGTAACGTGTGTTGTTGTTGTTGTGTTAACAGCTGTAACGTGTGTTGTTGTTGTTGTGTTAACAGATGTAACGTGTGTTGTTGTTGTTGTGTTAACAGCTGTAACGTGTGTTGTTGTTGTTGTGTTAACAGATGTAACGTGTGTTGTGTTAACAGATGTAACGTGTGTTGTGTTGTTGTGTTAACAGATGTAACGTGTGTTGTTGTTGTTGTGTTAACAGATGTAACGTGTGTTGTTGTTGTTGTGTTAACAGATGTAACGTGTGTTGTTGTTGTTGTGTTAACAGATGTAACGTGTGTTGTTGTGTTAACAGATGTAACGTGTGTTGTTATGTTAACAGATGTAATGTGTGTGTTGTTGTTGTTGTGTTAACAGATGTAACGTGTGTTGTTGGTGTGTTGTTGTTGTGTTAACAGATGTAATGTGTGTTGTTGTTGTGTTAACAGATGTAATGTGTGTTGTTGTGTTAACAGATGTAACGTGTGTTGTGTTGTTGTGTTAACAGATGTAACGTGTGTTGTTGTTGTTGTGTTAACAGATGTAACGTGTGTTGTGTTGTTGTGTTAACAGATGTAACGTGTGTGTTGTTGTTGTTGTGTTAACAGATGTAACATGTGTTGTTGGTGTGTTGTTGTTGTGTTAACAGATGTAACGTGTGTTGTTGGTGTTGTGTTAACAGATGTAACGTGTGTTGTTGTTGTTGTGTTAACAGATGTAACGTGTGTTGTTGTTGTTGTGTTAACAGATGTAATGTGTGTTGTTGTTGTTGTGTTAACAGATGTTACGTGTGTTGTTGGTGTGTTGTTGTTGTGTTAACAGATGTAACGTGTGTTGTTGGTGTGTTGTTGTTGTGTTAACAGATGTAACGTGTGTTGTTGGTGTTGTGTTAACAGATGTAACGTGTGTTGTTGTTGTTGTGTTAACAGATGTAACGTGTGTTGTTGTTGTTGTGTTAACAGATGTAATGTGTGTTGTTGTTGTGTTAACAGATGTAACGTGTGTTGTTGTGTTAACAGATGTAACGTGTGTTGTGTTGTTGTGTTAACAGATGTAACGTGTGTTGTTGTTGTGTTAACAGATGTAACGTGTGTTGTGTTGTTGTGTTAACAGATGTAACGTGTGTGTTGTTGTTGTTGTGTTAACAGATGTAACGTGTGTTGTTGGTGTGTTGTTGTTGTGTTAACAGATGTAACGTGTGTTGTTGGTGTTGTGTTAACAGATGTAACGTGTGTTGTTGTTGTTGTGTTAACAGATGTAACGTGTGTTGTTGTTGTTGTTGTTGTGTTAACAGATGTAACGTGTGTTGTTGTTGTTGTGTTAACAGATGTAACGTGTGTTGTGTTGTTAACAGATGTAATGTGTGTGTTGTTGTTGTTGTGTTAACAGATGTAACGTGTGTTGTTGGTGTGTTGTTGTTGTGTTAACAGATGTAATGTGTGTTGTTGTTGTGTTAACAGATGTAACGTGTGTTGTTGTTGTTGTGTTAACAGATGTAACGTGTGTTGTGTTGTTGTGTTAACAGATGTAACGTGTGTTGTTGTTGTTGTTGTGTTAACAGATGTAACGTGTGTTGTTGTTGTTGTGTTAACAGCTGTAACGTGTGTTGTTGTTGTTGTGTTAACAGATGTAACGTGTGTTGTTGTGTTAACAGATGTAACGTGTGTTGTTGTTGTTGTGTTAACAGATGTAACGTGTGTTGTGTTGTTGTGTCAACAGATGTAACGTGTGTTGTGTTGTTGTGTTAACAGATGTAACGTGTGTTGTGTTGTTGTGTTAACAGATGTAACGTGTGTTGTGTTGTTGTCTTGCTGCAGTGTTTCATGAACAGCATCCTGCAGTGTCTCAGCAACACCCACAGCCTGAGAGACTACTGCCTGCACAACTCGCACCGCAGAGACCTTAACAACAACAGCCGCACCAACACGGCCCTCATGGAAGGTGAGAGACGGGCCCCTAGAGGCCACTTCCTGTTTACCTGAGGTTCAGACCAACACGGTTCTTATAGGTCCAGCATTACAGACACAGGGTCAGAGAACTAGTTGTCTTTAGTTCACCATCAACATGAAGACGACACCAAACAGAAGCAGAAGCATTAGAAGGTGAAAGCAGACATGAAGCGGTTAATGTGTGGGAGAAGCGAAGACGTTCTGCTTTCATTCAATGGATGAAACATCACATTAACTCTTGAGAGTAATCATACAGGTGGTTTCATGACACAGCAAAGAGATCAAAAGGTCTGCAGTGGAGTCAGGATGTTGGATTCACGTTTGGTAGCCGGTCCTTGGACCTCACACAGGACAAGAGGAGGAGGTTCTGAGGATGGAAGAACGAAAGAACACGAAGCAACATCAACGCGTCATGTGATGTCTTAGTTGAGTCCATTGAGTTAAAGCTGAGCGGAGGAAGCATCAGATGGAGACACGTCTTCTTCTTCTGCAACTTCAAACACTGACATGCAGCACATGACCGTCACATGACCGTCACATGATGAACAGCAGCACAGAGTCACCGAGGCAACAAACAGCTCCAGCACAAAGACGTAACCGGACTGTTCTCTTTGTTCTCCGTGTTCTCCGCAGAGTTCGCTAAGCTGATCCAGACCATGTGGACGTCGTCCAGCAGTGAAGCCGTCAGTCCGTCTGAGTTCAAGACTCAGATCCAGAGATACGCTCCCAGATTCGTGGGATACAAGTGAGCTTTGCTTCAGTCTTCACGTCTTTGAGGAGCTCTGAGCGCCGCCTCTGTCTGATGATGATAATAAGAATAATGATGATGATGATGATGTTCCTCCTCCTGCAGCCAGCAGGACGCTCAGGAGTTCCTGCGGTTCCTCCTGGACGGGCTGCACAACGAGGTCAACAGGGTCAGCGTCAGGCCGAGAGGCTCCGTGGAGGACTATGACCACCTGCCGTGAGTCCCCGTCTCACCTGCATGGACACCTTCCTCCATACACAGTAACCTCAGAGAGGGGGAGGAGAGAGGGAGGGAGGAGGGATAGGAGGGAGAGGAGACAGGATGTCATCATAACTGTGTTCTGCTCTAAAGACATGTTCTACTTCTCGTCGTGGTGGTTCTGTTTCATAGAGCAGCAGAAACATAAATAGCTCTGAAACCTCGTTGAGTTCAGAGAGTTGAATGACGTTAAATGAATCCGCTTTGAAGAGAAGAACGGTCTCCTTATCTTACAGAACGTTTTGCTCGAAAGTTATAAAACTATTAAATTCAGAGAACGACATTCAAACTGAGACATCAGGTTTCCATTTTAACGCCTGCTTCACTTTCAGGGACGAAGAGAAAGGGAAGAAGATGTGGAGTAAATACCTGGAGGGAGAGGACAGTAAGGTAGTCGGTAGGTCTCACAATGTTCCACACTTCTTATTCATCTGTTGAAATCATTCAATTGTCACTTTTATTTATTTTATACATTATATATGTGTATATATATATATATATACATATATATATATATATATATATGTATATATATATATATATACATATATACGTATATATATATATATATATATGTATATATATATATATATATACGTATATATATATATATATATGTATATATATATATATATATATATATATATATATGTGTGTATGTATAATATACATGCATCTTTGTTCTCCTGCAGACGTGTTCGTGGGGCAGCTGAAGAGCTCTCTGACCTGCAGCCACTGTGGGTTCTGCTCCACCGTCTTCGACCCCTTTTGGGATCTTTCTCTACCTATCGCCAAGGTACACACACACACGCACACACACACACGCACACACACACGCACACAGGTGTAACATACACAGCTGGATGTTGGATGTCTTTGTTTTTCTTCTCTCTCTACTTACAGCTCCTAACATGAGCTCTTTGGTTTCCTCTGTGTGTGTGTGTGTGTGTGTGTGTGTGTGTGTGTGTGTGTGTGTGTGTGTGTGTGTGTGTGAGTGAGTGAGTGAGTGAGTGAGTGAGTGAGTGAGTGAGTGAGTGTGTGTGTGTGTGTGTGTGTGTGTGTGTGTGTGTGTGTGTGTGTGTGTGTGTGTGTGTGTGTGTGTGTGTGTGTGTGTGTGTGTGTGTGTGTGTGTGTGTGTGTGTGTGTGTGTGCGCTCATGTCACTGCGTCTATGTTTGGTCTCAGAAGGGCTACGGTGAGGTGAGTCTGATGGACTGCATGCGGCTCTTCACCAAAGAAGACGTCCTCGACGGAGACGAGAAGCCGGTAAGAGTCACAGGACAGACGGAGGAGGAACGAGACCGAGTACACGTACCGAGTACTGGGTACACGTACCCAGTACTCGGTACACGTACCGAGTACTGGGTACACGTACCCAGTACTCGGTACGTACTCAGTGGGTCTAGTGGTCTGGTTAAAACCAGTAGATGTGGGTCTGCTGGTCTGGTTGAAACCAGTAGATGTGGGTCTGCTGGTCTGGTTTGTAACTCGTGAGTTTCTTCTCCTCAGACGTGCTACAGGTGTAAAACTAGAAGAAGATGCATCAAGAAGTTCACGATACAGAAGTTCCCCAAGATCTTAGTGCTGCGTATCCTTTCCTGTCTGACGATGATTTATTGTGTAATATCTAATATATTAGATATTACATTGATTATACTTAAAGATGTAAATTGATTATACTTAAAGATGTAAATTGATTATACTTAAAGATGTAAATTGATTATACTTAAAGAGTAAATTGATTATACTTAAAGAGCAAATTGATTATACTTAAAGAGTAAATTGAACATCTACAAAGAAGCGGGTTAAGAGTGCATTGTTTCACTAACACCTAACGTTACAGCCTCGTTCAATACAAGTAAAAGTATACGATGAAAAAAAATGTATTTCTTCCATTTTAACTTTATTATTCATATAGAAAAAGAACGCTCTGTTTTTTTCACATCCTTGCTCTCTCTCACACACACACACATACAAAAACAACAGCTCAGCGATATTCTCGTGTATCTCAGACTATAACTGAGGTTTTTCTATAAAACTTCTGCAAAAGCCGACAAAACACTTGACCAATCAGATCGGTCTTTAAACATCAGTGTTTGAACTCATTTGATCTTAAGAACCTGTTGTCACGTTAGATTTGTCAGAGGGGTTTCACATCAGCTGAAGCAGTTCTTCAAACAGAAGAACATCTGTATGAATACTTGTTAGTTAAAATGGATGAAATAATAACTTTGATATCGTCTCCTTTTCCTTGTATTTTGCAAATGAAAAGCGTCTCTTTTGAGCCACAGCTTGTCACCAGTGATTATGATGAAACTAATCATATAATTATGAGAAGGAGGCTGTACCGTGAGGAGTTAGTGAAGATGTAAGACGGGTAAACGTGTTCTTAAACCGCGCAGAGTTCGCTCTGTGAGCTGACCAACAATGAACCCAGAGCCACTGACGTGTTGAAGGTTTCGTACTTGACTCCTCCCCCTCCTCTCCAGACCTGAAACGCTTCTCTGAGGCACGAAGAACCAGCAAACTCTCCACCTTTGTCAACTTCCCCCTGAAGGATCTCGATCTGCGGGAGTTCGCCTCCCAAAACAGCGGTAAGCACCCGACTCAGAGAAGAAGAAAGAGTTTGGTTTCATGTAAAAGATGGAGAATATACCAGATATGAGATTCTCTTTTACCTTCCAGCTCCTATCAAATGAAGGTGCAGCTTGATGCTACTAGAGCACCTGTGAACTCTCTCTTGCTCTGATGTACCGTAATGGTTCCTGTCTGTTCCTGTCTGTTCTGTTCCTGTCTGTTCCTGTCTGTTCCTGTCTGTTCCTGTGTGTTCCTGTCTGTTCCTGTCTGTTCCTGTCTGTTCCTGTCTGTTCCTGTGTGATCCTGTCTGTTCCTGTCTGTTCCTGTCTGTTGTGTTCCTGTCTGTTCCTGTCTGTTCCTGTGTGTTCCTGTCTGTTCCTGTCTGTTGTGTTCCTGTCTGTTCCTGTCTGTTCCTGTCTGTTCTGTTCCTGTCTGTTCTGTTCCTGTCTGTTCCTGTCTGTTCCTGTCTGTTCTGTTCCTGTCTGTTCCTGTCTGTTCCTGTCTGTTGTGTTCCTGTCTGTTCCTGTCTGTTCATGTCTGTTCTGTTCCTGTGTGTTCCTGTGTGTTCCTGTCTGTTCTGTTCCTGTCTGTTCCTGTCTGTTCTGTTCCTGTGTGTTCCTGTCTGTTCCGTTCCTGTCTGTTCCTGTCTGTGTGTTCCTGTGTGTTCCTGTGTGTTCCTGTGTGTTCCTGTCTGTTCCGTTCCTGTCTGTTCCTGTCTGTGTGTTCCTGTGTGTTCCTGTGTGTTCCTGTGTGTTCCTGTCTGTTCCTGTGTGTTCCTGTCTGTGTGTTCCTGTCTGTTGTGTTCCTGTCTGTTCCTGTGTGTTCCTGTGTGTTCCTGTGTGTTCCTGTCTGTTCCTGTGTGTTCCTGTCTGTCGGTTCCTGTCTGTTCCTGTCTGTTCCTGTCTGTCTGTTCCTGTCTGTTCCTGTGTGTTCCTGTCTGTTGTGTTCCTGTCTGTTCCTGTGTGTTCCTGTCTGTCTGTTCCTGTCTGTTCCTGTGTGTTCCTGTCTGTGTGTTCCTGTCTGTTCCTGTCTGTTCCTGTCTGTTCCTGTCTGTTGGCTCCGTCTCAGTGGACGCCGTGTACAGCCTGTACGCAGTGTCCAACCACTCAGGCACCACGATGGGAGGTCACTACACAGCCTACTGTCGCAACCCCAGCTCGGGAGAATGGTACACGTTCAACGACTCCAGGTAGGTCTTCATCATCATCATCATCTCATACTCTCATATTTCACAGCAATAATTCATAAAGAAAACAGATTACCGACGAATGAAATCACCATTTAACTTGAGCTAAATGTGACGTCTTCAGGTGTCTTAGTTTGTCCGACCGACAGTCAAAAGAAACAGAAAAACATTTGATTTACAGCGACAGGAAACACTCCTCTTGATCAACGACTGAATCCATACTTCTAAGAATAAGAGAGCGCATGATAATAATGATAATAATGACGATAATATATGATGCTGTGCTTTCTTTTTCTAAATTGAGATACACTTTGGCGCCACGTTGTATTAAAACACAAAGACAGCTTCAGTCTGCGATCAGTCGTCTGCAGCAGCTTCTCTTGTCACACGGAAGCGATGGACACCTCAGTTTTAGAGTCCTTTCTCATTTATGAGCGCATTCAAAATGATATTTCATTAAAGCTGAAGATAAATACACATGAGCAATACAATCTTTATGCATTTGCAGTGACGTCCCAGTCTTCCTCCTTGTGTCACTTCCTGTAAGTATAAAACAGAATACTAACATATAAACAGACTCCTCCTCCTCAGTCCAAATATGGTCACTTCCTGTTCACTGGTTGCAAAAAGTCAAGATGGCGACGGCCAGAAATTCCGAACTCGAGGCTTCAAAACATCCACAAACTAATGAGTGACGTCAAATGAGTTTATTTATTTTCTCCATTGCTCTGGTTTCCCACAATGCAACCTTTCCCCCCCCCCCCTTCTTTCATCCCAGAGTAACGCCAATGTCCTCCAGCCAAGTGCGCAGCAGCGACGCCTACGTCTTGTTCTACGAGCTGGCTTCCTCCTCGCGGATGTGAAGCTCCCGGAGGACTTGATGGAGACAAGACGAAAATATAAGAGTGCTGGTGGAGCCTGGACTTGTTTTCTGGACATATATCACATAAACACACACACACACACACACACACACACACACACACACACACACACACACACACACACACACACACCTCCACCAGCCTGGAGGCTGATTCTCTCCATCAGAGAGAAACTGAACATTCTCTTTCTCTCCATCTTTACTCTTCTGTCCTTCTCATTCTGGGTGGAGGTGTGTGTGTGTGTGTGTGTGTGTGTGTGTGTGTGTGTGCCTGCGCGTGTGTGTGTGTGTGTGTGTGTGTGTGTGTGTGAGGCTGTTACAGGGCAATAATCCCATCTGTCCTTCTCTATGCACTGCAAACACACCTCTTATTTCTTCTTCTTCTTCAACTCTTCTCGTTTGCCTCAAACCATTAAAAAACTCACTTGTTGCAATTCTGACCTTTTATTTTCTGGTTATAATTTACATTGTTTTTATGTTTGTTTTTTGGGGCATCATCATCCTCATCCTCATCAGCACCACTTTGGACTGTGGATGAATTGTAACAGGACTATCGTGGTTACGAGGAGCTCTTCAGCCCACCGGCCTGCTCGCCGTCCAAACAACTCTTCTTCTTCTTCTTCTTCTTCTTCTTCTTCTTCTTCTTCTTCTTCTTCTTCTTCTTCTTCTTCTTCTTCTTCTTCTTCTTCTTCTTCTTCTTCTTCTTCTTCTTCTTCTTCTTCTTCTTCTTCTTCTCCTCCTCCTCCTCCTCCTCCTCCTCCTCCTCCTCCTCCTCCTCCTCCTCCTCCTCTCAAACTCGTGTTTTTATTGAAGTTGTTTTCCCCCACGTGTGGCTGCTACTGATGTTTCTAAAAGTGCTGTGAACGGACTGAGGATCAACGGCGACGATAACTGTTTCGGTCCTCGCGAGGTCTTTTCTTCTTCTCTTGTTTCAGGCCATTGAACAACACGGAAAAGAATGTTTTAAAGAAGAAAAAAACACTATTGTATATTTTTATATCCTGATGCAATATAGAGAATGTACTATTCAATGGTGCTGAACATGACCCATAACTTTCAAGAGAGAGAAAAAAGTTATTATTTATGCTTACAGGTGATGTGTCACACTTTTTAACAGTGGCAGTCAAACACATGAGTATATGACCTATGAATGTGTGTGTGTGTGTGTATATATGTATGTATGTATATATATATATATGTGTATATATATATATATGAATGAAATAAAGTTAACAAAACTGGTTTTACTTGGTGATTGTCTCTTTAATGAATCGGCAGGTTTGGTTCAGATATGGTGACTTTAACACATGAGGATAGAAAAGAAAGAAAAAGTTTGAAATATTAAAGCAAAATCTGAGTTTTACATAAAAGGACCGAACTACAGAGGTAACGGATGCTAGAAACATCATTTATGAAGGACTGATGCGCTTTCACTGTGTACGGAGTGTGCGTTCCACCCTGTGCCCAGCAGGGGGCAGTGTGGCGCGTGTTGCTGTGATTTGGGCGGGCGTTACGACAGTAGAGTTAGACTACACCGGCGCATGCGCCCTGTGTCAGTGTGTCCTGTTTACAGAAACGTATCTGGCTGTTTGGTACCGATCCTGGGACCTGGAACAGATCTTTGGGGCCTCGTCCGGGATGAGTTATTCATTTCCCAAAAAACACACGGTGCAAAACATGGTAAACACATTTTAACATGACGCTCCGTATCTTTGAAGAAGACCGGTACTCTCTTCAAACAGGACGCTACTTCATCTGTGCACATCTAGATCCGAGCATCAATACTGCTGAATAGAACTCTTCCAATATATCTTTGACATCGATGTTGGGCTGAACTCATGTTTGACACGAGTGACGGACAACGTTGTTGGGGTGTTGCGTGGTTGTTGATGTATTTAGTTGTCTCTTATTTATGTTTCATTTTATTTTTCTTCCTGGTCTTTCTTTGCCAGGTGCATGATTTACTATTATTATTCCTTCACTGGTTTGGGATTTCTTTCTTTGCTACAAAAAAAAATTCATATCAATAAAATATTTCAGGCTATAAAATGAAATGCACAATACTCTTCTAATACTGTGCAGGTATCACCAATTCGTTTTCATGAAGAGTAACATCTTTATTGATTCATTTATGGTTTATTCCATCGTGACAGATTCAGCAGACTGTGATGTGTCAGAGGAGTCACCATGGTGACGTCACACACCTTCATCTTCATCACCTGAACATTAAGGATGTGTAAATAAAGCCAGTGACCGCTCTCATACGATCACTCCATATCTTCATTATCAGTAATAATCATGACATGAAGAAAAACATAAAGTCAATAAATTGTGTTCTATCGAACTTCCTTTTCCTTAAATTATATCCACCGATTGTTGCAATTTGGACGGCGGCGTTTTTATATTATATATAAGTCAGTAAGGCTCAAAGAACTAAGAATATACATATTTGTAAACGGAGTTTGGCTTTTTTACTAAAAAGCGTTAAGCTTCATCTTTAAAGATGATGACTCTTTTTTCCATGATAAAGGAAACGACATATATATCCATGGATACATTCACATCACTTTATTGTCCGTCATGCATTTCACGTCATACAATAGTTCACAGCTGCAAAAGGAGAACATGTGTTGAGTGTTTGTAGACGCGGTGTTCAGGAACACAACACGCATCTTTCACTGGAATCAGCGACCGCTCGACTCTGCTTCCCTCTTCAAGCTGCAAGAACATAAACACAAACATTCACTGTGACATTGATGAGGATCTACAGACCGATTCTAAAATGTTGTGCGTATTTCATATCTTGTAAAAACATCTCGTCACTGATATGTTGTGTATTCATATCTTGTGCATAATCATTTTAAGTTCTCTGTAATATTGTAACAAGCGGAGGCTTCAAATAAGCCCAGTTGCCTCTTCCTGCACTGTGATATTATTCACCTCCGTTATCTTTGTTTCAATTGTGCAAAAATAAATAAATAAACTAAACAGACTTTTTGAGGTTGCAGTGAAAATGTTTTTGCTCATTAAATGACATTCAGCATATAGAGCCATAGCAGTGCTCCTGCATGTTGTGACAGATTGTTACCTGGAACACGGGTAGATGTATTCTGTGTCGTCCTGGTCACCTGAGAGAAAACAAAGAAGAAGAGATTGATTGACAGTGAACACATGTATGACTAGGATCAGTATTGCGATGACTGTTCTTCGGGTCTCACTCGGCTGGTAGTAGTCGTAGATCTTGACCACGGCTGGCTTCAGGTTCTGCACAGGGAGCTCCTGAATGAGCTCCAGTCTGTAGTTGATGGGTACCTCCTTCAGTAACTGTTGAGAAGGAAAGAAAACAAGACACCGCCGTGAGTCACAACATGTTGGAGCGTTGAGTCTCGTTTCCCGGCTGTGAATTCCTCCTCACCTGCGTTATGTAGACCAGGACGTGATCCCCGTTGTGTTCCACTCGATCCACCAGCAGGGCGCCTTTGAGCTGCGATGAGACCACAAGTCAGCCGGGTGCGTCATCAACAGGCGACAACTTTTCTATTTCTACCAAGGCTACATCCACACGACTACGTTTAGCATCGATGACGCTATTTTGAGTGTCGATGGAGCCGCTAGCATGTTAGCATAGCACGCATCGATCCAAACGCCTCTCAACAAGACGACAAGCAAATAACTTTTAAAATGTGCTTTCTGAATGAACTAACAAAGCGTGAATTCTGACTTCACAAAATAACTCTAAATGGAGAAAATGACTCTAATGTCCACCAGGGGGCGACTCCTCTGGTTGTATAAAGTCTATAGAAAATGACTCTACTTCTCTCTTGATTTATTCCCTCAGTAAACATTGTAAACATGAGTTTATGTCTCAATCTCTAGTTTCAAGTCTTCTTCAATACAGCATGATGTTCATTTAGTACATTATGGTCCATTTAGAGTCACACAGACCATAAAGCAGGGGATGCTTTAGGGCGGGGCTACACAGTGATTGACAGGTCTCTACGTCACTCTTCAGTCCAGATGTGGTCACTTCCTGTTCACTGGTTGATAAAAAAGCTAAGACGGCGACGGCCTAAATGCCAAACTGGAGCCCCTTAAAACATCCACAAACCAATGAGTCACAACGACTACGTCCACTTCTCACATGCAGTCTGTGGTCTGGACAGAGAGCACAACAGGAACACGTAGCAGTGTGGATGAGGCCTAAAGGTGACAGTGAATGTAAGAAACTCACCGCACTCAAAGACTCTGGGTCTGGGACAAACCCAGAGAGCATTTTCATATCCAGGATCACCATGTTTGTACTGATCTCCTTTCCAATATACCTACAATACAAGGACATAAAAACTGATGTTGATCTGCTCCCAAGTTATGAACACGTCTCCCACGCATCACTACCAACGGTTACTGAGTTCACGGGGCTCTGCCTGCTGACCACTTACTGGACCGTGATCCTCAGAGTGAGTCTTTTGCTGGGGCAGCTGGCCTCTGGTGTGACCTCGACACTGAGAGTGGTGACAGCAGTGGGAGTCGGGATGTTATAGTGATGCGAAATCTGAGAAAGAGGGACACAAGGGGAGCTTTAATATTCATAAACAAGAATGTCTTTTCAAGGGGTTTTCAAGGGGTTCTCATTTTCACATGCTAGTTTTACGTTGCTGCATTCAAGCATTGACTGGGTTACTTTTGAACATGTAAACTGAGCATATACATGTATGTGAAACAATTCATATCTGATCTATATGAAAGTTAAAGTTTACAATATAGTACAAAACCCTAACCTCCTCATATTTGCATCTTTTCAGGTGAACGAAAACCAACAGGGTTAAGAATAAAAAATAAATCACCTACTGCTAAAATAAATAAAATATCTGCCTTTTCTCCTGTGTTAAAAGCATAGAAATAAAATATGAGTAGAACAGAAATTGAACACGTTGGTTGCTATGGTAACAAAAGGGAGCGGATGCAGCTCCGGAGACGGATGGCTGGCTAGTTAGCTTGTTAGCTTGTCCTCCAAACGATGGGGAGTGAGGTGGAGGAACCGTTAGACCCAGCTCATCTTCTGTTACCAGCGTAGCATTAAAGCTGGTGGAATTAGAAAGCTAGCTAACTAGCAAGTTGTCCATTAGTTAGCTAGCTAGCTAATTCCACCAGCTTTAATGCTACACAGGTATCGGAAAATTACCTGAACAAAGTTGTCACTCATCTGGCGAGAGCAATGAGCTTCCTCACACTTACGCTTCCTAACGTTTCTACTCTACTCCGTGACTTGTAGTAAGTCGGTTTAGTGTAGACAGAAGTTAGCCCGCTAACTGGCAACAGCGCAATAACAATGGCCGCCGCTCTGACCATCCTGCTACGTTGATTTAAATAGGAATATCCCTTCTACTCCTATTTTATTTCTATGGTTTCAAGACAACGATATCTTCACTTACTGCTCTTATTTGCCCGGGCAATGGGGAGCCACTGGCTATTACTTTAGAAACAAATGTTGGCATCAAAAGGTATTTACTGTGAAGGTTTAGGTCAAAATGTCTCACTTTATGCAGATGACAGATTGTTATCTATAACTGAACCTTACTTAACCTCCCACCTTGGTGAAATATTATGTAATATATAAAATGGGTGCACGGTTAATCTTCAAAAGTTAACTAAAGCCAGCTGGAGGTAAAATAAGAGGATTCTCTATTTTCGCACTCTTTAAGATTACCGGTTGTCTTTTTATTTTAAACAGTTCACAATCTGGACCACACTTAGCCGTCATGGACTTCGTGAAGCTAATCATCCTTTTTTACTAATTAAAATAACATGTTGCACAATGTGATCTGCTGCATCTCGTGGAATAATAAATGCAGTTAAATTGAACATATATATGTATATTTCCTCAATGTCTATATGTTTCAGTGTCTCCCAATGTATTCAACTAAATCCTTTTATAATAATTTAAATAGTCAGATTACACCCTCTTTTAAACAAAGCACAGTGCAGGTAGAGGTGAATTAGAGGTATGGCCCTTCCAGCTACTGGGCGCTGACATTCGGTCGTATCATCAGTGTTTGTGGGGGTGCACGTACTGACCTGCATCACAGCGCATGCGCTGCCCTGCACCTCCAGGATGAACCTTCCAGTCACGTCCTGCAGCAGCTTCTCCTGGTAGAGCAGCTTGTTGTTCTGGTTCACGTCAAACGTCAGCTGTTCGCTGGGAGACCGGACCGTCACCGTGCTCGACCCACCGGGACTGAACACCAGCGTGGAGTAGAGCGCCAGAGCCTGAAGCGCCACCACTGTGTCCTACAACACACACAACGTACTTCATGTGCGTGAATGTATTTTACTTTTGTTTCTACATGCAGCAGCTTTCATATGTAGCAGTTCACTTTCACCAACTTCAGGTCTCTAACTGTTGAATTTCTATTTTAATCCCGTTTTAATTGTGCCACAAACTACACGTTTGTCAATTTAACACGTTGACAAAACGCTGCGCTTTGAGCCAAAGGGACATTTTGATAGCTAGCACAGTTTTCATGAAGTCACAGATTAAGTTTCAGGAACATTTTGGCTCCGTTTCAGATTTTATAATGAGTGTGTGTTGCACGGAATGTTCAGCGCTAGAGTGATGACATCACGGTCAGAGTGGAGCAGAGCAGGAAAATCATTCTGTGATTTTTCCAAACAAATTGCTCCGAGTCCCACAATTTTTGCTCTTTATACACCATTTTTGGCCAAAAGCTTGGAAATGTTGTGTTGGTCACACGCATGTCTGTGGAATCCAACGGACTTACACATTTGGCTCAAAGAGCCGCAGAGCGACATGAACTCCAACCAACTGCTCCATCAGACTCCATGTTAAATATCACCACTCAAAGAAAGCAGACGGTACCAGTTTTGTCTATTGTTCTGGAGCTCACATTTGTAACACCACAAACATAGAAACCAGATCAGCGTGTTCGGCAGAGTCTTATCTCTCTCATGGTACCCATATGTTGTTGATTGGACTCATGGGTTTAGTATAAAGGGCAGAGGTTTGACAGGTGTTGATAAAAATAGCTTATTTGCAGCTTTAATAACCATTAGCTTATGCAGCTTTATTAACCACTCACGCAATACACACAGTACACGCTAGGGCAAGGGAGAAGCAAGAGGGAGATTACTGATTTAACTGCGTCACAAGGAATAGGCCGCCATCTTAGATAAGGTAGAAACAATAGACGAGTGAGATACAGGAAAGGGACAACGCCCCAGCAGTGTCCACTTTTTCCTAGGTCCACCCTCTACAACATCTCACCTCACACTGACAGAAGACAACGCCTTCTGGGAGGGGCCAGTGTGGACGGATATGTTCAGGCCTCCAACCAGGTGTCTTACGTGTACAAACACGCTCCGCCTGCATCTTTGACTTTGACCAATGGGCTTCCATAAGAGGAACCCTACATAAACCATCACGCTGCTATGTTCAAGTGTGTGCTTATGGTGGATCTCTGAGAGTGAAGCTATTAGTGACCCGTGCACGTATAACTGCTGGGCTGAATAACTCTGTTGATAATAAACCTATTGCTTTTGATATAACTAAACGCCTCTTGAGAGCTTTCGTTGTCCTCTTAAATCCGCTCTGAGTGTGGGAGATAAAGTTTTTTTCTCACAACACAGGTAGTTTTGTTGAAAATCCTTGTTCACGCTAATCTCTCTTAATTAGCCTCTAACACACAGGTGATCCAATCACCATGGCAACAAGTGACACACACACACCCAAGCACACAGGTGTTTATATGAGCTGATTAGTGATGTTGACGAACACACAGACACTGACACACACATTATGATTCCTTCTCCTCTCCCCCTCTCTCACCCACCCAGTCCCACCCTTTCAAAGTAAAAGCCCCACAGAGTGAATTCTAACTGGAATGCTTGTGATGCAGCCTGTCATTAAATAACCTCTGTGTGTGTGTGTCAAACATGATTATGTCTCCTCTCTCACCCACCCAGTCCCACCCTTTCAAAATAAAAGCCCCATGGAGTAATTGTATCTTAATATTAAGCTCAGAATGAGGTTAATCTTAACAAATATTAAGTTCAACTCTTTCAATCACAAATACAGAAATGTAATTTCCAAAGGTATATATCTTAAATACAAATACATATCTCATTTCGAAAGGTGTGTCATTCGCCCCAGTAACCGTGGCAAACAGTGACACACACGCATGCGTTGTGTTTCTACAGCAATAGCTATTTGTGTCACAAATACAAGATTCAATCCAAGAGTATGAATCTAAAATGCAGAGAAGAGAGACGCGAATGATACGACCGGTAATATTGGCGTGTTTATATATATATTGTGACGTCTTCGGGCAGTAGTAGCTACACAAAATATTCTAGTTTGTCTCTTGCTGTTGACTACCGTACATATTTGTTCTGAAATAAGGTCCCGCAGTGGTGCGCCTGAAGGGGCGGGGCTTCACCTCTCTACAGGTGTTTTTCCTACCTGTGTGGAGGAGAAGCCTCCGTAGTGGTTCTGCTGGGTCGTCAGCCACCTGACGATGCGCGTGGCGTAGCCGAGGTCTTCGGCCGTCGGAGAGGCGCCGAGTTTAGCCAGCAGCACGTAGGAGCTGATCTCCACGGAGAGAGAGGCCGACGTCTCTGTTGAAGTCTGAGACCAGTGGAGGAAACCGCCTAAAAACAGACGTAAAAACAGACACGTGAAGCTCCATTCACAGTGATGACGACAGAGGGATCTCCTTCAGGATGACCCACCGTTATTTTATTTTTATGGATACTAAAACTCTTAGCGGTTCTTTTTCATTATTTTGGGAGAAAAAAAGACATTTTCGTCACTCGCCACTTTCAAAACTGCACTTAAAACTCATCTGTTCAAATCTGCTTTCAACCTGTGAAGTTAGTTGTGTATGTTTTTGTGCTGTTTCTTACTGTTATGTCATCTATTTTGTTCTCTCCGTTTTTACCATGTAAAGTGTCTTTGAGTACCTTTTAAAGCGCTATACTAATAAAAATGTATTATTTAATTAAGAAAAGAATCAACATTTCTTTATTATTCTTGTATGTAAACAAAGTCTTTCTTGAGCAGCAACACAAGAAGTTCTAAAATCTTTAATCTAGTGATTATCTCTCATTGATGATCCTGTTCTTGTGATCAAACTCACACGTCAAACGTCACTTCCGTGTGGCGTCACTGCCGTGTGGCGTCACGTCACAGCCGTCACCTGACGGCTGCTCCGCAAACAGACTGATGTTCTGCTTGTTGGTCACATGTTGTGATGAACTTACTTGTGAGGGTTTTATTGTGTTTGAGACGACCAGAGTTCTACAACGTTTCCTTCTCACCTTGTTGTATTGAGACCGAGTCCAGGTGCTTCAGAAGGTGAGCTCTGGTCTCCGTGTCTCCTGTCAGGGTGAAGACGTACGCCATCAGAGCCGTGGTGTAGGTGTTACTGAGGTCACCCACAGACTCTTTGAGGCACAACAGGCTCTTCTTCACTTCAGGGTTCTAGAACAGATCATAAATAACCATCTCAGGACTCGTATGATTGTTCTACACACAGAGAGTTTATTCTATTTTGTTTGAACGAATTCATATATTCAGCAAAACACAGAACTTCAGTTCATGGAAGAAAAAGGGCAGGACTCAAGCATTAACCAGCACCGACCTGACGGATTAATACCACGACCAATAAATATTCAAAATAACATTCTGTTTATTCAGTAGGAAGTCCTTGTATGTTAAATACGTTGGGAGGACGGTTGAATGGTGGAAGGCATCACACAATCATTTGGGAATGTGGACAAAACGTTCCAAATCTGTTTTGTTTTGAATCAGAAGAAAAATTAATTCAACAACAGTAGAAAAGTTAAGAGGCAGAGTTAATGTTTGAATTCTACAACCAGAGTACTGAAATAATATATAATGTTGTGATAATAACAACAACAAAAGACAACTAAGATTGACATTTATTTACAATTTTAATTTACAACATTTATTAATAAGTGTGTTTTGGTTATTTTGTTGGGTTTGATGGATTTGTTTATTCCCCACTGAAGTTTAGTTCATGACATGACAGCCAGTCAGAGCAGTTCAACTTAACCCATCAACTCTAAACACTACGCAACGTTAACGAACCAACTAACCAGACAGAACGTTCTGTTTCCTTCTTTCTTGTCCGTGTAAAGTTTGTGTAAATATGATTACAAAGGAAAATTGTGATCTAAAGTTATATTATTCGTGGTGCATTAGTTGTTTCTACTCACTTCTACGGACGTATTCATCTCCAGGAAGGCAGCAGTCATGTAAGCAGTGAGAGTCACTTCATCAGACACGCCGCCCTGCAGAGGAAACATGATGAGACACAAAGATCATCAGAGAACATCCAACATCGAGACTTTGATCACTGGTGACCAGTAGAGGAGTAACGGACCGTTGATGAGCCGTGATCCGTACGTTAAAACTTTATTGACACTGTGATGGTTAACGTTAACGTTAACCATCACAGTGTCAATGAAGTTTTACTGACTCAGTAGAACATGTGTTTCTAGTCTCTGATCTCTGATAATGTTTCATTGTAAACAACCAATCAGTGTTTAGACCAACAGGAGAGCTAGTAACGTTAGCAGCACCGCTAACGGCTAACCAACAGGAGGAGAGCTAGTAACGTTAGCAGCACCGCTAACGGCTAACCAACAGGAGGAGAGCTAGTAACGTTAGCAGCACCGCTAACGGCTAACCAACAGGAGGAGAGCTAGTAACGTTAGCAGCACCGCTAACGACTAACCAACAGGAGGAGAGCTAGTAACGTTAGCAGCACCGCTAACGGCTAACCAACAGGAGGAGAGCTAGTAACGTTAGCAGCACCGCTAACGACTAACCAACAGGAGGAGAGCTAGTAACGTTAGCAGCACCGCTAACGGCTAACCAACAGGAGGAGAGCTAGTAACGTTAGCAGCACCGCTAACGGCTAACCAACAGGAGGAGAGCTAGTAACGTTAGCAGCACCGCTAACGGCTAACCAACAGGAGGAGAGCTAGTAACGTTAGCAGCACCGCTAACGGCTAACCAACAGGAGGAGAGCTAGTAGCGTTAGCAGCACCGCTAACGGCTAAGCAACAGGAGGAGAGCTAGTAGCGTTAGCAGCACCGCTAACGGCTAACCAACAGGAGGAGAGCTAGTAACGTTAGCAGCACCGCTAACGGCTAACCAACAGGAGGAGAGCTAGTAGCGTTAGCAGCACCGTCTGTTTAAATGATTTTTGAGACGATGAAAGTAAATATAAATATTCTGTCGAGCAGCTGCTCCAGTCACACAACAAAGGGATCTGTATCTGTTAATATGGATCAGCAATGATCAATAATTAGTATCAGCGGCAAAAAAACACGTGATCAAGAATCTAAAAGTAATTTGCTTTATTATAGTTTCTTTTGTGCTGATCTGATCTGTGATACGATCTGAAACGTGATTATTTTCCAATTGGCTGCACAACTGCTGATACCAGTTAGTAAATAGTGTCCGTGTCCTGTTTCACAGATGATTGTCACGAGGAAATTGCAGGTCTGACAGGAACACGAGTCTCAATTCTGTCAAGTGAAACTTGTTCAAATGACAGAAGTTACGACTGATGTTTAAAGTCATATTTTAACGCTAACTCCAGTGTGACTTTATTTACCTTCATTCTGTTGTTGAAGAGTCTTCCTGACATTTCGAAACATCCGCTCTCTTTTTGTTTATTTTTCAGCCAATTCACGGACTCTTCCATCTTTATCGGGTCGATGTAGATGAAGGACTGGGCTTTGGCAAACGATCGCACCACAAACGCAGTCAGCCTGAGGAGGAAGTTGCGACATTAAAACGATTAAAAAAGACGTCACGTACATGCTTGTGTTCGTGTAGCACGTTGAAGAACTTCTCACGAGGGACAACAGGGTTTTAAGAAAGCGTGACGTCACATTTCATCACAACATGCTGATGAAGTGGAATCTCATCATCGACTCAGTCAGTATGAAAGCAGGGCTCCACAGTAAAGCACAGACTGTATATAACAAGTGGACGTGGTCATGGCGACGTCAATCGTTGGTTTGTGGACTGATGTTTCGAAGACTCAAATTCAACGATTTTGCCGTCGCCATCTTGGATTACGGCCGTCGCCGTGTTGGGTTTTATTTGACAGTTTTTTGAAAGCTTCTGGCTGATGAACACTGTAGTATTAGTGATTGAACCCCAAAACAAAAGCATATTTTCTTTAAGCAGAGGGTTAATGTCAAGCCCTGAAAAGCTAAACTGTATGACATCATCACTGTTCTCACCAGGTGTTCCCCGGTCCTGATCCAAACGTGCTGTAAGCTCCATCAAGGTGCTTGTAGTTCAGCTGTCTCTGGTAGCCTGCATCACACACACATTGATATTTATTGAGTTCATGATTTAAAGTAAATGTCTGTCAGAAGTCTTGTACGCTTTAACGACAGGAAATAAGGGGGAAAGAAAGGCGGCAAACAAAGGTCACCACCAGGGTGCATCCAGCACCAGACTGTGGGAACATTTCTCATAACTTAAGGTCTTAAATGCGTTTTTTTTGCTGGACTCACCGCTGGTCAGGAACTTGATGGCCTTGTCGTTGATGGCGGAGGTGAGCTGCTGAGTGTTTCTCAGGTACTGGAGGATGTAGATGTTGGGGGCGAGGAGCGCCATGTTCTGCTCCCCACATCCGTACGGCATCCTCAGCAGCCCATCCAGGTTGTTCAGGGCTCGGCCCAGAATGTCACCTGCACACACACAAAAACGAAACCTCATATTAGTGGAGACCGGACGGAACTGTGTATAAATGTATGTGTATAAACCATATGGTACAAACAATGAAAAAGACGCTGCCGTGTTTATGCCGAGATTATTATCAAGATGAACAAAGACTGAACAACAACGCTGATTACCGTAATGTGTGGTATTTGTTATAAATGTACGTGATGAGAAGCTGTACATGGAGGGGCTTCTACTGTACCGGAGTGTGTATTTCCAGTTTATTAAATAGGATTGTGTTTTCTGTTGCGCTCTGATAAAAACACCACAAAGCTGTTTTTTAAATGCATCTACTGAAAGAATCTCTTCGCTTGTTTTAAATCTCAAGTTGATCATTTGAAAGTGTAACGATTTGTTTCGTTAACAGCAAAACTCAACCAAAATGGATTCATTAGTTTACCCAGGACTGATACTGAAGCACGGGCTGATCCAACAATCACGTCCCCGGGGAGCTGAAGGTCTACTTCCTCAGTCAGAGTCTCTCCTGTGGACAGAGAACAAACAGATCAGCAATAAACAGAAACCTCATTCAGGTTTACGGATGGTGAGCGGATCATGAACTGAAACAGGGCCGACTGGAAATAAGATGCTCGATGGTTTATCAAATGTATTGAAAGCTACTGTGAGGAACTTTCATGTTGTGCTGATTCTGTTGGTCCCTGTGGACTAAAGTGGTCGTGTCTCTGAGCACCAGAGTCCCTTTAGAAAACCTCTCATTCTACTGCAGCAGGTCTGACAGTCTGCTCCTCTCAGTCCTGGTTCTGGTTCTCCCGTGCCTTCCTTCCCTCCAGCGGGTCCAGCAACACGTCCTGGGTCTCCAGCAGCGTGGTGTCGGTGTTGACTCCCAGAGAGGAGAAGGTCTGCCACGGTGGACCGGTCTCTGCTGGAGGATCTGGGTCTGTCCACGGTGGGCCGGTCTCTGCTGGAGGACCTGGGTCTGTCCACGGTGGACCGGTCTCTGCTGGAGGATCTAGGTCTGTCCACGGTGGACCGGTCTCTGCTGGAGGATCTAGGTCTGTCCACGGTGGACCGGTCTCTGCTGGAGGATCTGGGTCTGTCCACGGTGGACCGGTCTCTGCTGGAGGATCTAGGTCTGTCCACGGTGGACCGGTCTCTGCTGGAGGATCTGGGTCTGTCCACGGTGGACCGGTCTCTGCTGGAGGCTCTGGGTCTGTCCACGGTGGACCGGTCTCTGCTGGAGGATCTGGGTCTGTCCACGGTGGACCGGTCTCTGCTGGAGGATCTGGGTCTGTCCACGGTGGACCGGTCTCTGCTGGAGGCTCTGGGTCTGTCCACGGTGGACCGGTCTCTGCTGGAGTCTGAGCTGAAGGAGGTTCTGGTGAACCTGCATGAGTTCATCTGGTTTCACCAGAATGCGACCCGGTGGCTCCGATGACGAGCATCAAGAACAACTCTATAGAAACAGACCATCTGATAGAGGATCAGGACTACACTGAGACTGGTTCATATAGAGGATCAGGACTACACTGAGACTGGTTCATATAGAGGATCAGGACTACACTGAGACGGGTTCATATAGAGGATCAGGACTACACTGAGACGGGTTCATATAGAGGATCAGGACTACACTGAGACTGGTTCATATAGAGGATCAGGGCTACACTGAGACTGGTTCATAGAGGATCAGGACTACACTGAGACTGGTTCATAGAGGATCAGGACTACACTGAGACTGGTTCATAGAGGATCAGGACTACACCGAGACTGGTTCATAGAGGATCAGGACTACACTGAGACTGGTTCATATAGAGGATCAGGACTACACTGAGACTGGTTCATAGAGGATCAGGACTACACTGAGACTGGTTCATATAGAGGATCAGGACTACACTGAGACTGGTTCATAGAGGATCAGGACTACACTGAGACTGGTTCATAGAGGATCAGGACTACACTGAGACTGGTTCAGCACCAGACAGAAGTTCCTCACAGTCACTTTCAATAATCACATGAAATGAATCTGCTCTACAACAGTGTGATGAACTGTGATGTTTGCTGTGAAACACACGGACCTTTCGGGCAGAGCAGCCAGTTGGAGGTCTTTGACATCTCAATTCCTTCAGCCTGAGAGGAAACAAAATCATTGAGACTTTCCATCCGAGACCTTTGACTTTGTCATCTTGTTTTAAAGTACCGACCTTCACGATGAGCGACCGCGTGACCGCGTCGATGCGACCTCTCTCCGGCACGCTCACGATCTCGTTGTCGCAAGAAGCGTGAGACGCCACGGCCTCGGCGGTCACCGTCACGTTCACGACGCCTAAAAAAAGGTCCAGGAGAGTCAAATCATTTGGTCTGAGGTGGATCCCACAGCTGTACCAGCAGTGTGGATGAAAGCCTGACTCTCACCTAAGGCTGAGGGGGCCATGGTCCAGCTGACGGTCCTGCGCTCACTGCCGCACAAACAGGCAGTGTACTCGTCTCCGGAGAGGGGGGTGAGGGTGTAGTCTAAGGAGGGGGCCGGAGCCACGGAGACCTGGTCAAAAGAGACAACAATGAACATTTTAAAACTGGACATTTATACTGCAAACAGCGTATCAAACCCAAGCATGGTGATGATGCAACATTTTGACCTTTACGAAGCTGCGTCGTGCACATTTACAAGAACATTGGTAAGAGAGTGCGTCCGGCTTCTCCATCATGGATTAAGGCCGTTGCCATGTTGTTTTTAGCAACCAGTGAACAGGAAGTGACCATATCTGGACTGAGGACGAGTGACGTAGAGACGCCGTATACGTCTCTGCTAGAGACCTGTCAATCACAGTAGCCCCGCCCTAAAGCATCCCCTGCTTTATGGTCTGTGTGACTCTAAATGGACCATAATGTACTAAATGAACATCATGCTGTATTGAAGAAGACTTGAAACTAGAGATTGAGACATAAACTCATGTTTACAATGTTTACTGAGGGAATAAATCAAGAGAGAAGTAGAGTCATTTTCTATAGACTTCTATACAACCAGAGGAGTCGCCCCCTGGTGGACACTAGAGAGAATGCAGCTTTAACACGTGAAGCTTTGGCTTCACTTTAAAACATCGCAGACCACTGATTGGTCAAGAGAGAAGACAAATTGTAATACAATTAAATGGCCTTAATTTTTGTATTCACTCGACCCAGATGTTATAAAAATGGCAGCCTGTGAAACTACGTCGTAAACTTGACAAAGTTCAGATGTTCAGTGTTTGCGGCGGCGTTATGGCGATGAACTGAGAATCTAAAGCGGAAATTGAAAGAGAAACTAACCTGGTACCAGAATGGATCTCGTCTCATCAAGGAATAAGACGGTGAACATTACAGCTGCTAAACATCGGCATGTTAGCATTGTGATTATGAGCACGTTAGCATGTTGACATTAGCATTCAAGTCCACATGAACACCTCGGTTACCATGATGCAGCTGCTCAAGTAGTTGAAGATGGTCGCCTTCAGTTCAAAGTGCTCCCCCCGGATGATGGAGTAGGGCAGGCTGAGCTCCAGGAAGAAGGGCTGGAAGACGGTGATCTCTTTACGGGGGGCCAAGCCGAAACCCTGAGGGGACAGACAGAAGGCCTCCGTCTCCCAGGTGGTGATGGTGTCTGGGACGGTGAGGGACACGTCCTTCGTTCCAGAGCCTCTGATACAGCAGACACACAGAGACATTCTGTCAACTTCAACATCAGACTTCCATGATTCAGATTCGTCAAAGAGCGACAATGTGAGCCGATTAACGCCGAATAGAAGTGAAAAATGTCGCCATCTGTTTTTTGCAGCCAGTGAACAGGAAGTGACCATATCTGGACTGAGGACGAGTGACGTAGTGGTAGAGACGCCGTACACGTCTCTGGTAGAGACCTGTCAATCACCATGTAGCCCCGCCCTAAAGCATCCCCTGCTTTATGGTCTGTGTGACTCTAAATGGACCATAATGTACTAAATGAACATCATGCTGTATTGAAGAAGACTTGAAACTAGAGATTGAGACATAAACTCATGTTTACAATGTTTACTGAGGTAATAAATCAAGAGAGAAGTAGAGTCATTTTCTATAGACTTCTATACAACCAGAGGAGTCGCCCCCTGGTGGACACTAGAGAGAATGCAGCTTCAACATTCGCTGCAATTCTCGTGAGTTGAAATTTTTCGTCCTCAGAGCCATCAGGTTAAATAAGAAGAAAAAGTCTAATGTCTGTAAATACAACAGGACGTTTGAGAGAAGGACTGTGGTTTAAAGAAAACTCACCCCACTTCCACCAGGTCCCATATCCAGGTCTCAGGGAAGAAAGTGCGCACCGTCTCTATTGGTGAGTTATCAGGTGAGGAACCTAAGGAACCTGCAACACCACTTTGTGTTTCCATTCTGGCTATGCTGGGAACAGCGTCATACCTGTAATTAATACCTTAAAATAAAACAGAACATATTCCATCAGAAGCAGAGAAAAACCTGGTTTTTAATGCTGGTAAGTGGCACTTAATAGAGCAAAATAACAAAACAAAACAAGTCACCATCGTAGCCCTGGCGGAATTCTCTTCCTTTGTACTTGAGGCACGAAGGCACTCGGATTAGCAAGTTTGTTGCCATCTTCATCCCCAGATTCTAGATAACACAACAACATACAGGCGTCAACTGAAATGTGCAACAACAAAACACACAAAGAAACAATATAAAGATATTGTGCATTCATGTTTGTACCGCGAAAGTCGTGTGAGCGTCCTCTGTCTGCACATCGGGGAACGGCAAGATGGATCTTCTCGGCCTCACGGGCAAACATTCGATGGAATCTTCAGCCATATATGGAATGTAGGAGACTTTTGAGACGGGCAACAGGTTGAATATCTGAAGAGAAAAGGCATGGCAGAGGTACATTTTCAATAAGATTTAGGGGAACGAACTATGGAATGACTTTTCCCACCTAACAAAATAATGTTCCTCTATAAAATGTTTCAAAAGGTGCTTAAAAGAAAATCTAACTGCTGTTTTGTAATAACTTTGTTGTTTATTTCTTGTTTTAGCTGTTATATTATATTCAAAGTTGTTTCAGTCACAGAGACTTGTAGCATTACGATTGTTTATGAGTTAATGCAGATGTATAAACCAATATCCCCGAACAAGTCCATGCTCACTCTCACACGCACACAAACACAATAACATTTTCTTTTGTTGTTTGAATGTATTAATATTGTTATCATATTTCATATATTGTAAAAATATCTTGTCAATCATATATTATGTAGTCATGTCTTCTGCATATTAATTTTATGTTCTCTGTAATATTATAAAATTGTAATATTATATAGGTGGAGGCTTCAAATAAGTCCAGTTGGCTTTTTGCCTCTTCCTGCACTGTGATATTTATTTATCTCTGTTATGTTTGTTTATTTTTATTTTATTGTTTAAGATAGATAGATGACAGATAGATATGTACTTTTTTTTATCCCCAGGGGGAAATTTGTATGTTACAGCAGCAAGACACACCAATTAGCAAAGTAGCAGAGTCACCAAAAATATTAAGTATTAAAAAATGCACAATAGAATAACAGAGTAGGACAAATTAAATATCAGAATATAGAATATATAAGATAAAACAACAAAAATGCACAGTATATACAATGAAATAGAATAGTGTTAAATTAACTGACTAGGTGAAGAACAGTAGTGCAAAAGTCAACCCCAGCAAACAGTGAAGCAGTGAGTAGTTATGTAGAGGATGATCAGGCCAGAGCTGTTTTATTATGAAGTCTCATGGCAGAGATCAGGAATGTTCTCCTGAATCTGTCCTTGTGACAGCGGAGCTGCATCAGTCTGTTGGAGAAAGTGCTCCTCTGTCCCTGCAGGAGGTGGTGCAGAGGGTGGTCCGGGTTATCCAGTATGGATCATAGTTTCTTCAGTGTCCTCTCCACCAGCTCTTCCAGATTGTCTTGTTTGCAGCCAATGATGGAGCCGGCCTTCTTCACCAGTTTGTTCAGTCTGTTGGTGTCTCCGGCTCCAATGCTGCTCCCCCAGCAGACTACAGGAGTCCAGTGCACTGACCACAACAGATTGTAGAACATCTCCAGCATCCTGCTGCACACGTTGAAGGATCGAAGTTTCCTCAAGAAGAAGAGTCGACGTTCAGACGCAGGTGATTTCTACCGGCCCACTCCACAAAGTCCTCCACTACTGCCCTGTACTCCTCCTCCCGTCCGTCCCTTATACACCCGACCGCTGCAGAGTCATCAGAGAACTTCTGCAGATGGCATGACCCCGAGTTGTACTGGAAGTCAGTGGTAATAATAAATAATAATGTATTTTATTTGTAACGCACTTTTCATTTTTTTTTTTTTTATCTCAGAGTGCCACAGAGCCAGTACATAGTAAAAACATAGTAAAAAGCATCGTTAAAACATTAAAAAAAAACTATAATAAAATAAAAACCAGTGAATGAACAGAAACACAAAAGAAATAACTGACAGTGATTTAGGTCAGAAAGGCTTTCCTGAATAAAAAGGTTTTTAGGCCGGTCTTAAAGAGACCAGGGTCTGTGTTGCCCTTAGGTGGTCAGGGATCTGGTCCATATCGTGGAGCTGCCGAGCCGAAGGCCCGGTCGCCCATGGTGCGGAGCTTGGTGCTGGGGACCCGGAGGAGCGAGCTGTTTGATGATCTGAGGGTGCGGGTGGAGATTTGGGGAGTGATGAGATCTTGTAGGGAGGGAGGTGCGTGTCCATTTATGCATTCATGTGTGAGTAGTAGGACTTTGTAGTCAATCCAGAATGAGACAGGGAGCCAGTGTAGGGAGTGCAGAATGGGTGTTATGTGCTCATACTTCCGGACTCTCATCAGGATCCGGGCAGCGCTGTTTTGGATGTATTGCAGCTTCTGGATGTTCTTGCCAGTGATCCCAGTGAATAGTGAGTTGCAGTCGTCCAGTCTTGAGGAGATAAAGGCGTGGACGAGCTTCTCTGCATCTGACAGGGTTAAAGTGGGCGGAGTTTGGAGATGTTTTTGAGATGATAAAACGAGGTTTTGCACAGGTGTTGTATATGGTCATTAAAGGACAGGTGTGGGTCAAACTTAACTCCCAGATTAGTGACTGTGGAGGAGAGGGGGATGACCTGACCGTCGAAGGTGAGATGAGTTATGGAGGATGACTGAACCTGGTGTGGAGTGCCAACAAGGAGGGCTTCGGTTTTGCTGCTGTTTAACTGGAGAAAGTTGTTGCTCATCCACGCCTTTATCTCCCCAAGACAGGAGGTGAGACGTGACATGGCTGCAGAGGGGCTTGGGGCAGTTTTGATGTAGAGCTGTGTATCATCAGCATAACAGTGGAAAGACATCCTATGTCTGCTGATGACACGACCGAGGGGGAGCATGCAAATAATGAAGAGGATGGGGCCGAGGACCGACCCTTGCGGAACACCACAGGAGACAGGGAGCAGTCTGGACTTGTATCTTCCCAGTGACACATATTCAGTTCTGCCTGAAAGGTAGGACTGAAACCACTTGAGTGCAGAGTCTGATAGTCCAATGGTGGTATGGAGGCGCTGTAGGAGGATAGTGTGATCCACTGTGTCAAATGCAGCAGTCAGGTCCAGGAGGATGAGGAGTGAGGGTGATCCTGGTGAGGGTGTACAAGGTGAACAGGAAGGGAGACAGAACAGTTCCCTGTGGGACTCCAGTATCACTGACCACCGCATCAGACAGCACCCGGCCCAGTGGGACAAACTGTCGTCTGCCTGTGAGGTAGTCAGTGATCCAGGAGACGGTGGACGCGTTCATGGTGAAAAGTTGTCAGGGCTTTATCCAGGGTGGTGTGATTAAAGTCTCCAGTAATTGCCATAAAAGCACCAGCATGTTCACTCAGCAGTCCAGATACAGTGGAGTGGATGGTGTCCTTGGATGGCGACCTGCAGCCCCGAGCCTTTCTCCGTAGCTCCGCCGGGATCTCATGCCTGGCGCCGGACAGCGGCCGCAGTTTCCTCAGTGCAATCAGCTGATCACGGGAATAGACAGTGGACCCACTCATTGTTTGTGGCTCTCCGTTACAAACACGAAGAAAAGTCACAGAAAGCCACGAGAAAGTTGACAAAAAAGTTACAGTCCGTTGTCTGACCGTAAGAACCAAACGTTAAGGAAAAATAAAAAATAAAAAGTTGAGGGGAAAGAGTGAAAAAAGACTAAAATTAAAACACAGAGGGGAGCTGCTGCAACAGGCTGCCGCTGGCACGGCGCCATTTTGCATTTTTTAATTAAATTGTGAAAAATAAATAAAACTAAACTTAATTAAATGGTTCAAGCTGTAAGCTTTAAAATGTTATTTGTTCTATAAAGATCTGACAATTGGGGAACTTCATTTGTCGAAACAGTTGCTTTATCCTTCAGGCAGACTCTTCATATCTTAAATTGTTTTCCATTTTCAAAATGTATAACTGATAAGAGGGAGAACAGGAAGACAGATTGACCACGACAGGAGGATAAACTGATGACGTTAACGGAGTAAATGCAGATGGATTTGTGGTTAGCTACCTTGTCTGCGTCCAGACTTTTCCCCGGCTCCTTGATGAGGACGCTCTGGTCGATGGCGCTCACACCGCACAGAGAGTCTGGCTGGGCCGTCACCTGCAGGGTGGTCTCCTCTCCTGGGACGGCCGAGGACGGAGAGAACTCCAGGGACACCTGGCAGAGAAAAGACCGTTAGTGGTGGATGAGGCGTTATGAATCTCACTGCTCTTCTTGGCAGCATTCAAGTGCTAGGATTCACTAGAAAAGCGTCACATGCAAAACCGTTGTTCCCTACAGTAGCGGTAAATATCACGGTTTATTTGTTTTTCCTAAAATGTAAATATAAATGCTTCTTGTAGGGTAAAACAGAAGATAACATCACATTTGGAACATAGCTAAGTTAGCTCGCTAACAGGTAAGATAACATTACATTTGGAACATAACTAAGTTAGCAAGCTAGAAGGTAAGATAACATTACATTTGGAACATAACTAAGTTAGCTAGCTAGAAGGTAAGATAACATTAGGAACATAACTAAGTTAGCAAGCTAGAAGGTAAGATAACATTACATTTGGAACATAACTAAGTTAGCTCGCTAACAGGTAAGATAACATTACATTTGGAACATAACTAAGTTAGCAAGCTAGAAGGTAAGATAACATTACATTTGGAACATAACTAAGTTAGCTCGCTAACAGGTAAGATAACATTACATTTGGAACATAACTAAGTTAGCAAGCTAGAAGGTAAGATAACATTACATTTGGAACATAACTAAGTTAGCTAGCTAGAAGGTAAGATAACATTAGGAACATAACTAAGTTAGCAAGCTAGAAGGTAAGATAACATTACATTTGGAACATAACTAAGTTAGCAAGCTAGAAGGTAAGATAACATTACATTTGGAACATAACTAAGTTAGCAAGCTAGAAGGTAAGATAACATTACATTTGGAACATAATTAAGTTAGCTAGCTAGAAGGTAAGATAACATTACATTTGGAACATAACTAAGTTAGCTAGCTAACAGGTAAGACAGCGTCGGAAATACACGAGGGCAAAAATGCCCTCGTGAAGCTATGGTCTTTTCAACATGACACAAATGTGTATTTTACTGTAATTCATATAATTCATACTTTGTTGGCATCTTATTCTGAAAATCGGATGTTCGTCTGAAGAAACCGGATGTTGTCTCACGTTAATGTTTCCGCTAACTTTCAAAGTCCTTCGCTCGCTCCCGATCTGTGCCGTTTAAATGAGTTTACGGTGAATGTCAGCATATAGGTGTGTTGGGAACTAATGCTGCGTTCACACCGGTCGCGTTGATTTTTTGGACGCACTGCAAAATCGCGTCCAACGCACTGCACAATCGCGTCCAATGCGCCGCCGGTCGTGTTCACACCAAACGCCGCAAAATCTCGTAGCGCCGGAGAGGGGGCGTGGTTTATCGTCCTGGAAGCCGTTCACCTGGCCGCCATTTCTTTCCGCTGTCAACCATGAAAGGAATAAGGACAATTGCTGCTTTGTACGTGTTGTGGAAGTCCCTCAAACATCGGAATGCCAAACGCCGTCATGTCTGGTTCATAACATTGTTCAGAGGAGCTCCGTGGATTGTATCGAGCTGTATTCACTGTCTAGCAAACCACCGGTCGCTGTTTACTACAGCTGTAGGAACACAAAATAAACTGATTTGGCTGTGATTCAACGGAAAATAAACAGACAAAAAGGGACTCCGAAATAACTACATAATGATGCCGATTTGTACTTGTCTTCTCCGACAAAAAGGGACTCCGAAATAACTACGTAATGATGCCGATTTGTAGGTTACTGGTCTTCTCAATGGAGCTCTGATGGATCGGTGCTAGGCTATGCTAACATCGTAGCAGCTCCACCAGCACTCAATAACGTCACGTAGACGTAAATACGGCAGCGTCTATTCATTGTTTGTACCGTATGGTTTACACACACACATGTATACACATAGTTTGGTCCGGTCTCTGTTGATATGAGGTATCGTAGAGCTCTGGGTGAACACAGACGGCTACAGGATTTATTTCCTGATTCAACAACGGCAGGAAGCCAGTGATGACGACGGCGCGTTGGCGAATTTTTCGGCGTCCAACGCGTCCACCGCGTCCACCGCGTCCACCGCACTGCAATAACGCGTCCAACACGCCGCGCCATCGCAAAATCGCGGCGCGCCAGTCTCATCGCGTCTGTGCAGAGACTTTGTATGTAATCTCGACGCGCGTCAAAAAATCAACGCGACCGGTGTGAACGCAGCATAAGGGAGCGTGTTTGGGTCATCAGCATTTAAGAAACTGAATTCTTGACATCAATAGAATTAATAATGTATGTAACAATTATTAATGATTATTAATAACGGGGCACCACCCTGCGAACAGGGACCAATAACCAAACGATAAAACTAAGTCTCATAATTAGTAGTCACTCATAATGTCAATAGTCTGCGTATGACTACACATTCAGTGACAGTGAAGGTTTAAATTCGAGCACAGGACTACTACATACAGTTTCATTACACACATATGCACAAGCAATCACAGACGACTGCTCCTTAAAGTATAACAGTTTATTAAATCAAAATAGTAAATGATCAAATCAATTAATATTGCAACCAACAAACGCTATCATACAATTTTATATGCCTAATACCTAAAGTCAAATGAATAAAATGGAGGAGGATGTATGTATGTAAGTATGTGTGTGTGTGGGTGAGGATGTATGTATGTAAGTATGTGTGTGTGTGGAGGGGGAGGAGCCTTAAGGAACTACAGCTAAACTACCACCAGATGGCGGAGTCGAGTGACTCTGACAAAAATGGCGGAGAGGTTGCTGTATGTGTGTGTAGGTTAAGAGAGAGAGAGCAAAGAAAAAAGAGAGGGGGGGGTCATGAATCAACTTCTGCGTACGATGTTGTAGGGAGCATGAGTACGCTGGTTTTATCATGCATAAGTATACCGTTGTCGTCTTTGAACTACCGGCAGCTTATGCAGTGATAAGCCACAACTCTTAGCTCACTCACAGAGTCGAGTTAATGAAGAGAGAAATGCCACACGAAGTGGAATAAAATGAATGAAAATAATCCCCAAATAAAACAGATCTTTACCGCTGCGGTGAGATGAGCGTAGTGCTCCGTTATCACATCTCTCAAGTGATAATACACAACTCTAAATCTACCAGCAGCGACTGATCTAATGCAGACAGTTACAGCAGTTCAATACACAAATACAGCGGAGCTTGTGGTTTCCGCGCTGATTACGCAATACCTTGATATCGCGCGACAGTAACTTCTCACAACAAAGTACGGGAATATCAACCATAAATGGATAACCTGAATTGAACGTAGGTTATATTAAGCTAAACTATGCCCAGACGCCATGACCTTACTTTGTAGAAGCTTCGGAACAAAGGGGAGTGTTCGAGGAAGAATTGTCCGTTTCCTCGAGAAGAAGGTGCGGCTTCGGGCCGTCGTGGCTTGAGCTCGCTCTGGAGCAAACGCAGACGTGATCTGTCTCGCTGCAGAGAGGACAGTTTTAACTTCGGCTGAGACGACGTGGTCCGTCCGTCTCCCGGTAATCGTCGGAGAAGGACTGAGGCTTAACGTCTTCCTTCGCCGGAATATGGGCACAAAAAGAAAAAGCGGAGAAACGGATCGCGGAAGTGATCCGTTATCGCGGGGTAAGGGCCTTACTCAGAATGGAGTTTCATCCAGCGAAATGGCATGTGACCTGTCAGGGTTTAATGAGGGTTGTAGGCCGCGGCTTCCTCGTGGGCCTGCGTGGCCAGCGTCTCGCTGGAGGGGAAAGCTGAATCTTCTGTGGCCTGGACAAGTCCGGCGCGAAGAGACAGATTCTAGCTGTGTTCGAGCTTATAAACCTGGTCTCACGCACAGCTGGAGGCATTTTCTTGGCCAATAGAGTGCTGGTGTCAGGTTTGGCCGGAGCCGGGAGGTGTGGTCATCTGGGCAGATGTGAGGTCAGGCTTTTGATGAGGAAGGAAAGCATGTGAGGAGCTCAGTCAGCCAGGAGGTGGTGCCAGACCCCAACAGGTGCACTAACATGTAAGTGTCTGCTGAGTTGACCACGGAGATCTGAGTGTCTGCTGACTTTACCAGCGATGTCCAGTAGTCTCCAGGGAGAGCAGCGGAAGTCGCCTTTTCTCTACGGCAACCCTGAAGGGACATCATATCTCTAATTCAAAACGATAAACACGAGACAGTCTGACTATAGGATGTTTGCTGGCTTTTATCCCACTGCTCTTGTCATCCTCTTGTTGTTATGTATTGTGTCTTGTCTTTCAGTAAAAAAAATTTATTCAAAAAATGCGTCAACGCGCGATAAAATAATTGTCGGCGTTAATTAATGAATGCGTTAACGCGCGATAAAATAATTGTCGGCGTGAATGAATGAATGCGTTAACGCGCGGTAAAATAATTGTCGGCGTGAATGAATGAATGCGTTAACGCGCGGTAAAATAATTGTCGGCGTTAATGAATGAATGCGTTAACTTGCCCAGCACTAATATTTTTACATTGTTGTTGTCATCTATAATGGTTATTTGCAAAAAAACATGCAATTCAAATGGTAAGGAAATAAAAATGTTGTTGATAAAATATCTTGTCATGAGCAGTTTTAATGATGGATTATAATCTGTTGAGAGCTCGTGTTAGGAAGTTAAACAGCTCATAATTCATCTCTAATATCTATTTTATATTCATATGAAAACATCTCCTTCAAACAACTTGATTAATTCAAGTTTATCACCAAAACTTAATTTTACAAGTTTATATTTGTTATTTATTTAATTAGCACGGTGACGTCTTCAGCTCACACTGACCTTGTGACCGAAGCATTTCTCGACGGGGAAGTCGGCATTGTTGGCGATCACGTTCTCACTGGGGAGGACGGCGTACGCCACAACTTGGATGTACGGTGCCATGTGAGCAGACACCATCAGGTTAAAGGACACCTCGCCCTCATTCACTGAATCAAACAAACCAACTCATATATGAACCACAATCACCTCCATTCATCAATAAAACTCAATTATTTGCTAGCTTTAAAGGGTCATTTCATTCTTTGCTCACCTGAGTTTTCTTGCACGACGACCCGTTGAACTCCTTGCATGAAGATGACTCCTCGGGATAAGGCCTGCAACACAATGAATGATGTAGAAAACACCTCATTGAACAGCAGATTACAGCTGTTTGCTGTTATTAAAGGACAAAACAGTGGGTAACATTTAGGGGGATTAATTGGCAGCAATGGAAAACGATATATTCGTAACTATGTTTTAATCAGTTGTCTAATCACCTGAAATTAAGAATCGTTATGTTTTATTTAGCTTAGAAAAAGCCATTTATATCTACAAAGGGAGCAGGTCATCTTCCACGGAGCCGGCCATCTTTGCGCTGCCATGTTTCTACAGAAGCCCAGTTGGGACAAACTGGCTCGAGCAAGAGACATTCGTGTTTTATGTTATCAGAAGGTAGAGCTGCGTTCATAAACCCGGAATTAAAAAGTCATAAGTGTGTTTTCTTTGAGCCAGATGTCAGTTATCAGATGTAAAAAGTCATAAAACCATCTTCCCCTGTCATCTCTCATATTTCACTCACCAGATACATCACATCCACGGAGCCCTGGGCTTCTCCTACCACAGTGTATTGGATGGTGAACTCTTCTTCTGTGTCACATGGAAGTGGGTTATTATTCTGCTTCAGCTTCAGGGAGCTGACCGTCTGAGTGTGTGGAGTTGAAGGTCTGACCAACGACACGGTGTGATCTCCAGCCTCATAGTACGGCGTTCTGTAACCGGGGTAGCCATATGTCGGCAAGCTGCCGACCTAGAAAGAAGAAAAGAAACTCTGCTAAGTATATATAAAGTTTTTACAGACAAAGTGAATGTTAAGGTTTAGAGATAAGTCAAGCCCCTCCTACTAGAACACCATGGGAGTATATGAAAACATCAATGGTAGTCAACGGTGAGACAAATAATTATTTGATCCTGTTTGAATTGGGTTAGTAAGAGATGTTGTTCACTGATTGGTTTCACACAAAACTAAATGTTACTATGACAAACTTGAGACTTTCTTGACTTGCAAATCTATCTTTTAAATTGACAAACATTATTATGTGGAATTAATGGCCGAATTCAAACGGGATCAATAACACATTTCTTTCGCTGTTGACTACCATTCATATTTTTTTCCAGAATTTGGTCCCATGGGTGACACCGGACGGAGCGGGGCTTCACCTCTCTATTGCAAACAGTTCCAATGCGGCTACTTGCTACGATGGAGGCACCTTGAGAAACCAGTGTAGTGCTACTTCTTACTTACGTGGAGTTGGATGTCCCCGTTAAGTTCAGCCGTGCTGAATGAGAAAGTGGCGACTCCATCGTTGTTGGTCGTGAGATTCTGCAGCCGGTGTGATGACCTTCCTTCACCCTCGAACAGGTAGAGCGGCATGTTGGGAATGGGCGTGTTGTTGTAATGAACCGCTTGAACCTGTTGGAAAGCACAGAGTCACCGAGAATGCACCACGTCTAAAATCACAACAAAGACGTGAAGGCCACATGCTCGTACTTTTCCCTCCACGTTTGAGCCTTCGTCATAAATCTTGGGCGTGTCGGTGAAAGACAGCTTTCCAACGACGTATGAAATCCTTATTCTCTGCTCTTGTTGGCGTGAAATACCTGTACAAGAAGCCTCCACATTACAACAACTGTTTCATAACACGGCAGTGTAATTCTCTCTTTTCTTCATATAAATATGATATAGAATATTATATGACTTGCCTGTGCCCTCCTCTTCCACTTTGGCCCGGATCTGCAGGTCATCTCGCAGCACCTTTTGCGAAACTTTTGTGAAAGTTGACATTGTGAAGATAAACGTGGCGCAGCCTTTGTTGTCCATCTAGAAAAGAGCAATGAAATAAAATGAAAGGGCATTTCAAACTTACCCCATTTACACCCTTGTTACTCCTTAATAAATCACTTATAAACGGGCCATTTGTTCCGCTTTTTCAGTTAACGAACGCGTGTAAAGTTTAGGAGATGCTTCACTCTCCGTGTATGCAGACAAAACACATGTAAATACACTCGCACACTTTCACACAAATGTCCAGGGGCCCCAGCAACGACACCTGAGGAACCAGCTGAAGTTTATTTAAACCATGCAGGTTTTAAGAAACTTCAGCGTTTACTTCACTTTTTAAGAGCTGAAGATTGGCGCCTGGGTCAACCCTTATATGCACCTTTTTTTAAGCAGAGATGAGACTGTCGCCGGAGCAAACGTACCTGCTTTGTCTCCTTGTGGCATGGGGCGACCGCGTCAGGGATTCCCGGCGGATCTCTAGGGTTGATTGGATGCCTCCTATAGTTATTTAGAGGTCGGCACATCTCAACTTCAACACTGCCTGGAACAGCTTGTCCGAATGTGTACCTGATGAGAAGGACATTCATTCACTCACCAAACTGGACCAGTTTTAGAATTATTTAGGAGTGTAACGGGCAAAGGGGCGCTTACTTACATCGCACAGACTTCAGCTTTGATTTCCTCCTGATCGATACTTACTTCAGAGGATGCATTTAGCTTTACGTCAAATTTAGGCAAAACTGGGGACAAAATATGTTTATTAGCATTCTTGCTTCATTACAAATGGATTGAAATGGAAGGTTATAGAAAAAAAGGAACTTACCGTATTTCTCCACCTTGAAGTTGTGATATATTTTTTCCAACCCGATTGTCACAATAACTTGGTACCTCCCTATACGGGCCTCAGAGTTCAAGTCGTATGAAAGCTGCAATATCTTACTGTTGGACGTTTGATTCAGCCACTGTCCAATCCGGTTGTTGTTAGGATCCTGTCAAATAAAAGTAAATGTGACGAACAAATATTTATGACAAACATAAGAACCTCATTTCTTCTTCACCTTCAACGAGATGGCAGAAGAAACTAGGCCATAAGTTGGGTGTGAAGTTATATTTTTGCATTCTAAATCACACACTTTTACGTCTTCTAACATATTAAATAGTGTGGTAGCAAAGGTACTGGAATGCACAGCATGTGTACTCTTTGTTTTCCTACTATATTTAAAACACTTACTAGTTACAGATATATTGATATCAGTGTATTCTGTCTGTTGCAGATAGGCAAACAGAAATTCCTACAAAAAAATAAAGTATATATGTTCTTAAGTTTATGATCAAGTTTAATGTATTTGGACAAATAAATCTTAACTTAAGGTCCACTTACTAGCTCTCATTAGCTCGTCTAGTTCATGCAGTGATGTGAAACTTGATGAACTAAATTAACTTGATTTAAAAGGTTAACGGTCAATTACAAGTAAGAAAGAAGATGCAGCCTGTAAAAAGGATTTTTAAAGAATGATTTTTTGTGTCAAACACCTCGCAGAGCTTTACTCTCACATGTTGACGTCACAGATTATGAAGCATGTTTTTAGGAAAATCAACATGCTGAATTTCTCAAATACAAACAAGTGAACTGGACCATCTTGCTTTCAGTTATTCATTTATTTATGAAGTTAAACATTTTTTTACTTTCAGTCTAATGTATAGTGTATTAAACTGTGGATATTTTCCTATTGGTCTTACCTCAATTTCGATGATATTGTACTGCAAAAGAAAGAGAAGAAAGATGGAGATTTGTCAAAGCTGGTTTGCATCATACAGAGTCCTTATGAATTCAGCTGAATGTAAAACAAACTGCACGACTTTTTTCAGTAAGAAATCAGCGGTGTTTTCCAATCCAGAGATTTACTGCAAACACAAACTTCAGCTCTTTATTCATGATTTGTAAATATAAAACGTGGGACACACATTAACATTACAACTTCTCAGAGTATCTGTCATTCAGTTTTTCTTTTATGGAAAAAAACAGTTCTATATAATCTTCAGTATAGTTTCAGTGTTATTTCCGATTCAAAATACCATCAAAATGATAAACTAGTGTGAGGAGGTGATGGATTAGTCAGCTAAAATGTTGGAAGGTTTACCTAAAGGGGCCGTGGTTGTACTATTGACCCACAGCACATCGATGTCGATCACTTCATTACATAACTTTAAAACCTGCAGCGTTATCTAACAGTATCACTGTCACTGGTTTCGTGAATGAGATCTAAAGAAAAGAGACTGTGCAAACTCTCACCAGCCCATTGGCAGGTCTCAACTTGGAGTCCAGTGTGATGACTCTGAAATGCACTGAGAGGAATAAAGAGAGATTATTCAACATGAAGCTTTTGCAGCTCTTCTACAACAGTGATAAACATCCTAACAGGCTAGTAAAACTGCTCAGAAATGATATCATTACTGTTGAATTCACAAGTTAGTAAAAGCTAGAATCATTAGCTATTAGCATTTACGTTATTCCCTCTGTTGTCTGCCATAAAACTGCACATATTGCAAATTCAATGAGTGGAAAACCTCCCTTTCAGCTCATTATTAGTTATCAGTAATCTGGTCACAGCATTGGATTTTAAAATAAATTGGTGGTGGATCACTTTGTACAGAAACTGGTGATGATGAAAAGCACCAATCTAAAAGTAAGATAGCTTATAGTTTAACGTAATTCATATGATATCTGGACGGTGGGGATCTTTGCTCTTCACTGGTGCAGCAAGAAAACAGCTAACATTTCATATATGCCAACGTAACTTTTTACATACATGTTATAACGTAACTTTTATCATATATGCTAACATAACTTTTTCATACATACTAATGTAACTTTTATCATATATGCTAACATAACTTTTTCATACATACTAATGTAACTTTTATCATATATGCTAACATAACTTTTTCATACATACTAATGTAACTTTTTTCATATATGCTAACGGAACTTTTTTCATGTAAGCTGATGTTATTTTTTCGAACATGCTAACGTGACTTTTACCTTATGAACTAATGTTAATTTTCATATATGCTAATGTAGCTTTATTCATATTAGCTGATGTTACTTTTTCATTTATGCTAACATCACTTTCTCCATGCGAGCTAATGTTTCTTTTTCTTATATGCTGATGTATTTTTTAAAATAAGCTAGTTACTTTTTCATAAATGCTGAAGTCACCTTTTTTCAATAAATGCCAATGTTACTTATTTATATATACCAACTTAACCTTTTTTCACATGTGCTAATGTTAGTCTTTCATATATGCTAACATAACTGTTTACCTATATACCTAAACTTGTTTCATAGAAGCTAATGTTGCTTTATCATATGCGAATGTAACTTATTCTTATTAGCGCGAACGCAACTTTTTCACATGCTAACGTGACTTTTTACATATGTGCCGATGTAGCTTTTCATATATGCTCACAGAACTTTTTTCACACAATAGTTTTCAACGCTAACATTTTGTTTCTAATCCGTGATTTTAATCCATCTGCCTGCTGAAATTCTCGGCCACACAATTAATTTCTCCGTATTTTAATCGACACATTTTAATGAATTTTGTGGAAATAAGCAAATTAATCAAATCTTGAGAGCACACTATTCATTTCTCACTTCCTGTGTGAGTTAATGTTGACGTGTGACATAAAATACAAAACGTTTTAGGAAAGCAAGGACTGCTGCATTCATTTAACTCCAAACAAGCAAGGTGCATTATGTTCTACCCTGTGTTGCACTCACATCCCAATTACTATTAAAGGGGAAATCTGTCTATATTACAGTGTGGTACCATATTGTATACAACATCATAGATCATCAACTCAAGGTTACCTGTTTGTCCAGGGAGGTAGATTGGTTTATCTGTTTGGACGAATGTCTTTGGATGATAAACTTTGATCAGGACTTTCCGGACTTCTTTTGAGTAAAACGTGTGGCCTCGTACCTCCACCTCGAAATTCTGCACTTCTTCATCCGGCGTTAAAGGAACCTGTGACAAAAAAATATTTTAAGAACACTGAAAAAATAATTCAGGAATATATGTGTGTGCTGTTGTTTATAGATCTGTGTGAGTGTTCTATATGTGTTGCGTAATCCCATTGAGGTTCTAATGTTGTATTTTAAGCAACACATTTTCAATGAATGTTTTGGAAATGAGCAAATGAATAAATCTTGAGAGCTCACCTTAAATTTAACATGTTAAGTGCTAACCAAACTTTTCTCATATATACTATTGTTACTTGTTTCATATAAGCCAATGGAACATTTATTGCACATGCTCACAATAGTTTTCCACGCCAACATATTTTTTCGAAGCTTCTGTGATTTGAACTCATACTGCCTGTTTAGATTCTGGGACAACCTATTCATCAAATCAAATCTTGAGAGCTCACCTTAAATTGAGTGTGTAACAGAACTTTTTCTCATATCAGTTCATGTTACTTTTTCATTCATGCTAAAAGTATTTTTTTTCATATGAATTAATGTTTCTTGTTTTATATAAGCCAATGGAACTTCTTACATACATGCTCACAATAGTTTTCCACACTAACATATTGGTCCCGTCAAGGTTTTGTTGTTTTTTAATCAACACATTTTCAATGAATGTATGGAAATGAGCAAATGAATCAAATCTTGAGAGCTCACCTCAAATTCAGTGCACATATGAAATTCTGTGTTGGACGTTCGCGTAAGGAGGGTTGCAGTCGCCTCTGAAGACTTCAGAGTGACGGTCATGACCAGAGTCTCGTTGGGCTGCAGGAGACTCGCACAGAATTTGGCCTCAGCCCCAGCTTCAAGAGTCGCAGGAATGGCCACCATGTACTGCCTACAGCCACAGAAACAAACAGCAGAGATCTTATTGGATCTGATATGGAAGAAACTCCAAAACTGGCAGCAAAGATTCATGTTCAATTAAGTCAACCACACGCGTATTATTTTTCTGAGACAGTTTCGGTTAAACTTACGGTCCTGCCAATGCTCGACCCACACAGCTGAAGAAAACACAAAGTGTCCACGTCCACATCTGAATCCCGGGGCGACCCATGGTTGACTGAGATGATACTGGGGAAGCTGATCAGCATCTTTTAAATAGCCTCAATAGAGACACCCGCCCCCGCTCCCCACCCACACACTCATCATCATGCAACCCTTCAAAGGTATTCCAGGTATCCCATGAGTCAATCATTTGTAGACTTTGTCTTGTTTAACATAGAGCGTAAGACTGACTGCAATTTTAAGGATTTCATCAGATCACCACTCCACCTATAATAATGAAAATGTCTTTTTTTCTTCAGAATATTTTGTCATATTGTTGTACTTTCTCAATTTAAGATGTTGCACAAACTTTTTAAGCAATTCGTTCTGCGCATTCTTTGCATTGGGGACACGGGGTTAAATTGGGCCGTGGCACATGGGCCTCTTCTATGTTGCCATCGCCAGGTCCTTTTGCCTCAATGTTACCCCGAAAATATCATTTTGATATACATTTTATACATAATACATGCTAAAGTGACTTATTTCATATAAGCTAATGTTACTTTGTCATATATGCAAACGTAAGTTTTTCTCATTAGTGCTAATGGCACTTTAATATTGCAGCTGGTAAATATGGAGCTCATATCATTACTTCATAAACTGCTGTGTTGTTTAATCTACAGTAACAAATCATGATTTATGATTTAGACATTCCCTTTTATATGTAAACAAGGTTCCAGAGTGCACAAACATACATTAATGTAGAGCTCGTTTATATTATCCATCCTTATGCCAGGAGAACGGGGCTGTCTTCACATATTCTCTTCAATCAATCCAACCTGTTACAGTAAGTTCTGCAACATTGCCCTTTACCCAGCGTGGGATGTTTGATGTTTGTCATGCAAACAGCTCTTAACCTGACGATAAAGTAAGTAAACATTTGTGAACTGATAAAAGTGAGTTACAACACAGTGAGAATGTGCTTACTGTTTAAAATTGGGCAACAATATTTTTTTTGCACTTTCAGGCATTGGCTTATAAATATATATATACACTGTATATATATATATGCATTGTATGTAACTTATTCTATTAATTGTATGTAGGCCTGTCTCTAGATAGCAAATGGCCCTAGGCAAGATCTTTTTGGGCGGCCCTTTGTGAAGTGATGAGAATACCAGGGGTCACATTTATAACATGGCGTACAACACTTCATACGCATACATGGTGTATAAAAAAAAGAAAGAACATTTTGGAGACACAGATGGTGAACTGAAGCCAGACTGTAGAAATTAAATGTGAGAGGCTTCATTACACAAATAATGATGCCATTAATTTATTAATTTCTGTTCTAAACTCAAAGTTAGAACAGTGAAAGTAAAATAAACTCTCAAACAAAGAAAAATTTCATCTCAGAGATAAAAGTGATGCGTGTGATTTTTAATTAAAGAACCTTTCCTCAACTTAAAAATCTACATTAAAACAAGTTCCTTGTTTGTCTAGTTGATCACAACTAAAAGCTTCATTTGTCAGGAAACTAGTGAGGTTTCGTTCTGTTTGGAGTGAAGAGAGATGACGAGAAAACAGCGCCACCTATAGGACGACCAGCTTCATCAACAGACAACACAGAAATAAGTCATTTCTTCTGTGTATTACAAATACACATGCAGACATGAAACTACACAATATGTGTCTTTAAATTAAATGGAGATTTAATTAAAATGTTAGTGGGAACACATCAGGCTTCAAGCTGCAGATGAAAAGAAAAATATGACTTTCAGATTAAAAGACTCTGAAAACAAACACGAAATATTCTGCTTTAATCTGTATTTGTTAGCGTTTAGCCTTTAAAAACTGTATCACTTAATTATGTTGACAAAGCTGACGAGTTCTATTCATTAAAGAAAGAGTATTAGAAAGGGCTCTTATGGCTTCTGAAATATGAGGAAATGTTTGAAATCTTTGTTCTTGTGACAAACTGCAGCATTTGTCCATTTCATTTTATTTCTTTTCAGGGTATTAAAGTGACTACAAGCACCTTTTTGTTTTTGGCGGTCCCTGTGGACAAAAGTGGTAGTGTTCCCCAGCACCACAGTCTCTTTAGAAAACCTTTTTATTTTTTATCTGTATCAAAGTGGTTTCAGAATAATTACACCTTGTGACTCACATTACGCATTTGTTTACCATTTTACTGCTTTTTGCAGTATTTCTGTGTTTATGGGGGAGATACCAGGATTTAATGGGACAATATAAAAGTGCTCTTCATTTTGGAATGAGATGAAATAGTCGAAGTTCAACAAAAGACAGTTTTAGGAGCCACATTCACATCACATCACTTTATTGTCCGTCATGCATTTCACAGCTGCAAAAGGACAACATGTGTTGAGTGTTTGTAGACGCGGTGTTCAGGAACACAACACGCATCTTTCACTGGAATCAGCGACCGCTCGACTCTGCTTCCCTCTTCAAGCTGCAAGAACATAAACACAAACATTCACTGTGACATTGATGAGGATCTACAGACCGATTCTAAAATGTTGTGCGTATTTCATATCTTGTAAAAACATCTCGTCACTGATATGTTGTGTATTCATATCTTGTGCATAATCATTTTAAGTTCTCTGTAATATTGTAACAAGCGGAGGCTTCAAATAAGCCCAGTTGCCTCTTCCTGCACTGTGATATTATTCACCTCCGTTATCTTTGTTTCAATTGTGCAACAATAAATAAATAAACTAAACAGACTTTTTGAGGTTGCAGTGAAAATGTTTTCGCTCATTAAATGACATTCAGCATATAGAGCCATAGCAGTGCTCCTGCATGTTGTGACAGATTGTTACCTGGAACACGGGAAGATGTATTCTGTGTCGTCCTGGTCACCTGAGAGAAAACAAAGAAGAAGAGATTGATTCACAGTGAACACACGTATGACTAGGATCAGTATTGTGATGACTGTTCTTCGGGTCTCACTCGGCTGGTAGTAGTCGTAGATCTTGACCACGGCTGGCTTCAGGTTCTGCACAGGGAGCTCCTGAATGAGCTCCAGTCTGTAGTTGATGGGTACCTCCTTCAGTAACTGTTGAGAAGGAAAGAAAACAAGACACCGCCGTGAGTCACAACATGTTGGAGCGTTGAGTCTCGTTTCCCGGCTGTGAATTCCTCCTCACCTGCGTTATGTAGACCAGGACGTGATCCCCGTTGTGTTCCACTCGATCCACCAGCAGGGCGCCTTTGAGCTGCGATGAGACCACAAGTCAGCCGGGTGCGTCATCAACAGGCGACAACTTTTCTATTTCTACCAAGGCTACATCCACACGACTACGTTTAGCAGCGATGACGCTATTTTGAGTGTCGATGGAGCCGCTAGCATGTTAGCATAGCACGCATCGATCCAAACGCCTCTCAACAAGACGACAAGCAAATAACTTTTAAAATGCTTGCTTTCTGAATGAGCTAACAAAGCGTGAATTCTGACTTCACAAAATAACTCTAAATGGAGAAAATGACTCTAGTGTCCACCAGGGGGCGACTCCTCTGGTTGTATAGAAGTCTATAGAAAATGACTCTACTTCTCTCTTGATTTATTACCTCAGTAAACATTGTAAACATGAGTTTATGTCTCAATCTCTAGTTTCAAGTCTTCTTCAATACAGCATGATGTTCATTTAGTACATTATGGTCCATTTAGAGTCACACAGACCATAAAGCAGGGGATGCTTTAGGGCGGGGCTACACGGTGATTGACAGGTCTCTACGTCACTCTTCAGTCCAGATATGGTCACTTCCTGTTCACTGGTTGATAAAAAAGCTAAGACGGCGACGGCCTAAATGCCAAACTGGAGCCCCTTAAAACATCCACAAACCAATGAGTCACAACGACTACGTCCACTTCTCACATGCAGTCTGTGGTCTGGACAGAGAGCACAACAGGAACACGTAGCAGTGTGGACGAGGCCTAAAGGTGACAGTGAATGTAAGAAACTCACCGCACTCAAAGACTCTGGGTCTGGGACAAACCCAGAGAGCATTTTCATATCCAGGATCACCATGTTTGTACTGATCTCCTTTCCAATATACCTACAATACAAGGACATAAAAACTGATGTTGATCTGCTCCCAAGTTATGAACACGTCTCCCACGCATCACTACCAACGGTTACTGAGTTCACGGGGCTCTGCCTGCTGACCACTTACTGGACCGTGATCCTCAGAGTGAGTCTTTTGCTGGGGCAGCTGGCCTCTGGTGTGACCTCGACACTGAGAGTGGTGACAGCAGTGGGAGTCGGGATGTTATAGTGATGCGAAAGCTGAGAAAGAGGGACACAAGGGGAGCTTTAATATTCATAAACAAGAATGTCTTTTCCTCAAAATTGTTCAAATTCATGATGCATCAGGCTTGAGAAGTACAGTCTGAAGAATGTTGTTAAATCACCTCCCACTAAAACATGAAACGTATATCTGTCTTTTCTCCTGCGTTACGGGCATAGAAATGAAGTAGGAGCAGAACAGACATTTGTTGGTGGTAATTTGACTTTCGGTCGTATCATCAGTGTTTGTGGGGGTGCACGTACTGACCTGCATCACAGCGCATGCGCTGCCCTGCACCTCCAGGATGAACCTTCCCGTCACGTCCTGCAGCAGCTTCTCCTGGTAGAGCAGCTTGTTGTTCTGGTTCACGTCAAACGTCAGCTGTTCGCTGGGAGCCTGGACCGTCACCGTGCTCGACCCACCGGGACTGAACACCAGCGTGGAGTAGAGCGCCAGAGCCTGAAGCGCCACCACTGTGTCCTACAACACACACAACGTACTTCATGTGCGTGAATGTATTTTACTTTTGTTTCTACATGCAGCAGCTTTCATATGTAGAAGTTCACTTTCACCAACTTCAGGTCTCTAACTGTTGAATTTCTATTTTAATCCCGTTTTAATTGTGCCACAAACTACACGTTTGTCAATTTAACACGTTGACAAAACGCTGCACTTTGAGCCAAAGGGACATTTTGATAGCTAGCACAGTTTTCATGAAGTCACAGATTAAGTTTCAGGAACATTTTGCCTCCGATTTTATAATGGGTGTGTATTGCACGGAATGTTCAGCGCTAGAGTGATGACATCACGGTCAGAGCATGAAAGTCTTCTGTGATTTTTCCAAATAAATTGCACCGAGTCCCACAATTTGTGGCCAAAACGATAGAACATTTCGTGTTTGTCGCATGCGTGAGTCTATGGAATCCAACCGACTTACACATTTGGCTCAAAGAGCGACATGAACTCCGACCAACTGCTCCATGTTAATCTCACCACTAACTCCTCAAAGAAAGCAGACGTACCAGTTTTGTATTTTGCTCTGCAGCTCACATTATTAACACCAAACATCAAAATGATATCAACGTGTTCTGCAGAGTCTTCCCTCTTTGTTGATCATAATATTTTGGTGATCTCCAACACAGAAATGACGGGAGCCATTTGTGGACTGTCCATCACGAAGACAAGAATCAATCTAAGAATCTAAAATGCAGAAAAGTTCAATTGAAACTCAACGACACTATTGGTAATGTTGGCGTGAAATATAGATATAGATATATCGATAGAATATCTAGATATATATATAGATATAGATATATATGCAACGTCTTCGGGCAGTAGCAGCCACACTAATATTTCACAAGAAATTGACAGTTTGTCTCCCGTACATATTTCCAACAGATTTTCTGTTTCATTGGTTGATTTTACAAAAGTATTTGACTAAATTTATTTTACTTTTTATTTATTTCTTAGTCTATTTTTATCGGAGCGATTGTCTCATTATTGCCTTCATTTTGCTGCTTTGTCTGTCAAAGCACTTCGTAAACTCTGTTTTTAAAGGTGCGATACAAATAGTTATTATTATTATTATTATTATTATTATTATTATTATTATTATATTTGTTCTGAAATAAGGTCCCATGGTGGTGCACCTGAAGGGGCAGGACTTCACCTCTCTACAGGTCACAGCTAAGCCAGAGTTTGTTTGTCCCAGAAGAGAATACTTTGTTCGTTTTAACTCAGTCCAGCACTTTACGCTTCCCGTTGTGTTTTTCCTACCTGTGTGGAGGAGAAGCCTCCGTAGTGGTTCTGCTGGGTCGTCAGCCACCTGACGATGCGCGTGGCGTAGCCGAGGTCTTCGGCCGTCGGAGAGGCGCCGAGTTTGACCAGCAGCACGTAGGAGCTGATCTCCACGGAGAGAGAGGCCGACGTTGAAGTCTGAGACCAGTGGAGGAAACCGCCTAAAAACAGACGTAAAAACAGACACGTGAAGCTCCATTCACAGTGAAGAATGAGAGATTTCCTTCAGGAGGATCCCTACTCACCTTGTTGTATTGAGACCGAGTCCAGGTGCCCCAGAAGGTGGCCTCTGGTCTGCATGTCTCCTGCCAGGGTGAAGACGTACGCCATCAGAGCCGTGGTGTAGGTGTTACTGAGGTCCCGCATGGACTCTTTCAGGCACAACAGGCTCTTCTGTACTCTAGGGTCCTGGAACAGATGACGAACAACTCGTTTTATTGTTCTACAACAAGTTCATTCTAACGAATTCATATATTCAGCAAAACTTTAGACAAAGAACTTCAGTTAATGGAAGAAAAAGATCAAAAAGAATCCGATTGACCTGCTGTTGATAGAATAAAACTGACAAGAAACGACAATCTCAGACAGACTGAATGTTTGAAATAATGTTATAATATTAATACAAAAATGAACTAAGATTGACATTTATTTACAAAAAAGTATATCAGAAACTATAATAACTCATTACAGCCGTTTCTCGCGAGCTTTTATCATTTATTATTCTTTGCATTTACTTTAATATAAATAGTACAGCAACACCTAGTGGTAGTTTCTGGTATTGAACCAAACTGTAGAAGACGTGTGTGAGTTTTGGGTATTTTGTTGGGTTTGATCTTAGTTTGGTTTGATGAACTTGTTCATTTCCTCACTGATTTGTACTTTTTGTAAAGTTTTGTGTTGATTTTGGGAAATACTTTTTTTTAAAGTTTAGTTTATGACATGACAGTCAGATCAGTTCAATTTAACCCATCAACTCTAAAACACTACGTAATGTTAACTCACTAACCAGACAGAACGTTGATCAACATAACTTTGTTTCTTTCTTGTCTGTCAAGTTCTTGGTTTGTGTACAAATCATTACAAAGGAAAATTGTGATCTAAAGTTATATTATTCGTGGTGCATTAGTTGTTTCTACTCACTTCTACGGACGTATTCATCTCCAGGAAGGCAGCAGTCATGTAAGCAGTGAGAGTCACTTCATCAGACACGCCGCCCTGCAGAGGAAACATGATGAGACACAAAGATCATCAGAGAACATCCAACATCGAGACTTTGATCACTGGTGACCAGTAGAGGAGTAACGGACCGTTGATGAGCCGTACGGACCCCCCTCACAGTGTGACGTTTACCATCACAGTGTAAATAACGGAGTTGTACCCCAAACCGGACAGTTTTTAGCTAATGTTTCAATACAATTCACTTACAATGTTGATAAAAATGATCGTGTAATGTTTTCAGTTGATTTAATGGTGTTAAACTGAAGTTAAACTTCGTACCTTTCAAACGAAATATTGTTGTAATTATTACAGTTAGCTTTGCCTTTACCAGAGTCGTTAAAACGATGCTAACACCGGTGAATTAGCCGTGCACTGCTATTGGCCTAATCCGTAGGGACTTCTATCCTCGTTGTAAACACTGGCTGCTGCTGGTTTTTCGGGGATATTCGCTTGTTCCAGGGTCGCAAAAATGACCATCAATGCTGTCAACACATCCGGGACCGTAGTTCTGTCCTTCACAATAAGATATCACGCTTCAACAACTCCAAATGATGCAATAAAAGCTCCTTAATTTCCGTTTGAGCTGTTTTAGCGTCGCCCGAGCGTTCTTTCTGCTTTCTCTCATCAAAGTCACTTTCCTATAGTATTTAGACATATAAACGTCCATATATATTCATGAAATTTGACACATAGATAATTTGATATGTATGAATTAATATTATTTACGTTTGGTTGGCGATCGCTGAAGAAAATGACAGCGTAATGACCGGAAAGGGCGTCACGACGGAATCGTTCGAGACAGGCCAATAGCAGCTAGCGCCGACCGAGGCAGGCCATCGTTACGTTAACCAACAGGAGGAGAGCTAGTAACGTTAGCAGCACCGCTAACCAACAGGAGGAGAGCTAGTAACGTGAGCAGAACCGCTAACGGCTAACCAACAGGAGAAGAGCTAGTAACGTTAGCAGCACCGCTAACGGCTAACCAACAGGAGGAGAGCTAGTAGCATTAGCAGCACCGTCTGTTTAAATGCTTTTTGAGACGATGAAAGTAAATATAAATATTCTGTCGAGCAGCTGCTCCAGTCACACAACAAAGGGATCTGTATCTGTTAATATGGATCAGCAATGATCAATAATTAGTATCAGCGGCAAAAAAACACGTGATCAGGAATCTAAAAGTAATTTGCTTTATTATAGTTTCTTTTGTGCTGATCTGATCTGTGATACGATCTGAAACGTGATTATTTTCCAATTGGCTGCACAACTGCTGATACCAGTTAGTAAATAGTGTCCGTGTCCTGTTTCACAGATGATTGTCACGAGGAAATTGCAGGTCTGACAGGAACACGAGTCTCAATTCTGTCAAGTGAAACTTGTTCAAATGACAGAAGTTACGACTGATGTTTAAAGTCATATTTTAACGCTAACTCCAGTGTGACTTTATTTACCTTCATTCTGTTGTTGAAGAGTCTTCCTGACATTTCGAAACATCCGCTCTCTTTTTGTTTATTTTTCAGCCAATTCACGGACTCTTCCATCTTTATCGGGTCGATGTAGATGAAGGACTGGGCTTTGGCAAACGATCGCACCACAAACGCAGTCAGCCTGAGGAGGAAGTTGCGACATTAAAACGATTAAAAAAGACGTCACGTACATGCTTGTGTTCGTGTAGCACGTTGAAGAACTTCTCACGAGGGACAACAGGGTTTTAAGAAAGCGTGACGTCACATTTCATCACAACATGCTGATGAAGTGGAATCTCATCATCGACTCAGTCAGTATGAAAGCAGGGCTCCACAGTAAAGCACAGACTGTATATAACAAGTGGACGTGGTCATGGCGACGTCAATCGTTGGTTTGTGGACTGATGTTTCGAAGACTCAAATTCAACGATTTTGCCGTCGCCATCTTGGATTACGGCCGTCGCCGTGTTGGGTTTTATTTGACAGTTTTTTGAAAGCTTCTGGCTGATGAACACTGTAGTATTAGTGATTGAACCCCAAAACAAAAGCATATTTTCTTTAAGCAGAGGGTTAATGTCAAGCCCTGAAAAGCTAAACTGTATGACATCATCACTGTTCTCACCAGGTGTTCCCCGGTCCTGATCCAAACGTGCTGTAAGCTCCATCAAGGTGCTTGTAGTTCAGCTGTCTCTGGTAGCCTGCATCACACACACATTGATATTTATTGAGTTCATGATTTAAAGTAAATGTCTGTCAGAAGTCTTGTACGCTTTAACGACAGGAAATAAGGGGGAAAGAAAGGCGGCAAACAAAGGTCACCACCAGGGTGCATCCAGCACCAGACTGTGGGAACATTTCTCATAACTTAAGGTCTTAAATGCGTTTTGTTTTGTTGCTGGACTCACCGCTGGTCAGGAACTTGATGGCCTTGTCGTTGATGGCGGAGGTGAGCTGCTGAGTGTTTCTCAGGTACTGGAGGATGTAGATGTTGGGGGCGAGGAGCGCCATGTTCTGCTCCCCACATCCGTACGGCATCCTCAGCAGCCCATCCAGGTTGTTCAGGGCTCGGCCCAGAATGTCACCTGCACACACACAAAAACGAAACCTCATATTAGTGGAGACCGGACGGAACTGTGTATAAATGTATGTGTATAAACCATATGGTACAAACAATGAAAAAGACGCTGCCGTGTTTATGCCGAGATTATTATCAAGATGAACAAAGACTGAACAACAACGCTGATTACCGTAATGTGTGGTATTTGTTATAAATGTACGTGATGAGAAGCTGTACATGGAGGGGCTTCTACTGTACCGGAGTGTGTATTTCCAGTTTATTAAATAGGATTGTGTTTTCTGTTGCGCTCTGATAAAAACACCACAAAGCTGTTTTTTAAATGCATCTACTGAAAGAATCTCTTCGCTTGTTTTAAATCTCAAGTTGATCATTTGAAAGTGTAACGATTTGTTTCGTTAACAGCAAAACTCAACCAAAATGGATTCATTAGTTTACCCAGGACTGATACTGAAGCACGGGCTGATCCAACAATCACGTCCCCGGGGAGCTGAAGGTCTACTTCCTCAGTCAGAGTCTCTCCTGTGGACAGAGAACAAACAGATCAGCAATAAACAGAAACCTCATTCAGGTTTACGGATGGTGAGCGGATCATGAACTGAAACAGGGCCGACTGGAAATAAGATGCTCGATGGTTTATCAAATGTATTGAAAGCTACTGTGAGGAACTTTCATGTTGTGCTGATTCTGTTGGTCCCTGTGGACTAAAGTGGTCGTGTCTCTGAGCACCAGAGTCCCTTTAGAAAACCTCTCATTCTACTGCAGCAGGTCTGACAGTCTGCTCCTCTCAGTCCTGGTTCTGGTTCTCCCGCGCCTTCCTTCCCTCCAGCGGGTCCAGCAACACGTCCTGGGTCTCCAGCAGAGAGGTGTCGGTGTTGACTCCCAGAGAGGAGAAGGTCTGCCACGGTGGACCGGTCTCTGCTGGAGGCTCTGGGTCTGTCTGCGGTGGACCGGTCTCTGCTGGAGGACCTGGGTCTGTCCACGGTGGACCGGTCTCTGCTGGAGGACCTGGGTCTGTCCACGGTGGACCGGTCTCTGCTGGAGGACCTGGGTCTGTCCACGGTGGACCGGTCTCTGCTGGAGGATCTGGGTCTGTCCGCGGTGGACCGGTCTCTGCTGGAGGATCTGGGTCTATCCACGGTGGACCGGTCTCTGCTGGAGGATCTGGGTCTGTCCACGGTGGACCGGTCTCTGCTGGAGGATCTGGGTCTGTCCGTGGTGGACCGGTCTCTGCTGGAGGATCTGGGTCTATCCACGGTGGACCGGTCTCTGCTGGAGGATCTGGGTCTGTCCACGGTGGACCGGTCTCTGCTGGAGGATCTGGGTCTGTCCGTGGTGGACCGGTCTCTGCTGGAGTCTGAGCTGAAGGAGGTTCTGGTGAACCTGCATGAGTTCATCTGGTTTCACCAGAATCCGACCCGGTGGCTCCGATGACGAGCATCAAGAATAACTCTATAGAAACAGACCATCTGATAGAGGATCAGGACTACACTGAGACTGGTTCATATAGAGGATCAGGACTACACTGAGACTGGTTCATAGAGGATCAGGACTACACTGAGACTGGTTCATAGAGGATCAGGACTACACTGAGACTGGTTCATATAGAGGATCAGGACTACACTGAGACTGGTTCATAGAGGATCAGGACTACACTGAGACTGGTTCATAGAGGATCAGGACTACACTGAGACTGGTTCAGCACCAGACAGAAGTTCCTCACAGTCACTTTCAATAATCACATGAAATGAATCTGCTCTACAACAGTGTGATGAACTGATGTTTGGTGTGAAACACACGGACCTTTCGGGCAGAGCAGCCAGTTGGAGGTCTTTGACATCTCAATTCCTTCAGCCTGAGAGGAAACAAAATCATTGAGACTTTCCATCCGAGACCTTTGACTTTGTCATCTTGTTTTAAAGTACCGACCTTCACGATGAGCGACCGCGTGACCGCGTCGATGCGACCTCTCTCCGGCACGCTCACGATCTCGTTGTCGCAAGAAGCGTGAGACGCCACGGCCTCGGCGGTCACCGTCACGTTCACGACGCCTAAAAAAAGGTCCAGGAGAGTCAAATCATTTGGTCTGAGGTGGATCCCACAGCTGTACCAGCAGTGTGGATGAAAGCCTGACTCTCACCTAAGGCTGAGGGGGCCATGGTCCAGCTGACGGTCCTGCGCTCACTGCCGCACAAACAGGCAGTGTACTGGTCTCCGGAGAGGGGGGTGAGGGTGTAGTCTAAGGAGGGGGCCGGAGCCACGGAGACCTGGTCAAAAGAGACAACAATGAACATTTTAAAACTGGACATTTATACTGCAAACAGCGTATCAAACCCAAGCATGGTGATGATGCAACATTTTGACCTTTACGAAGCTGCGTCGTGCACGTTTTTGTTCCAAATTAAAGCGGATATCAAATTCTGACGCAGTTTGAAAACTGACAAACATTTACAAGAACATTGGTAAGAGAGTGCGTCCGGCTTCTCCATCATGGATTAAGGCCGTTGCCATGTTGTTTTTAGCAACCAGTGAACAGGAAGTGACCATATCTGGACTGAGGACGAGTGACGTAGAGACGCCGTATACGTCTCTGCTAGAGACCTGTCAATCACAGTAGCCCCGCCCTAAAGCATCCCCTGCTTTATGGTCTGTGTGACTCTAAATGGACCATAATGTACTAAATGAACATCATGCTGTATTGAAGAAGACTTGAAACTAGAGATTGAGACATAAACTCATGTTTACAATGTTTACTGAGGGAATAAATCAAGAGAGAAGTAGAGTCATTTTCTATAGACTTCTATACAACCAGAGGAGTCGCCCCCTGGTGGACACTAGAGAGAATGCAGCTTTAACACGTGAAGCATCGACTTCACTTTAAAACATCGCAGACCACTGATTGGTCAAGAGAGAAGACAAATTGTAATACAATTAAATGGCCTTAATTTTTGTATTCACTCGACCCAGATGTTATAAAAATGGCAGCCTGTGAAACTACGTCGTAAACTTGACAAAGTTCAGATGTTCAGTGTTTGCGGCGGCGTTATGGCGATGAACTGAGAATCTAAAGCGGAAATTGAAAGAGAAACTAACCTGGTACCAGAATGGATCTCGTCTCATCAAGGAATAAGACGCTGAACATTACAGCTGCTAAACATCGGCATGTTAGCATTGTGATTATGAGCACGTTAGCATGTTGACATTAGCATTCAAGTCCACATGAACACCTCGGTTACCATGATGCAGCTGCTCAAGTAGTTGAAGATGGTCGCCTTCAGTTCAAAGTGCTCCCCCCGGATGATGGAGTAGGGCAGGCTGAGCTCCAGGAAGAAGGGCTGGAAGACGGTGATCTCTTTACGGGGGGCCAAGCCGAAACCCTGAGGGGACAGACAGAAGGCCTCCGTCTCCCAGGTGGTGATGGTGTCTGGGACGGTGAGGGACACGTCCTTCGTTCCAGAGCCTCTGATACAGCAGACACACACAGAGACATTCTGTCAACTTCAACATCAGACTTCCATGATTCAGATTCGTCAAAGAGCGACAATGTGAGCCGATTAACGCCGAATAGAAGTGAAAAATGTCGCCATCTGTTTTTTGCAGCCAGTGAACAGGAAGTGACCATATCTGGACTGAGGACGAGTGACGTAGTGGTAGAGACGCCGTATACGACTCTGGTAGAGACCTGTCAATCACCGTGTAGCCCCGCCCTAAAGCATCCCCTGCTTTATGGTCTGTGTGACTCTAAAGGACCATAATGTACTAAATGAACATCATGCTGTATTGAAGAAGACTTGAAACTAGAGATTGAGACATAAACTCATGTTTACAATGTTTACTGAGGTAATAAATCAAGAGAGAAGTAGAGTCATTTTCTATAGACTTCTATACAACCAGAGGAGTCGCCCCCTGGTGGACACTAGAGAGAATGCAGCTTTAACATTCACCGTAATTCGCATTAGTTGAAATTTTTCCATCTCAGTGCCATCAGGTTAAATAAGAAGAAAAAGTCTAATGTCTGTAAATACAACAGGACGTTTGAGAGAAGGACTGTGGTTTAAAGAAAACTCACCCCACTTCCACCAGGTCCCATATCCAGGTCTCAGGGAAGAAAGTGCGCACCGTCTCTATTGGTGAATTATCAATAGGTGGGGAAGCTACGGGACTCTCCAGTGGCATGGCCAATGACATTCGAGGACGATCTCGAAACGTCCTGTAACGAATACCTGAAAATAAAACAGAACATATTCCATCAGAAGCAGAGAAAAACCTGGTTTTTAATGCTGGTAAATATTCAGCAATGTGGCACTTAATAGAGCAAAATAACAAAACAAAATAAGTCACCATAGTAGCCCTGGCGGAATTCTCTTCCTTTGTACTTGAGGCACGAAGGCACTCGGATTAGCAAGTTTGTTGCCATCTTCATCCCCACTTTCTAGATAACACAACAACATACAGGCGTCAACTGAAATGTGCAACAACAAAACACACAAAGAAACAATATAAAGATATTGTGCATTCATGTTTGTACCGCGAAAGTCGTGTGAGCGTCCTCTGTCTGCACATCGGGGAACGGCAAGATGGATCTTCTCGGCCTCACGGGCAAACATTCGATGGAATCTTCAGCCATATATGGAATGTAGGAGACTTTTGAGACGGGCAACAGGTTGAATATCTGAAGAGAAAAGGCATGGCAGAGGTACATTTTCAATAAGATTTAGGGGAACGAACTATGGAATGACTTTTCCCACCTAACAAAATAATGTTCCTCTATAAAATGTTTCAAAAGGTGCTTAAAAGAAAATCTAACTGCTGTTTTGTAATAACTTTGTTGTTTATTTCTTGTTTTAGCTGTTATATTATATTCAAAGTTGTTTCAGTCACAGAGACTTGTAGCATTACGATTGTTTATGAGTTAATGCAGATGTATAAACCAATATCCCCGAACAAGTCCATGCTCACTCTCACACGCACACAAACACAATAACATTTTCTTTTGTTGTTTGAATGTATTAATATTGTTATCATATTTCATATATTGTAAAAATATCTTGTCAATCATATATTATGTAGTCATGTCTTCTGCATATTAATTTTATGTTCTCTGTAATATTATAAAATTGTAATATTATATAGGTGGAGGCTTCAAATAAGTCCAGTTGGCTTTTTGCCTCTTCCTGCACTGTGATATTTATTTATCTCTGTTATGTTTGTTTATTTTTATTTTATTGTTTAAGATAGATAGATGACAGATAGATATGTACTTTTTTTTATCCCCAGGGGGAAATTTGTATGTTACAGCAGCAAGACACACCAATTAGCAAAGTAGCAGAGTCACCAAAAATATTAAGTATTAAAAAATGCACAATAGAATAACAGAGTAGGACAAATTAAATATCAGAATATAGAATATATAAGATAAAACAACAAAAATGCACAGTATATACAATGAAATAGAATAGTGTTAAATTAACTGACTAGGTGAAGAACAGTAGTGCAAAAGTCAACCCCAGCAAACAGTGAAGCAGTGAGTAGTTATGTAGAGGATGATCAGGCCAGAGCTGTTTTATTATGAAGTCTCATGGCAGAGATCAGGAATGTTCTCCTGAATCTGTCCTTGTGACAGCGGAGCTGCATCAGTCTGTTGGAGAAAGTGCTCCTCTGTCCCTGCAGGAGGTGGTGCAGAGGGTGGTCCGGGTTATCCAGTATGGATCATAGTTTCTTCAGTGTCCTCTCCACCAGCTCTTCCAGATTGTCTTGTTTGCAGCCAATGATGGAGCCGGCCTTCTTCACCAGTTTGTTCAGTCTGTTGGTGTCTCCGGCTCCAATGCTGCTCCCCCAGCAGACTACAGGAGTCCAGTGCACTGACCACAACAGATTGTAGAACATCTCCAGCATCCTGCTGCACACGTTGAAGGATCGAAGTTTCCTCAAGAAGAAGAGTCGACGTTCAGACGCAGGTGATTTCTACCGGCCCACTCCACAAAGTCCTCCACTACTGCCCTGTACTCCTCCTCCCGTCCGTCCCTTATACACCCGACCGCTGCAGAGTCATCAGAGAACTTCTGCAGATGGCATGACCCCGAGTTGTACTGGAAGTCAGTGGTAATAATAAATAATAATGTATTTTATTTGTAACGCACTTTTCATTTTTTTTTTTTTTATCTCAGAGTGCCACAGAGCCAGTACATAGTAAAAACATAGTAAAAAGCATCGTTAAAACATTAAAAAAAAACTATAATAAAATAAAAACCAGTGAATGAACAGAAACACAAAAGAAATAACTGACAGTGATTTAGGTCAGAAAGGCTTTCCTGAATAAAAAGGTTTTTAGGCCGGTCTTAAAGAGACCAGGGTCTGTGTTGCCCTTAGGTGGTCAGGGATCTGGTCCATATCGTGGAGCTGCCGAGCCGAAGGCCCGGTCGCCCATGGTGCGGAGCTTGGTGCTGGGGACCCGGAGGAGCGAGCTGTTTGATGATCTGAGGGTGCGGGTGGAGATTTGGGGAGTGATGAGATCTTGTAGGGAGGGAGGTGCGTGTCCATTTATGCATTCATGTGTGAGTAGTAGGACTTTGTAGTCAATCCAGAATGAGACAGGGAGCCAGTGTAGGGAGTGCAGAATGGGTGTTATGTGCTCATACTTCCGGACTCTCATCAGGATCCGGGCAGCGCTGTTTTGGATGTATTGCAGCTTCTGGATGTTCTTGCCAGTGATCCCAGTGAATAGTGAGTTGCAGTCGTCCAGTCTTGAGGAGATAAAGGCGTGGACGAGCTTCTCTGCATCTGACAGGGTTAAAGTGGGCGGAGTTTGGAGATGTTTTTGAGATGATAAAACGAGGTTTTGCACAGGTGTTGTATATGGTCATTAAAGGACAGGTGTGGGTCAAACTTAACTCCCAGATTAGTGACTGTGGAGGAGAGGGGGATGACCTGACCGTCGAAGGTGAGATGAGTTATGGAGGATGACTGAACCTGGTGTGGAGTGCCAACAAGGAGGGCTTCGGTTTTGCTGCTGTTTAACTGGAGAAAGTTGTTGCTCATCCACGCCTTTATCTCCCCAAGACAGGAGGTGAGACGTGACATGGCTGCAGAGGGGCTTGGGGCAGTTTTGATGTAGAGCTGTGTATCATCAGCATAACAGTGGAAAGACATCCTATGTCTGCTGATGACACGACCGAGGGGGAGCATGCAAATAATGAAGAGGATGGGGCCGAGGACCGACCCTTGCGGAACACCACAGGAGACAGGGAGCAGTCTGGACTTGTATCTTCCCAGTGACACATATTCAGTTCTGCCTGAAAGGTAGGACTGAAACCACTTGAGTGCAGAGTCTGATAGTCCAATGGTGGTATGGAGGCGCTGTAGGAGGATAGTGTGATCCACTGTGTCAAATGCAGCAGTCAGGTCCAGGAGGATGAGGAGTGAGGGTGATCCTGGTGAGGGTGTACAAGGTGAACAGGAAGGGAGACAGAACAGTTCCCTGTGGGACTCCAGTATCACTGACCACCGCATCAGACAGCACCCGGCCCAGTGGGACAAACTGTCGTCTGCCTGTGAGGTAGTCAGTGATCCAGGAGACGGTGGACGCGTTCATGGTGAAAAGTTGTCAGGGCTTTATCCAGGGTGGTGTGATTAAAGTCTCCAGTAATTGCCATAAAAGCACCAGCATGTTCACTCAGCAGTCCAGATACAGTGGAGTGGATGGTGTCCTTGGATGGCGACCTGCAGCCCCGAGCCTTTCTCCGTAGCTCCGCCGGGATCTCATGCCTGGCGCCGGACAGCGGCCGCAGTTTCCTCAGTGCAATCAGCTGATCACGGGAATAGACAGTGGACCCACTCATTGTTTGTGGCTCTCCGTTACAAACACGAAGAAAAGTCACAGAAAGCCACGAGAAAGTTGACAAAAAAGTTACAGTCCGTTGTCTGACCGTAAGAACCAAACGTTAAGGAAAAATAAAAAATAAAAAGTTGAGGGGAAAGAGTGAAAAAAGACTAAAATTAAAACACAGAGGGGAGCTGCTGCAACAGGCTGCCGCTGGCACGGCGCCATTTTGCATTTTTTAATTAAATTGTGAAAAATAAATAAAACTAAACTTAATTAAATGGTTCAAGCTGTAAGCTTTAAAATGTTATTTGTTCTATAAAGATCTGACAATTGGGGAACTTCATTTGTCGAAACAGTTGCTTTATCCTTCAGGCAGACTCTTCATATCTTAAATTGTTTTCCATTTTCAAAATGTATAACTGATAAGAGGGAGAACAGGAAGACAGATTGACCACGACAGGAGGATAAACTGATGACGTTAACGGAGTAAATGCAGATGGATTTGTGGTTAGCTACCTTGTCTGCGTCCAGACTTTTCCCCGGCTCCTTGATGAGGACGCTCTGGTCGATGGCGCTCACACCGCACAGAGAGTCTGGCTGGGCCGTCACCTGCAGGGTGGTCTCCTCTCCTGGGACGGCCGAGGACGGAGAGAACTCCAGGGACACCTGGCAGAGAAAAGACCGTTAGTGGTGGATGAGGCGTTATGAATCTCACTGCTCTTCTTGGCAGCATTCAAGTGCTAGGATTCACTAGAAAAGCGTCACATGCAAAACCGTTGTTCCCTACAGTAGCGGTAAATATCACGGTTTATTTGTTTTTCCTAAAATGTAAATATAAATGCTTCTTGTAGGGTAAAACAGAAGATAACATCACATTTGGAACATAGCTAAGTTAGCTCGCTAACAGGTAAGATAACATTACATTTGGAACATAACTAAGTTAGCAAGCTAGAAGGTAAGATAACATTACATTTGGAACATAACTAAGTTAGCTAGCTAGAAGGTAAGATAACATTAGGAACATAACTAAGTTAGCAAGCTAGAAGGTAAGATAACATTACATTTGGAACATAACTAAGTTAGCTCGCTAACAGGTAAGATAACATTACATTTGGAACATAACTAAGTTAGCAAGCTAGAAGGTAAGATAACATTACATTTGGAACATAACTAAGTTAGCTCGCTAACAGGTAAGATAACATTACATTTGGAACATAACTAAGTTAGCAAGCTAGAAGGTAAGATAACATTACATTTGGAACATAACTAAGTTAGCTAGCTAGAAGGTAAGATAACATTAGGAACATAACTAAGTTAGCAAGCTAGAAGGTAAGATAACATTACATTTGGAACATAACTAAGTTAGCAAGCTAGAAGGTAAGATAACATTACATTTGGAACATAACTAAGTTAGCAAGCTAGAAGGTAAGATAACATTACATTTGGAACATAATTAAGTTAGCTAGCTAGAAGGTAAGATAACATTACATTTGGAACATAACTAAGTTAGCTAGCTAACAGGTAAGACAGCGTCGGAAATACACGAGGGCAAAAATGCCCTCGTGAAGCTATGGTCTTTTCAACATGACACAAATGTGTATTTTACTGTAATTCATATAATTCATACTTTGTTGGCATCTTATTCTGAAAATCGGATGTTCGTCTGAAGAAACCGGATGTTGTCTCACGTTAATGTTTCCGCTAACTTTCAAAGTCCTTCGCTCGCTCCCGATCTGTGCCGTTTAAATGAGTTTACGGTGAATGTCAGCATATAGGTGTGTTGGGAACTAATGCTGCGTTCACACCGGTCGCGTTGATTTTTTGGACGCACTGCAAAATCGCGTCCAACGCACTGCACAATCGCGTCCAATGCGCCGCCGGTCGTGTTCACACCAAACGCCGCAAAATCTCGTAGCGCCGGAGAGGGGGCGTGGTTTATCGTCCTGGAAGCCGTTCACCTGGCCGCCATTTCTTTCCGCTGTCAACCATGAAAGGAATAAGGACAATTGCTGCTTTGTACGTGTTGTGGAAGTCCCTCAAACATCGGAATGCCAAACGCCGTCATGTCTGGTTCATAACATTGTTCAGAGGAGCTCCGTGGATTGTATCGAGCTGTATTCACTGTCTAGCAAACCACCGGTCGCTGTTTACTACAGCTGTAGGAACACAAAATAAACTGATTTGGCTGTGATTCAACGGAAAATAAACAGACAAAAAGGGACTCCGAAATAACTACATAATGATGCCGATTTGTACTTGTCTTCTCCGACAAAAAGGGACTCCGAAATAACTACGTAATGATGCCGATTTGTAGGTTACTGGTCTTCTCAATGGAGCTCTGATGGATCGGTGCTAGGCTATGCTAACATCGTAGCAGCTCCACCAGCACTCAATAACGTCACGTAGACGTAAATACGGCAGCGTCTATTCATTGTTTGTACCGTATGGTTTACACACACACATGTATACACATAGTTTGGTCCGGTCTCTGTTGATATGAGGTATCGTAGAGCTCTGGGTGAACACAGACGGCTACAGGATTTATTTCCTGATTCAACAACGGCAGGAAGCCAGTGATGACGACGGCGCGTTGGCGAATTTTTCGGCGTCCAACGCGTCCACCGCGTCCACCGCGTCCACCGCACTGCAATAACGCGTCCAACACGCCGCGCCATCGCAAAATCGCGGCGCGCCAGTCTCATCGCGTCTGTGCAGAGACTTTGTATGTAATCTCGACGCGCGTCAAAAAATCAACGCGACCGGTGTGAACGCAGCATAAGGGAGCGTGTTTGGGTCATCAGCATTTAAGAAACTGAATTCTTGACATCAATAGAATTAATAATGTATGTAACAATTATTAATGATTATTAATAACGGGGCACCACCCTGCGAACAGGGACCAATAACCAAACGATAAAACTAAGTCTCATAATTAGTAGTCACTCATAATGTCAATAGTCTGCGTATGACTACACATTCAGTGACAGTGAAGGTTTAAATTCGAGCACAGGACTACTACATACAGTTTCATTACACACATATGCACAAGCAATCACAGACGACTGCTCCTTAAAGTATAACAGTTTATTAAATCAAAATAGTAAATGATCAAATCAATTAATATTGCAACCAACAAACGCTATCATACAATTTTATATGCCTAATACCTAAAGTCAAATGAATAAAATGGAGGAGGATGTATGTATGTAAGTATGTGTGTGTGTGGGTGAGGATGTATGTATGTAAGTATGTGTGTGTGTGGAGGGGGAGGAGCCTTAAGGAACTACAGCTAAACTACCACCAGATGGCGGAGTCGAGTGACTCTGACAAAAATGGCGGAGAGGTTGCTGTATGTGTGTGTAGGTTAAGAGAGAGAGAGCAAAGAAAAAAGAGAGGGGGGGGTCATGAATCAACTTCTGCGTACGATGTTGTAGGGAGCATGAGTACGCTGGTTTTATCATGCATAAGTATACCGTTGTCGTCTTTGAACTACCGGCAGCTTATGCAGTGATAAGCCACAACTCTTAGCTCACTCACAGAGTCGAGTTAATGAAGAGAGAAATGCCACACGAAGTGGAATAAAATGAATGAAAATAATCCCCAAATAAAACAGATCTTTACCGCTGCGGTGAGATGAGCGTAGTGCTCCGTTATCACATCTCTCAAGTGATAATACACAACTCTAAATCTACCAGCAGCGACTGATCTAATGCAGACAGTTACAGCAGTTCAATACACAAATACAGCGGAGCTTGTGGTTTCCGCGCTGATTACGCAATACCTTGATATCGCGCGACAGTAACTTCTCACAACAAAGTACGGGAATATCAACCATAAATGGATAACCTGAATTGAACGTAGGTTATATTAAGCTAAACTATGCCCAGACGCCATGACCTTACTTTGTAGAAGCTTCGGAACAAAGGGGAGTGTTCGAGGAAGAATTGTCCGTTTCCTCGAGAAGAAGGTGCGGCTTCGGGCCGTCGTGGCTTGAGCTCGCTCTGGAGCAAACGCAGACGTGATCTGTCTCGCTGCAGAGAGGACAGTTTTAACTTCGGCTGAGACGACGTGGTCCGTCCGTCTCCCGGTAATCGTCGGAGAAGGACTGAGGCTTAACGTCTTCCTTCGCCGGAATATGGGCACAAAAAGAAAAAGCGGAGAAACGGATCGCGGAAGTGATCCGTTATCGCGGGGTAAGGGCCTTACTCAGAATGGAGTTTCATCCAGCGAAATGGCATGTGACCTGTCAGGGTTTAATGAGGGTTGTAGGCCGCGGCTTCCTCGTGGGCCTGCGTGGCCAGCGTCTCGCTGGAGGGGAAAGCTGAATCTTCTGTGGCCTGGACAAGTCCGGCGCGAAGAGACAGATTCTAGCTGTGTTCGAGCTTATAAACCTGGTCTCACGCACAGCTGGAGGCATTTTCTTGGCCAATAGAGTGCTGGTGTCAGGTTTGGCCGGAGCCGGGAGGTGTGGTCATCTGGGCAGATGTGAGGTCAGGCTTTTGATGAGGAAGGAAAGCATGTGAGGAGCTCAGTCAGCCAGGAGGTGGTGCCAGACCCCAACAGGTGCACTAACATGTAAGTGTCTGCTGAGTTGACCACGGAGATCTGAGTGTCTGCTGACTTTACCAGCGATGTCCAGTAGTCTCCAGGGAGAGCAGCGGAAGTCGCCTTTTCTCTACGGCAACCCTGAAGGGACATCATATCTCTAATTCAAAACGATAAACACGAGACAGTCTGACTATAGGATGTTTGCTGGCTTTTATCCCACTGCTCTTGTCATCCTCTTGTTGTTATGTATTGTGTCTTGTCTTTCAGTAAAAAAAATTTATTCAAAAAATGCGTCAACGCGCGATAAAATAATTGTCGGCGTTAATTAATGAATGCGTTAACGCGCGATAAAATAATTGTCGGCGTGAATGAATGAATGCGTTAACGCGCGGTAAAATAATTGTCGGCGTGAATGAATGAATGCGTTAACGCGCGGTAAAATAATTGTCGGCGTTAATGAATGAATGCGTTAACTTGCCCAGCACTAATATTTTTACATTGTTGTTGTCATCTATAATGGTTATTTGCAAAAAAACATGCAATTCAAATGGTAAGGAAATAAAAATGTTGTTGATAAAATATCTTGTCATGAGCAGTTTTAATGATGGATTATAATCTGTTGAGAGCTCGTGTTAGGAAGTTAAACAGCTCATAATTCATCTCTAATATCTATTTTATATTCATATGAAAACATCTCCTTCAAACAACTTGATTAATTCAAGTTTATCACCAAAACTTAATTTTACAAGTTTATATTTGTTATTTATTTAATTAGCACGGTGACGTCTTCAGCTCACACTGACCTTGTGACCGAAGCATTTCTCGACGGGGAAGTCGGCATTGTTGGCGATCACGTTCTCACTGGGGAGGACGGCGTACGCCACAACTTGGATGTACGGTGCCATGTGAGCAGACACCATCAGGTTAAAGGACACCTCGCCCTCATTCACTGAATCAAACAAACCAACTCATATATGAACCACAATCACCTCCATTCATCAATAAAACTCAATTATTTGCTAGCTTTAAAGGGTCATTTCATTCTTTGCTCACCTGAGTTTTCTTGCACGACGACCCGTTGAACTCCTTGCATGAAGATGACTCCTCGGGATAAGGCCTGCAACACAATGAATGATGTAGAAAACACCTCATTGAACAGCAGATTACAGCTGTTTGCTGTTATTAAAGGACAAAACAGTGGGTAACATTTAGGGGGATTAATTGGCAGCAATGGAAAACGATATATTCGTAACTATGTTTTAATCAGTTGTCTAATCACCTGAAATTAAGAATCGTTATGTTTTATTTAGCTTAGAAAAAGCCATTTATATCTACAAAGGGAGCAGGTCATCTTCCACGGAGCCGGCCATCTTTGTGCTGCTGTGTTTCTACAGAAGCCCAGTTGGGACAAACTGGCTCGAGCAAGAGACATTCGTGTTTTATGTTATCAGAAGGTAGAGCTGCGTTCATAAACCCGGAATTAAAAGTCATAAGTGTGTTTTCTTTGAGCCAGATGTCAGTTATCAGATGTAAAAAGTCATAAAACCATCTTCCCCCGTCGTCTCTCATATTTCACTCACCAGATACATCACATCCACGGAGCCCTGGGCTTCTCCTACCACAGTGTATTGGATGGTGAACTCTTCTTCTGTGTCACATGGAAGTGGGTTATTATTCTGCTTCAGCTTCAGGGAGCTGACCGTCTGAGTGTGTGGAGTTGAAGGTCTGACCAACGACACGGTGTGATCTCCAGCCTCATAGTACGGCGTTCTGTAACCGGGGTAGCCATATGTCGGCAAGCTGCCGACCTAGAAAGAAGAAAAGAAACTCTGTAAAGTATATATAAAGTTTTTACAGACAAAGTGAATGTTAAGGTTTAGAGATAAGTCAAGCCCCTCCTACTAGAACACCATGGGAGTATATGAAAACATCAATGGTAGTCAACGGTGAGACAAATAATTATTTGATCCTGTTTGAATTGTTCATGAATTACACATATGATGTTTGTCAATCTAAAAGATAATTTTGCGCGTCTACAGATTTTCATTTTGTCACAAAGTAAGATAATGTCACATTTGGAACATAGCTAAGTTAGCTAGCTAGTTAGCAAGCCAAGCTAACGGCCATGTTAGTTGGGGACGTACATAGTCGAAGACAAGAGATGTTGTTCACTGATTGGTTTCACACAAAACTAAATGTTACTATGACAAACTTGAGACTTTCTTGACTTGCAAATCTATCTTTTAAATTGACAAACATTATTATGTGTAATTAATGGCCGAATTCAAACGGGATCAATAACACATTTCTTTCGCTGTTGACTACCATTCATATTTTTTTCCAGAATTTGGTCCCATGGGTGACACCGGACGGAGCGGGGCTTCACCTCTCTATTGCAAACAGTTCCAATGCGGCTACTTGCTACGATGGCGGCACCTTGAGAAACCAGTGTAGTGCTACTTCTTACTTACGTGGAGTTGGATGTCCCCGTTAAGTTCAGCCGTGCTGAATGAGAAAGTGGCGACTCCATCGTTGTTGGTCGTGAGATTCTGCAGCCGGTGTGATGACCTTCCTTCACCCTCGAACAGGTAGAGCGGCATGTTGGGAATGGGCGTGTTGTTGTAATGAACCGCTTGAACCTGTTGGAAAGCACAGAGTCACCGAGAATGCACCACGTCTAAAATCACAACAAAGAAGTGAAGGCCACATGCTCGTACTTTTCCCTCCACGTTTGAGCCTTCGTCATAAATCTTGGGCGTGTCGGTGAAAGACAGCTTTCCAACGACGTATGAAATCCTTATTCTCTGCTCTTGTTGGCGTGAAATACCTGTACAAGAAGCCTCCACATTACAACAACTGTTTCATAACACGGCAGTGTAATTCTCTCTTTTCTTCATATAAATATGATATAGAATATTATATGACTTGCCTGTGCCCTCCTCTTCCACTTTGGCCCGGATCTGCAGGTCATCTCGCAGCACCTTTTGCGAAACTTTTGTGAAAGTTGACATTGTGAAGATAAACGTGGCGCAGCCTTTGTTGTCCATCTAGAAAAAAGCAATGAAATAAGAACAAATACAATGAAAGGGCATTTCAAACTTACCCCATTTACACCCTTGTTACTCCTTAATAAATCACTTATAAACGGGCCATTTGTTCCGCTTTTTCAGTTAACGAACGCGTGTAAAGTTTAGGAGATGCTTCACTCTCCGTGTATGCAGACAAAACACATGTAAATACACTCGCACACTTTCACACAAATGTCCAGGGGCCCCAGCAACGACACCTGAGGAACCAGCTGAAGTTTATTTAAACCATGCAGGTTTTAAGAAACTTCAGCGTTTACTTCACTTTTTAAGAGCTGAAGATTGGCGCCTGGGTCAACCCTTATATGCACCTTTTTTTAAGCAGAGATGAGACTGTCGCCGGAGCAAACGTACCTGCTTTGTCTCCTTGTGGCATGGGGCGACCGCGTCAGGGATTCCCGGCGGATCTCTAGGGTTGATTGGATGCCTCCTATAGTTATTTAGAGGTCGGCACATCTCAACTTCAACACTGCCTGGAACAGCTTGTCCGAATGTGTACCTGATGAGAAGGACATTCATTCACTCACCAAACTGGACCAGTTTTAGAATTATTTAGGAGTGTAACGGGCAAAAGAGCGCTTACTTACATCGCACATACTTCAGCTTTGATTTCCTCCTGATCGATACTTACTTCAGAGGATGCATTTAGCTTTACGTCAAATTTAGGCAAAACTGGGGACAAAATATGTTTATTAGCATTCTTGCTTCATTACAAATGGATTGAAATGGAAGGTTATAGAAAAAAAGGAACTTACCGTATTTCTCCACCTTGAAGTTGTGATATATTTTTTCCAACCCGATCGTCACAATAACTCGGTACCTCCCTATACGGGCCTCAGAGTTCAAGTCGTATGAAAGCTGCAATATCTTACTGTTGGACGTTTGATTCAGCCACTGTCCAATCCGGTTGTTGTTAGGATCCTGTCAAATAAAAGTAAATGTGAAAAACTAGGCCATACATTTGGTGTGAAGTTATATTTCTGGATTCCAAATCACACACTTTTACATATTCGAACATACAAAATAGTGTGGAACGGACAGCATGTGTACTCTTTGTTTCCCTACAATTTAACTATTTGAAACTACTCTCAAACTGATCCCGATCAATGCAGCCTAATATTAGTGCCCAGTTACAGATACACAAACAGAAATTCCAGCAGAATTAAAGGATATATATTATTAAATTAAGTTGAATGTATTTGGACAAATAAATCTTAATTTAAGGTCCACTTACTAGCTCAACATTTCTAAAAGACAAATAAGTGAACTGGACCATCTTGCTTTGATGTATTCATTTATCATAGTTTAAAAAAATATATGACTTTCAGTCTAATGTATTGTGTATTAAAGTGTGGATATTTTCCTATTGGTCTTACCTCAATTTCGATGATATTGTACTGCAAAAGAAAGAGAAGAAAGATGGAGATTTGTTAAAGTTGGTTCATTACATAACTTTAAAACCTGCAGCGTTATCTAACAGTATCACTGTCACTGGTTTCGTGAATGAGCTCTAAAGAAAAGAGACTGTGCAAACTCTCACCAGCCCATTGGCAGGTCTCAACTTGGAGTCCAGTGTGATGACTCTGAAATGCACTGAGAGGAATAAAGAGAGATTATTCAACATGAAGCTTTTGCAGCTCTTCTACAACAGTGATAAACATCCTAACAGGCTAGTAAAACTGCTCAGAAATGATATCATTACTGTTGAATTCACAAGTTAGTAAAAGCTAGAATCATTAGCGATTAGCATTTACGTTATTCCCTCTGTTGTCTGCCATAAAACTGCACATATTGCAAATTCAATGAGTGGAAAACCTCCCTTTCAGCTCATTATTAGTTATCAGTAATCTGGTCACAGCATTGGATTTTAAAATAAATTGGTGGTGGATCACTTTGTACAGAAACTGGTGATGATGAAAAGCACCAATCTAAAAGTAAGATAGCTTATGTTGATAAAAATAGCTTATTTGCAGCTTTAATAACCATTAGCTTATGCAGCTTTATTAACCACTCACGCAATACACACAGTACACGCTAGGGCAAGGGAGAAGCAAGAGGGAGATTACTGATTTAACTGCGTCACAAGGAATAGGCCGCCATCTTAGATAAGGTAGAAACAATAGACGAGTGAGATACAGGAAAGGGACAACGCCCCAGCAGTGTCCACTTTTTCCTAGGTCCACCCTCTACAACATCTCACCTCACACTGACAGAAGACAACGCCTTCTGGGAGGGGCCAGTGTGGACGGATATGTTCAGGCCTCCAACCAGGTGTCTTACGTGTACAAACACGCTCCGCCTGCATCTTTGACTTTGACCAATGGGCTTCCATAAGAGGAACCCTACATAAAGCATCACGCTGCTAAGTGTGTGCTTATGGTGGATCTCTGAGAGTGAAGCTATTAGTGACCCGTGCACGTATAACTGCTGGGCTGAATAACTCTGTTGATAATAAACCTATTGCTTTTGATATAACTAAACGCCTCTTGAGAGCTTTCGTTGTCCTCTTAAATCCGCTCTGAGTATGGGAGATAAAGTTTTTTCTCACAACACTTATAGTTTAACGTAATTCATATGATATCTGGACGGTGGGGATCTTTGCTCTTCACTGGTGCAGCAAGAAAACAGCTAACATTTCATATATGCTAACATAACGTTTTCATACATACTCATGGAACTTCTTTCATGTAAGCTGATGTTATTTTTTCGAACATGCTAACGTGACTTTTACCTTATGAACGAATGTTAATTTTCATATATGCTAATGTAGCTTTATTCATATTAGCTGATGTTACTTTTTCATTTATGCTAACATCACTTTCTCCATGCGAGCTAATGTTTCTTTTTCTTATATGCTGATGTATTTTTTTAAATAAGCTAGTTACTTTTTCATAAATGCTGAAGTAACGTTTTTTCAATAAATGCCAATGTTACTTATTTATATATACCAACTTAACCTTTTTTCACATGTGCTAATGTTAGTCTTTCATATATGCTAACATAACCGTTTACCTATATGCTAACGTAACTTGTTTCATAGAAGCTAATGTTGCTTTATCATATGCGAATGTAACTTATTCTTATTAGCGCGAACGCAACTTTTTCACATGCTAACATGACTTTTTACATATGTGCCGATGTAGCTTTTCATATATGCTCACAGAACTTTTTTCACACAATAGTTTTCCACGCTAACATTTTGTTTCTAATCCGTGATTGTAATCCATCTGCCTGCTGAAATTCTCGGCCACACAATTAATTTCTCCGTATTTTAATCGACACATTTTCAATGAATTTTGTGGAAATAAGCAAATTAATCAAATCTTGAGAGCACACTATTCATTTCTCACTTCCTGTGTGAGTTAATGTTGACGTGTGACATGAAATACAAAACGTTTTAGGAAAGCAAGGACTGCTGCATTCATTTAACTCCAAACAAGCAAGGTGCATTATGTTCTACCCTGTGTTGCACTCACATCCCAATTACTATTAAAGGGGAAATCTGTCTATATTACAGTGTGGTACCATATTGTATACAACATCATAGATCATCAACTCAAGGTTACCTGTTTGTCCAGGGAGGTAGATTGGTTTATCTGTTTGGACGAATGTCTTTGGATGATAAACTTTGATCAGGACTTTCCGGACTTCTTTTGAGTAAAAAGTGTGGCCTCGTACCTCCACCTCGAAATTCTGCACTTCTTCATCCGGCGTTAAAGGAACCTGTGACAAAAAAATATTTTAAGAACACTGAAAAAATAATTCAGGAATATATGTGTGTGCTGTTGTTTATAGATCTGTGTGAGTGTTCTATATGTGTTGCGTAATCCCATTGAGGTTCTAATGTTGTATTTTAATCAACACATTTTCAATGAATGTTTTGGAAATGAGCAAATGAATAAATCTTGAGAGCTCACCTTAAATTTAACATGTTAAGTGCTAACCAAACTTTTCTCATATATACTATTGTTACTTGTTTCATATAAGCCAATGGAACATTTATTGCACATGCTCACAATAGTTTTCCACGCCAACATATTTTTTCGAAGCTTCTGTGATTTGAACTCATACTGCCTGTTTAGATTCTGGGACAACCTATTAATCAAATCAAATCTTGAGAGCTCACCTTAAATTGAGTGTGTAACAGAACTTTTTCTCATATCAGTTCATGTTACTTTTTCATTCATGCTAAAAGTATTTTTTTTCATATGAATTAATGTTTCTTGTTTTATATAAGCCAATGGAACTTCTTCCATACATGCTCACAATAGTTTTCCACACTAACATATTGGTCCCGTCAAGGTTTTGTTGTTTTTTAATCAACACATTTTCAATGAATGTATGGAAATGAGCAAATGAATCAAATCTTGAGAGCTCACCTCAAATTCAGTGCACATATGAAATTCTGTGTTGGACGTTCGCGTAAGGAGGGTTGCAGTCGCCTCTGAAGACTTCAGAGTGACGGTCATGACCAGAGTCTCGTTGGGCTGCAGGAGACTCGCACAGAATTTGGCCTCAGCCCCAGCTTCAAGAGTCGCAGGAATGGCCACCATGTACTGCCTACAGCCACAGAAACAAACAGCAGAGATCTTATTGGATCTGATATGGAAGAAACTCCAAAACTGGCAGCAAAGATTCATGTTCAATTAAGTCAACCACACGCGTATTATTTTTCTGAGACAGTTTCGGTTAAACTTACGGTCCTGCCAATGCTCGACCCACACAGCTGAAGAAAACACAAAGTGTCCACGTCCACATCTGAATCCCGGGGCGACCCATGGTTGACTGAGATGATACTGGGGAAGCTGATCAGCATCTTTTAAATAGCCTCAATAGAGACACCCGCCCCCGCTCCCCACCCACACACTCATCATCATGCAACCCTTCAAAGGTATTCCAGGTATCCCATGAGTCAATCATTTGTAGACTTTGTCTTGTTTAACATAGAGCGTAAGACTGACTGCAATTTTAAGGATTTCATCAGATCACCACTCCACCTATAATAATGAAAATGTCTTTTTTTCTTCCGAATATTTTGTCATATTGTTGTACTTTCTCAATTTAAGATGTTGCACAAACTTTTTAAGCAATTCGTTCTGCGCATTCTTTGCATTGGGGACACGGGGTTAAATTGGGCCGTGGCACATGGGCCTCTTCTATGTTGCCATCGCCAGGTCCTTTTGCCTCAACGTTACCCCGAAAATATCATTTTGATATACATTTTATACATAATACATGCTAAAGTGACTTATTTCATATAAGCTAATGTTACTTTGTCATATATGCAAACGTAAGTTTTTCTCATTAGTGCTAATGGCACTTTAATATTGCAGCTGGTAAATATGGAGCTCATATCATTACTTCATAAACTGCTGTGTTGTTTAATGTACAGTAACAAATCATGATTTATGATTTAGACATTCCCTTTTATATGTAAACAAGGTTCCAGAGTGCACAAACATACATTAATGTAGAGCTTGTTTATATTATCCATCCTTATGCCAGGAGAACGGGGCTGTCTTCACATATTCTCTTCAATCAATCCAACCTGTTACAGTAAGTTCTGCAACATTGCCCTTTACCCAGCGTGGGTGTTTGATTGTATATTGTATGCAGGCCTGGTTTTAGATAGCAAACGGCCCTAGGCAAGATCTTCTTGGGCGGCCTTTCACGTAGTGATGAGAAGACCAGTTCTTTGAAGTAATCCGGTTCCAGCTCATGACTCTGAAACTGGTCCTTCAGCTCAGAGGGTGTGTGCTCATCAACGACTGGTTCTTCAGCTCGGGCTGGATTTTGGATTCCATCCTGTTTGCTAAACGAGTTAACTCGTTCCTCTTCAAGAGTTCCAAATAGAGTAATTCGTTTTGCAAATCTAATGTCACAACCTCCTTCAATTTTGTAAGCGAGAAATGTGCTTACCATTTAAAATCGGGCAACAATAAAACGAAAGACTTTATAAAATATCGGCGTTGTATGTAGGCCTGTCTCTAGATAACAGACGGCCCTCAGAAAGATCTTTTTGGGCGGCCCTTCTTGTATTGATTAGAAGACCAGTGGTCTCATTTATAACCGTTGTGTACGCCACTTCCCACGCATATGTTATCTATTAAAAAACAACAACTTGGCGGTAGAATGTCATGACCTGTACGAAGACTCTGACCCATGCGTACGAACATTTTGGAGACACAGATGGTGAACAGAAGCCAGGCTGTAGAAATGAAATGTCAGCGGCTTCATTACACAAATAACGATTCCTCTCACACTTTTAATTTCACTTCATATCACACGTTACTTTGCACTTATATTTTCTCTTCATCATAAACAGTCAAACCAGCAGTGTTATTTGTGCTAGTGAGCCGTAACTATGAGCACATTTCAACTGTTAAAGATATGAACCAACTCAAAACTCAAATCAAACTTCATTTTATATTTCCTATTCTGCAGTACTTTGTAGGTCATTCTTTCTTTTGTCATGGTAGTCTGATTTTATGTGTGGTAATTTAGTTAGTATAATTGCTGTTCCCATATACAGTATAGTAGAACAAACCTCTGAAGAAGGACGCATCCAGCCCCACGGTGCTGGTCACCTCATGCACGAGTGGTTCTCTATGTGCGTAAAGTACACTGACCAGAAGACCAGCCGGAGGTTCAAACTTTTTTCTAGCATGAGTGACTCGAGTCACTCAAGGGGGGCAATGTGGGAGAAAAATGTGTTTGTGTCTTGAAATATATTTGTGTAAAGTCAATCATATCCATAATTTGAAATGTAACCATGTATATTCACATTCGTACTGTGATATTGGCCGGTATCATTGTCATACGTTATTCACGTCACTGAGACGGCGTTTATGCTCTTTTTTGGCCGCCTCAGCTTTGTATCCATTTTTGACACGCAGGTAATGCAAAGTTGATTAGGAAGAGACAGGGAGTCTAGTATAGCGGCCCTGGAGCCCGGGTGGAGGTAGAGGGGGGTGACGCTGACAAACAAGTAGGGCAAGATTTCAAACGCAGGGGAAGAACGGGATCCGGTGTGACGACCCTGTCTGCCTGTGTGACTGCTTTCCTTGCAGGTGTGGCAGAGGATCGTCAGGCAGAGTGGGGACACCTGAGGCAATTAACAACACTGGCCCTGTGTGCCAGTGCACCCTTTATAAAAACCCTCTGGATCCTCAGTTGGCTGGCTCCTTCCTGAGACACCCATTTTGGTTATGGTTGGTTTCTACACTATACAACACTGCATATACACTTCACATGCACCCACTCACTTACACTGTTGAAATGACTGACTTCACATGTCACTGTTAGTATGTGTTTGTCTTTTATATTACTTTAAACTTAATAAATAATTGATAAACTGCTTCATTGAATGCGTCACCCTTTTTTGTCATGGCCGTTCGGCCTGTTTGTGACACCGGTCACGATGACCTGCTGCCAGAGGCCAAATGAGGAGAAGATCAAAAAACCCTCTGTTATGACTTGTCTGAGGTACACAGTGTACCTTGTGCAGTCGTGTATAGTCACGAAGTAGAAATACTTCATTACTGTACTTGAGTTGTTTTTTTAGATATCTGTACTTTACATTACTATTTATATTTCTGTTGACTTTTACTTTTACTTCACTACATTTTGCAAAGAAAACTGATACTTTGACTCCGATACATTTCCCCTGAAACCTTCGTTACTCGCTACAAAATCAAATCTATCTTTAGAAAAACAAGGAATGGACTGTGGTGGAACACAGACTGCAAGCAAGCAGGTTTGGTGAATCAGTGGTCCTAGCAGCAAGTTAAATCATTGGTTAATCACGTTAATGCACAATTGCAAACAAGTGCTCTCAAAGCTGCGGTTATTTGATTCCCAGTGATGCCCAGGATGCTACATGCTATAAGCTAGCGGGCGACTACCTGAGTAGAATTCCACTCTACGATGACTGAAGCAGAAATGGAAGCACCTGCTACTCCCGCAACAAACGACGGTGGTGACGAAGACCAACACCCGTGGCCATATCTGCGAGAAATGTTTTCTTATGTTGGAGTAAAAGATTCTTTGTAGCGGATGAAATGCCTCTTATGCTTACCCAAAGCTACTGAAATATTGGCATTCAAAAACTCCCCATCCAAACTCAGGAAACACATTGAGGTAAAGTAAGATGAATCCCATGAGCCGCAACGTTAATGTTTAGTTGTCATAATGAGCATAAACCTGTTCAGATATCTAGCAGTGTTTCCCACAGGATTGGAGTATATCTTTGGCAGGGGAGACAGGTGTCTGATCTTTTAATTTAGCAATATATGGTGTATGTTAGGTAGGGTGACCAGACGTCCGGATTTAGGCCGGACAGTCCGGATTTTCAATGGGCGTCCGGCCCAGCATCAAGCAGGATGCGTATTTGTCCTCCTTTTTGGAGTTCCACTGGGCCTAAATGTGGTGTCCTTGATAACTATGATCTGACTCAGCATGTGACAGGACCCACCCACAACAGGGGGTACACTCTGGACCTAATCATCACCAAAGGTGTAAACATTTCCAAGGTCGCTGTGACTGATGTTGCACTCTCTGACCATTTCTGTGTTTTCTTTGAGAGTGCAATCTCCTTGCACACAAATGTCCAAACCAAGGTTGTGACAAAGCGTTACATCTCTGAAAACACCAGTGAACTATTTATTCAGAAGTTCTCCTCCACACCAGCCCTCTCTTGCCTCTCAGTCAATGAGCTTGTAGATGGCTTCAATTTTAAAGTTAAAAATATTATTGATGCCATTGCACCCACTAAAGTGAAGGTTGTCTCGGGTAAGCAAAGATATCCTTGGAGAAATGCTACGCTGGTCAGAATAGAGAAACGAGAGTGTCGGAAAGCTGAGCGCAGGTGGCGAAAAACTAATCTCCAGGTTCAATGTGACATCTATAAAGAGAGACTTCGCAAATATAATTTGGAACTTAGAAATGCAAGGCAGTCATTCTTCTCTGACATCATAACCAAAAACAAGAACAACACACGCACCTTATTTGCTACCGTCGACAGGCTAACAAACCCTCCAGTGTTGGTAGCTGCTGAACTCCAATCCACCGGCATGCAATCAATTTGCCTCATTTTTTACTGACAAAATTCAGAAAATTAGACAAGCAGTCAGTGCCTCCCCATCAACCACAGGATATGTGTTGTCCCGATCTCTGAAGAACATCCATTCAAATATCATGACACAATTTCATTCAATCGACCGTAGAAGCCTAGAAGACATTATACAACATCTGAAGTCATCCTCCTGCTGCTTGGATATTCTACCAACACACTTTTTCAAAGATATTTCAAACTGCATGAGCACTGATCTCTTACATATTGTAAACACATCCCTTCTCTCAGGTGTCTTCCCACAAGCCCTAAAAACTGCAGTTATTAAACCACTCCTAAAGAAGGTTAGTTTAGACTCCGCAACGATGAAAAATGATAGGCCAATATCAAACCTCCCATTTTTAAGTAAAATAATTGAAAAGCGGTTTTCCAACAGCTGACCGACTTCTTGACCGTAAATAACTGCTTTGATGTTTTCCAGTCAGGCTTTCGACAGCACCACAGTACTGAAACTGCTCTTGTTAAGGTTTTCAACAACATCCACTTAAACATAGACAATGGCAGAAGTTCAGTCTTAGTGTTACTGGATCTCAGTGCTGCATTCGACACGGTCGACCATGCCATACTCCTAGAAAGACTAAACATCTGGGTGGGACTCTCTGGCACAGCACTTAACTGGTTTGAATCCTACTTGAAGGGCCGAGAATACTTTGTGTCTGTAGCTGATTACACATCAGAGCTGACTAAAATGACATGTGGTGTTCCCCAAGGTTCAATACTGGGGCCTCTTCTGTTCAACATCTACATGCTTCCACTAGCTCAGATTATGGAAAACAACAAAGTGTGTTATCATAATTATGCAGACGACACACAAATCTACATAACTATGTCACCAGGGGACTATAATCCCATACAAGGGCTGGGTAACTGCATTGAACAAATCAACTGGATGTGCCAGAATTTTCTTCAATTAAACAAAGATAAAACAGAAGTAATTGTTTTTGGTACCAAGGACGAACAATTGAAAATCACCGCTCAGCTTCAGTCACTGATGTTAAAACCCACAAACCAAGCCAGAAATCTAGGTGTAGTTATGGATTCAGACCTCAACCTGAACAGCCATATCAAGACAATTACAAAATCAGCCTCCTATCACCTGAAGAATACATCAAGGATTAGAGGACTTATGTCTCAACAGGATTTGGAAAAACTTGTCCACGCATTTATCTTCAGCAGACTGGACTACTGTAACGGTGTGTTTACAGGTCTCTGTAAAAAGTCCGTCAGAAAGCTGCAGCTGATTCAGAACGCTGCAGCTCGAGTCCTCACTAAGACCAGGAGGGTGGACCACATCACTCCAGTTCTGATGTCTTTGCACTGGCTTCCTGTCCAACAAAGAATTGACTTTAAAATCCTGCTGTTGGTTTACAAAGCACTGAATGGTTTAGGGCCAAAATACATCTCTGATCTGCCGCTACCTTATGAACCATCCCGACCCCTCAGGTCGTCTGGGACCGGTCTACTTTCTGTTCCCAGAGTCAGAACTAAACATGGAGAAGCAGCGTTCAGTTTTTCTGCTCCACATATCTGGAACAAAGTCCCAGAAAGCTGCAGGTCTGCTGAGACCCTCAGCTCATTTAAATCAAGATTGAAGACCTTTCTGTTCGCTGCTACCTTTAATTGAACCACATTCAATTAATATATTAATCAATTGTCAAATAAATATCTGATAGGCTTAGGTTAGGTTCTAGCCCTATATCATTGGTTAAAAACGTAAACAAGGCTCCGTGTGCTGGCTACCTCATATCTACGCACTGAGGCCGACTGACAGCTGATCACAGCTGATCAGCTGTCAGTCGGCCTCAATCATCAGAAACCGACGTCGCTTCAGGTCACGCTTCAGAGGAAAGGACGTCTCATGTCTGTTAAAACATCTCCTCGCATCTTCTCTCCTCGCATGGTTTCCTCTCCTCTCCATTTGTGTCTGTACATGATCACTGTACAGAGTTGTTTTCTGGTCAGGGCCGTTTTCAGCGAACATTCCAATAAAAATGCACTTTAAATATTGATTAAAAAAAGATCGTATGTTTTCAGTTGATTTAATGGTGTTAAACTACTGCTTATATTAATAAAGACACAGTTATCATCACTGTCAGAGTGGAGATGTTTTCTCTGTAGTCTGTTACCTGGTACACAAACTGCACACATACGCGGACGAAGACACTGCACACAAGTCCCCAATAGACTGAATCACTTTAGAAATTCTTTACTTTTTGAGCCGTTAAATGTTAACCAAATTAGTTTGGTTTTCTTTATGCTTTTAAAACATTCATTTGTCTGTTTATTATTTATTATTTACGTGACCTATGATTTAATTTGTACATTTTAAGTCCACAAATGTTATGCTTTGTGGCACTCAGCACAGTGGTCAGTTTTTGAACACCACAATGTTGAACAATACAAATACTGTGAACAAACACTTTTTGACTCTTTAAGACTATGTTTTGTTTCCTATTCTGTTACACATACATCATGTAGCAATCACACAAAGTTGTATTGTAGTGGGGAGCACGCCAGAGTCCTATGCAATTATTCACAGCTTCACTAAATACCGCAGTGTCCTCCTTTTTGGTGTTGTGGATATGGTCACCCTAATGTTAGGCTAACATTCGCTAGCTATCGTAAATCAAATGAGACAATTAGTGTAGTAGACAAATCACTAGCGAGTCAGTGAGCTGAGGAAGTGTTGACAGTTGTGAGATTGTGTTGATTTGAGTCATCTTAGCTATAATCATTGCAGCACTAGTTGGCTAACGTTAGCTAACTTAACGTTAGCTAACTTAACGTTAGCTAACCACCACACCATAGGATTTACAGGAGCCGCGAGAGCGAAGCATTACGATTTGTACCGCGTCGGAGTTGGAGATGCATGCAAGTGTGTGTAGCAAGTGGGGCTAGCTAAAGTTGTTATGATGGTAGCAGTCGCCCAATTGCAGATTCAGCTTGAGCAAAACCTTTGTCTATTGTGTTCAAATCAGGCCCATAGGAGTTTACAAGGCAGGCATCCTTTCTCTAAACACTGACCTGATGCATCAAGTGGATATGTTTTGCTAAACATAATCTCAGAGGGTGTGTGTTCACGAACGACTGGTTCTTCAGCTCAGAGGGTGTGTGCTCACGAACGACTGGTTCTTCAGCTCAGAGGGTGTGTGTTCACGAACGACTGGTTCTTCAGCTCAGAGGGTGTGTGTTCACGAACGACTGGTTCTTCAGTTCAGAGGGTGTGTGTTCACGAACGACTGGTTCTTCAGCTCAGAGGGTGTGTGCACACGAACGACTGGTTCTTCAGCTCAGAGGGTGTGTGCTCACGAACGACTGGTTCTTCAGCTCAGAGGGTGTGTGCTCACGAACGACTGGTTCTTCAGCTCAGAGGGTGTGTGTTCACGAACGACTGGTTCTTCAGCTCAGAGGGTGTGTGCTCACGAACGACTGGTTCTTCAGCTCAGAGGGTGTGTGTTCACGAACGACTGGTTCTTCAGTTCAGAGGGTGTGTGCTCACGAACGACTGGTTCTTCAGCTCAGAGGGTGTGTGCTCACGAACGACTGGTTCTTCAGCTCGGGCTGGATTTTGGCTTCCATCCTGTTTGCTAATCAAGTTCCTCTTCAAGAGTTGTTGAAACAAGAATGATTCTTTGCAATGTAATGTCACGATCTTCTTACATTTTGTGAGTGTGTTTGTGTGACAGAGAGAGAATGTTTAAGGATAGTGTTGGTAATCTTGCATGAGCAAAATAGCAAGAGCACATTTAGATTTTTAAAAATGATCCAACCTAAAAACCAGGCCCATATCTGTGGTCGGTTTGTCAAGATTCAGCCGACTTAAAAATTACCTCCGACGATTTCGGAGATGTGAGGTGTTGCTAGCGCAGGGGTGCCCAATACATAGATCGTATTGAGGTAGTGCGGGTAGATCGCATGCCATTCAAAAAAAATTAGATGTCCGCATGGCATTTGCCACTTGATTTTCTAAAACACGGGTCACCACGTATGCGTGGTCAACCACGCGAGCTACTGCAAAACTCCGGCGAGCTAATTAGTTAGCCTTCCAATTTATTTCTACTAAAGAAGCTTGTCACGGCCCGGCTCAGGCACCGCGACAATAAGCGAGGGAGACGCAGGTTCCAAACAAACACAGGTTTATTCGTGAAACAAGGGGGTTGGCGAAACCCAACTCATCCGCAAACGGACAAACACAGAGGCATTGTGTTCAACCAATCAGATCTTCAGTTTGACATGTTGGGCGTATTCTTTGACGTGTCAGAGTATTCTAGGTAGCCTACAAGTACGTCAGCATTAACGTGCAGCTCAGCATTAATGTGCGCCGTGATTGGTCAGTGGGCTAGCGTGACTGTTGTGAAGCTGAAGCAGCTAACCTGAGGTGGCTAACCAAGGCAGCAACAAGACACTATAGCACAACAGGACACTCACAAGCTACGGTGCTTTTGAAAACTTTTGCTGCGACGAGAGTGGATCTAAAACTCAACGAACACGTTCGCAGGAGGCCCTCTGGCTGGAACTGAACTGCACTGATGTACTGTACAACAGCATCATTAAACTCTTCATCAACAAAGAAAGGAGGATGGAGCATGTTTTTACATCTGCAGTAGCAGTCCAAACTCCCAAGTCCATACTCCAAAGTACACAAGTCCGTACTTGGCGTACTTGGTATTGAGAAAGGCCCTCTGTCACCATGCTTGAACCTCCTGGACTGAACACCAGAGTGGAGTAGAGAGCCAAAGTCTGAAGAGACACCACTGTGTCCTACAACACACACACACACAGTTGTACTGATTGCTGCATGTGCATCCTTAATTAAAGGAAAACCAATTCTGCTCCTGTATGACGAAACTGCTCTGTGAATTATGCTTCAAGGTCATTTGTTGTGGATTCCGTTTGCTCTTGACGTTTCACAAATACTTTTCAAATGAGTCAGCAGAAGTTCACGAGGCCACAGATGTTAGCTGAGGGTGGAGGGTTGGGGTTGAAAGACACAGGGCTTTCATCCAGGAGACTGTTGTTTACATCCCGTGTGAACCAAACACTTGTTGCCTCAAGATAATGTCGGTTTCTGTTTTGTTTCATCGTAGGACAAACCATGATGTTTTGTAGTGTTTTTTGTTTTGTTTCAATTTACATAATTTAGCTTTATATCATTTTTCAAATTTTAGTTTAAACTGCGCCAATAGTCATGGAGAAAATATGCCTTCCTCGAAACGTAATTGAGAATGCATTTTAGTTGTGTGGGAATGTCATTTTGACAGGGTTGTTTTATTTTAGTAGCATGGTTCCAGACCACAGACTGTATATAAGAAGTGGACGTAGTCATGGTGTCGTCACCCTGTTCATGGACTGATGTTTTGAAGCCTCGAGTTCGGCTAGTTTGACGCCATCTTGGATTACGGCCGTTGTTTTTTTGCAACCAGTGAACAGGAAGTGACCATATCTGGACTGAGGAGGAGTGACGTAGAGACGCTGTATACGTCTCTGGTAGAGACCTGTCAATCACCGTGTAGCCCCGCCCTAAAGCATCCCCTGCTTTATGGTCTATTTGACTATTTGAGTCATTTTCTAATAGACTTCTATACAACCAGAGGAGGAGCCCCCTGCTGTTCAGTAGAGAGAATGCAGGTTTTAAGACAAGGTTGCCGCCTGGTCCAGACCATTCTAACTCACACAGACTCTGCCTTCTACTGGACTCAATGGGTAACACTCTTCTCCAATCACCAGCATGCATTCACCCACTGAAAATGTGCACAAGTGTATCTGGCTAATTAGGACCTGCCTATCCCGCCTGTGTTTGTAGAACTAGGGTTACAATATGGTAACCTTCGAAACATCTCAGCGACTTTTGGATGGATTGCCATGAAATATACACTGTTATATTATAACTCACGACTATATACTCATGAGTTATTATTTTCAAGGTGTTGCATACAAGGTTGGAAGCATTTTCATTTCTTCTCACAACACACACAGAGGGAGAGAAACATAACTCTACTATGTCTTTACATAGATGATAGTTGTTGATGAGAAAATAATGCTTTTAATGTCAAATTTTAATCCATTTCCCAGTTTTCTCTGCTACAGAATGTTGTAAAACAATTCAAGCGTTATCACAGCATGTGCAAAAAAATATTTGACAACCTTCAACTCAGGTTTACCGAAAGGGACTGTGGTTGTACTATCGACTGATTAAACACAGGCCAGGGTAAAGGGCACAACCTTATAGATTTCACCTCATTGTGTAACTTCTGGTCAATTCAACTGGTGGTTGAGACTGGGTCACTAGTCTAGTAGTGTTCTTTTTAATAGAAGATGGAGGTTTTCATACACTCAACTTAGTATCCAGTGTAATGAGCCTGAAATGCTCTAAGATAAAGCTTTCTCATGCAACATCCCAACAGATGACTGAACATAATAAGGTATCACATTTCTAGTCAGCAATACCACTGCTAATATATTCCCGATAACCTTCTATCCACCGCATGCTTCACCAGTCGAACACTTTAGTGGTGAGCCAGCAGCAATAGGAAGCGTTGAGCTTGCATTAAGACAGCGACTGTAGGAGAATGATCAGAGAGTGTTATATCAAGTAGATTCAATTACAAACACTAATGCATGCATCATTCCTGTGAGTCTCTTGTGGATGTGTTGGTCATTTGGATCTTGTTTGGAAAAGGCGGACTCCACCAGTAACAATGAAAGCGAGAGAGGCAATGGTTACGGCAGAAAAAAATGGTGACCATTAAAATCAGAACACAAACGGGGGAAAACATATAATAACTGGTTATGATCGTTTTGCATCTGTTGCGCTAGAAGGCACCGTTTGCGGCCATGTCTCTTCAATTCAAACGTTGTTTTGTACCGTCCATTAGCATTGTTCTTTTCAGAGAAGCTTTTTCCTCACAGTTTACCACCACTTTCCACTTCAAGGCGTGGCTGTTTTTGCTAATTTCTCTTTGGGGAGGGAGATCCAGGAAATGAATAAGATAATCGAACCCCATATACATTAGTCCTAATGCACCCGTGATTAGCAACACTTCATTTCCAGTAGCAGGTTGCATGAGCCAAATGATGATTGTTGGGTAGATATTGTGAATTCAGACACAAAAGAATCAGTTGAGACAAGATGGAAATTATATGTGTATAAATTTGCGTGATGATATTAGTTTTCTACAATGACAGATAGATTTTACCCACTTCACCTATACGAACCAAAATAGCAGGTTGTTGTGATCTTGGGTTTTTGTTTAGTCTGTTTCCTGTTTTATTTTGAAGTTCCTGTGTCCTGTATTTGTTTGACTTCCTGTCTTTGTGGTTTCCCCTCTTTTTTTCTTCTGTGTATCACCGGTGTTTTGTTTGTCGCGTCAGCTTTGCTCTGTTCCGTGTAGCGGGGCTACACAGTGATTGACAGGTCTCTACGTCTCTACGTCGCTCCTCCTCAGTCCAGATATGGTCACTTCCTGTTCACTGGTTGCAAAAGAAACAAGATGGCGACGGCCAAAAGGTGGAACTCAAGGCTTCAAAACATCCGCAAACCAATGAGTGACGTCACAAAGACGTCGTCCACTTCTTATCAACTGTCTGTGGACGCGAAATAAATGAGTCAGAGAAAAGCAATTTATTATGCTCTACAAACAGAGTAGACAGAAAAAACAGCTTTTAATCAAGAATGTACAGACTCATACATTCAACACCAAAGCAGCAGGTGTCATGTGACTCCACTGGTTTAGCTCCCTGGTTTACTTCTTCAATACAGTTCCAGAGATGCACATTGGACACTAATTATCCTCTGCAGAACACTGAACGTTTTAATGTCTGACTGAAAGTGTCTTACAAACAACAACATTGTGATAGTTTCACATCAGCAATCCCCCACAGACCTCAGACCAGCAACAGTGTGTACCGTGCGGTGCAGCAGCACTTTAACCCTCCAGCTGCAGCTGCTTCCCTCATCTGGCCCTGCCCATCACACCGACTCATGATCGCTGCCATCATCCACAGTCACGGAGGAGAAAAGAACAAGTCAACGGTAAGACATTGAAACACATTTACGCTCCACACACACACTTTGTTTATTCACTGACAGCGGTGCATGAGACCTGTTGGATCAGTTGAAGGTTGCTTTCATGTTACATGTTGCGTGACAGCAGGGTTCAAACTGGGTTCCTGTTCCCATTAAAGTCTAATGGTTGCTCTCATTTAATGCTTTTTTAGCTTGTAAAACTGCTCTTGGGCAGGGAAGGATCAATAATGATATTTAACATGGCGTATTAATCAGAATTTGCTCATGAACACTGTATTCCTTAAATCCACCTCCACGAACTAAACAGCCAGAACTGAATAATGTTTACATTTGTTTTGCATGTCATGACTTTTGCATCATTTGGATCAAATATAATAATAATAATATTTTATTTCCACACTATGACTGTACCATTTTGTTTTTTTGTCAAAAGCTGGATGAGGAAAATGCAGATCTCTTTGTCTCTTCTCTTCCTCCTCATAGGTAAGCTGCAAATCTGAGAAAGTGGATTTTAATTTAAAACTGATAAAAGAAGATATAAGATTTTATTTTTTACAGGTATCGTGCATGATGTATGATTATGGCGGTTGATGTGGGCGGATGAGTTTGTAGCTTTGAGATTCAGGAGGACACTAACAACATTTTAGTGGCTCTGCTGCTCCTGTAACGAGCTGATCAATCAGCAGAACCGCCTTAATCGGATCTGAGAGATTGGATTACATCACTGTTACACTATTGAGTTTCTTTTTGTTGCGCTCGTGTCCGTGTGCTTCTGTTGTTGTTGTTGTTGTTGTTGTTGCCTTATCACTGATTGAAGAGTATTTGATCAAAAAACAGGATGTCGTCCTGCTCTGATATTTTAAGGGTTCTTTAAAAAGGAGTCATTCACCTTCTGGTTGACCGCCAGCAAAATATGTACGATAGCCAAAGTACATTTTTGATCCCGTTGAATTGTGCCATGAATTACACATGTGATGTTTGTCAATTTAAAAGATAGCAAGCTAAGCTAATGGCCATGCTGGTGTTGGTGACGTGGTAGAAGATGTTGTTCACTGAAACTAAATGTTACTACGACAAACTGAGACTTTCTTGAAGTGCAAAATCATCTTTTAAATTGACAAACATATGTGTAATTAATGGCACAATTCAAACAGGATAAAAAAGATATATATTTCTCTCTCACCTTGGGCTACTGTTCATATTTTTTCCGACATAAGATCCGACACCGGAAGAGACTTCAGCTCTGGGTTTGACTGTAAAACACTGGGTTTGAGATATTAAGGGGGCGTTTAACATCTGGTTGAAATAGAATCTTAAACTGACAATTCTTTAAACTATTGAACACGGTGGTGCTAAGAGAAGTGGAATTGTGTGATGCACGTCTCAGAAACGATGACATGATTGTGTAAGATACCATCTGTCTGCAGGTTCAACCTGGACCTTGAAGCAGGGGGATTTCGGCATTTTGACTGCATGCACCTCCAACAGCAGCCTCAGGTTGAAGCCCAGTCTCCTCTTAACACAGACCAGTTCTCACCTTCAGTCAACTGAACTTGCTATGCATTTGCTTTTGGCTTTGACATTAAATAAAGTGTGCCTTGCAAATAAAAGTAACCATGAGATTTTTGATCTGTTGAAGGTTGCAGTGCCGTTATGCATTATGTAAGGGTTCTCCGCCCTTCTCCTGTAAGTTTTCGACTTCAGACGGGTTCCTGCCGGCTAACCAATCTAATAATTGCAACATTTCAATCCCGAACCATTCTGTGCTTTACGGACATAAACCCATGACTTACTCCTGCACACTGACGCGAAAGGCCAGGATGGAAGAGAAGCAAATCACCATCGACTACAGTATACACAAAGGAAAAAGTGAGTATTACCTTCAAGTATGAAAGGTCTTTCCTCAGCATTGTGCCCAGCAGCAGGTTTAGCAGCCCGACTGTGCACATTTTGGGAGTGAATGATTATTTATGATATTTATTTATTCGGATCGTATCAGCAAAAAGGCAAAAGAGCAAATGTAACTTAAAGACCCACCATCACGTTTTTTTGCCGCTGATACGAAGTACTGATCGTTGATGATCCATATTGTTTGATTACAGCAGCTGGGCCCGTTCCTCGTAAGTGGTTCAGCAAAGTCGATCAAATGTCCTGTTAGCAGCCTAAATTAACGAGATGATTGAAGTCAGGATATCTCGGTTCCTGCGAGGCTGATCCTCTCAAACTGTCTCGTTAATTTGAACCAGACGATCGGGATCAGGATGATTGCGCGTGCTCGTCCTACGTCAAAAGGGGGAAGCGTGGATCACCGAAACCATGATGTTCTAACAGTACAATGAAACCATGATGTTCTAACAGTACAATGAAACCATGATGTTCTAACAGTACAATGAAACCATGATGTTCTAACAGTACAATGAAACCATGATGTTCTAACAGTACAATGAAACCATGATGTTCTAACAGTACAATGTCAAATAAAGTCAAAGAAAGAGCCTCTTTTTACTCCGCTGACGAGCAGGAGATGATCATGAACGCATCTGTAATTAATTTGCGTTTCACATGCGTGTGATTTTTTTTTAACGTGTGCATTACAGAGATATGTCTGTTTATTTTTATGTTTGACTACCGATATACAGCGTTTTAGCTTTGAACTAGTAGCTAAGATGCCTGGACGTGATTTGAACGTTGTTTCACATACTTCTTCAGAGCAACAGCGCGCAGCAAAATCAATGCTGCCGAGCTTAGTGTCTCTCTCTCTTCCTCTCCAGAGAGCATCAAGAGCTGTAAAGGCTCCGCAGGCTTCCTGCTGCACAGACCTCCAGCCTTCCTGTGGCCGGTGGTGCTCCTGTCTCTGTGGAGGGTCCTCGGGTCACACAGCTCGACAACATGAGGCGGCGCTCTTGGACGTTATGACCAACAGAAATATATTCATTGACATTTAACGTTGTACATTTGCACTGTTTTTAGATGTTGTTTTTATTTTGCTCACAAAAAAATAACAAAGTCAGTATATTCTGTGAGTGTAATTTAAATGTTGTATGTGTGTCATCTGAGATCTCCAGAGCTTTAGCATAGATCCAGGGTTCCTTCTGCAAGTAGATGTAAAACTTTTGAAGACTTTTATTACCACTTGGAATGAAATTTTAATAAAAATCTTTCAATAACCAAAGCTGATAAATAAATGATGAAAAACATGAAGCAACATTAATTACTTTGGTGGTTGTTTGACCCATCCACCTGTGTGTCTATTTGAATGTTTAAGACTTCACTGTTCATACTCACTAGAAAAACACATCATGATATCCTACACAGAGGATCTTTCCTATCAGGAGCTGCAGAGTCTTTATAAAGTCTACTTCCTGCTGCTACAGACGCACTGGTTTAGCTCAGTGGTTACTTCGATCATTTCTCTTTCAGAGAATCCGACTCTCCTCCCGTCCGCGGGATCGAACCTCGGGCGCTGTCCAGTGTTTTCTCTCCCTCTGCTCTGTGGTTCTGTTAAAGACTCAGTCGCTCCAGTAACGTTACATTAAAGAACAGAAAAGAGCGATGCAGGATGAACAAAGACTGAACAACAAAAGGTATTTTGGTCAGACACATATGGAACGCTGATTACCGTGTAATGTGTGGTATTTGTTATAAATGTACGTTGGTACATGGACGGGCTTAGGACCCAGGGGTGAAGGAAACAGGAAGTGACGGAACGGAAGACGCGCCACACAAACAGCTGTTCACCGCTCGCTGGCCGGTTGGCCGGGCCGGTTCTTTTCGGCGTTAATGAATTCATGCTTTAATGCGGAAAAAAAATACTGTGAAACCGCCATAGTCTTACAAAATACCGTGATATGCATTTTTGGTCATACCGCCCAGCCCTATCTGTTTGACTCTTAATGGACCATAATGTACTCAATGAACATCATGCTGTATTGAAGAAGACTTGAAACTAGAGATTGAGACATAAACTCATGTTTACAATGTTTACTGAGGTAATAGATCAAGAGAGAAGTAGAGTCATTTCCTAATAGACTTCTATACTTGATTGGGCCGCGAGCGCCACCTAGAGGGCCGCGAAAAACTTTCAGTTTTGCACCTGTGGGCCGCGAGGGCCGCGGGACCGCATAGGTTATCAATTGAAGACACCAGAGATATTACTGTTATCCATGAGACGCTCAGTTACAATACAGCTTCCCACCACCTGGTGGCGGTAATGCGTCAGTCAGTTGTTTAACAAGCTGCAATAAGCAGAAGAAGACACTCAGCTAGCCGCTAGCCTGTAGCGAAAGTTATGGATAAGTTATTAAAAAGAACAAATGAAGACGACAGTGGTGCCATACCCCCCAAAAGTCTAAATGTGTGCGCAAGTAGAACCCTGACTTTCTTAAGTACGGCTTTGTGAACGGAGGCAACGAGGCAGAGCCGAGGGCTCAGTGTGTGGAATGTGAGCTAATGCTATCAAACGAAGCTCTGAAGCCTTCAGAAATAAAGCGACACCAAGCGACGAAACATCCAACGCTCGTGGGAAAGTCTGTTGGGCTTCTTGTTGTGTATGCAGGTTTACATACACATGATAATAAATGTCTTTGTGATCATCACATTCTATCATCTCATTTATTTAACAAGGGTTTTGCCTGTTCAACACCGGCATCCTCGATCCCCTCCCCTTCCGTTCCTACGGCTTGTTTGCGCAAATACGTCACAAAACATGTCCGTGTTTGGTATCCCAGCATGCCCAAAATCCTCATCTTTGCAAAGAAATCATCGATTTTCTTTCATTTCTTATGGTTTCTCCACAAAAGGAGCCCACACACACACTGTCCAAAGTCGCCATAACCGCTGCAAGTCGTATCTTGCAGCATTTCGACGGAAAAAGACACATTACAGACCCGACAACGTGCTCGCGGATGTTACCATGGAGCTACTACCTTCAGAAAACGCTAGTACTGATAGTACAAACCTTATTCCGTCTTCCATAAGCCGTCAACCAACGTTTGCGTAACTGAGCTATTCTCATTCTCGATCGTGCGCTCGGTCGCAGCCATTAAGCACAGCAAGTCCGCCACTCACACACCAAGTCTTCGGCCATATATACGTAGTTTTTGCAATTTGCAAAGGCTAAAAATAAAAGTAAAATAATATAAAATCACAATATAAAGGGAGAAACACCTTTAGTGTGTCAGAATATCATGTGGTTACCATGTGTCCATTTGGGTCTCCAAATGTCCTTTTAGAGCTCCGCCTGGATCTCTTCATGAAGAAACTCTGTAGAATGGTCATACTTTGTCCAATATTCTTCAAATTTGAGGCAGTTGTTCACTGATAGTGTAGTTACAGCCCTACACTGTCCTTTACCTGTACAGATACAGCCACCGGCAGTTATTTATACTGAAAGATACTTTTTTATTTTATGCGGACAAAAATCTTAAATTTTTACTGACTCCAAAGGCCCACTGCTCTGTTTCTGTATGACCTACAGGTTGTCTGACACTTGTGATGCATATAGTCAGAGTGGGCCCCGGGACACTTTGTACTTGAAAAGTTGGGCCCCGAGGTCAAAAAGGTTAAGAACCCCTGGTCTAGGGTGACCAGACGTCCGGATTTAGGCCGGACACTGGATTTTCAATGCTCTGTCCGGTGTACGGCGCAGCATCAAGCCGGACGAGTATTTGTCCTCCTTTTTGGAGTTCCACTGGGCCTATAGAGCCGCGCGATAGAATATTTTGCTGGAACGCAGTCTAACAAATGATTGGTTAAAAGCGTTGTCAAATAAATATCTGATAGGCTTAGGTTAGGTTCTAGCCCTATATCATTGGTTAAAAACGTAAACAAGGCTCCGTGTGCTGGCTACCTCATATCTACGCACTGAGGCCGACTGACAGCCGATCATTCGGCTGATCAGTCGCCTCAATCATCAGAAACCGACGTCGCTTCACGTGACGCTTCAGAGGAAAGACTGCGGTCAAGTCAGCAGCCACTCAGATCTCCGTGGTCAACTCAGCAGACACTTACATGTGAGTGTACCTATTTGCTAAAATTCACGGTAAACGCAACCAAACGGCACAGATCGGAATAATAAAAGGTATTTTCTCAATAAGCTCAGACAATGACTGATATGTATGTGTTGAGGACATCGTTGACTCCACCCATACTGAAAATTTGACATTTTTATTGTACCAATTAAGAGATATTTCAAAGTAAATGTACATTTGAGTCGAGAAAATGCATGCATACCTCTTTCTACCACTTCATACTGCCGATGTACAAATTAGTCTGATGAAAAAAAAGACACTGCACACAAGTCCCCAATCGACTGAATCACTTTAGAAATTCTTTACTTTTTGAGCCGTTAAATGTTAACCAAATTAGTTTGGTTTTCTTTATGCTTTTAAAACATTAAGTTATCTGTTTATTATGTATTATTTATGTGACCTGTGATTTAATTTGTACATTTTAAGTCCACAAATGTTATGCTTTGTGGCACTCAGCACAGTGGTCAGTTTTTGAACACCACAATGTTGAATAAATACAAATACTGTGAACAAACACTTTTTGACTCTTTAAGACTATGTTTTCCTATTCTGTGACACATACATCATGTAGCAATCACACAAAGTTGTATTGTAGAGGGGAGCACGCCAGAGTCCTTTATTATTATTCACAGCTTCACTAAATACCGCAGTGTCTCCTTTTTGCTGCTGTGGATGTGGTCACCCTAGTGTCGTCGTCGGCTCAGACTGTTTTCGAGGTGAGTGAAATCACAAGTGTTTATATATAAGTGATATATAAGTTTATATATGTGATGTATGAGCTATTATGCCATCGCAGGGACCAACATTAAGAGCCAGTAAAAAGTTACAACGGGCCAGTGAAGTTAAATGACGTTACAATCAGCCAGTTGCCAAACCTCGAAAAAGTAAACCAATAATTTCATTTAAACCATGAACATGACAAGGAAGTTGTGCTCCGCCATGGCAGTCATGACTTGCACGAGCGTAATTGGAAATCACAAACCTCAGACGCAGTCATCTCTATCACCTAACGAGTTGATTGCCAGGCAATCTGTCGTCTTAAAACTTAACGATGTCAGCGAACCGACAGCTGATCTCAAACATGCTAAAGTAGGTCTGCGTGGTTTGGCTCTTTGCTGCTTCTCATTTAGAAGGCTGCAGTTATGTTTACTTCTGTCTAGATCAATACAGATGGTAATGTCAGCAGCCTGTGCTAAAGACTGCATGTAGGGTTTTACCAAACCACACCGCTAGAGTGGCTTGAGAGCTGATTTTCAGTTTTTGACATTTCATAGTGCTTTTTATGTGTAATTTAAAGCATTTTCTTCCACTGACACACTGGAAACAGGCTACTTTCTGTGGTAAAAGATCAGTGCAGTATATGATTTTCACTGTCTGCCAATTTACATTCAGGCGTCCAGGAGTAGTGTCAGATGTTTCTGCATCAAACTTGCCGTCTCTCGCATCTCTGTGGCATTTCTTTTGTTTTTTGCATGTCATTCCGTTCATTCATTGTGTGTAAAGCCGGTATTTCTGCACAGTTGCAGATAAAGATTAGGCTACACTATTGTTCTGAGCCTTGATAGATAAGACATTCCACTGGTTGTCTGGTTTTGGTACATCTCTGCAAATATAGTTGATTCGATTTTTAAAATACCACTATCCCATTCTATGGAGCCCCAAAGTGATCAATATAAAATATAACATTCGGAAATGTAAAGAATTAACTACAAAATTGTGAGATGTTATTACAGATTGTTGAAACTCAACTCCCTATGATAGACTTGCATCATTCAGATAACTGGTATTTGTTGTTCTTTTTTTCTTTTTTTATCAGAGCTCAACATACAAGAAGAGGTCAGTTCTTCTGCTGGGCCTTCCTCGTGATCTCAAAGAGGATCCCTCGTGTCTTTTCAAGACTGTAGCTGTGTCTCAATTCAGGGGCTGCATCCTTGGATGGCTGCATTCGTAGACCGGTTGCGTCACAGCGCGGCGACTAGGCTGTCCCGATCCGCATGTTTGTTGAAGACTCCTTCAAATGCAGCCGACGAATGCGGCCTTCGGCCCCCAGATTCGGAGGACGCATCTCATGGAGCCTTCGCAGCCCAGCATATCCCGAGATGCATTGCGTGCTGGTGAAGATTTTATTTGAACCAACATGGCGGCGATTGATGCGGGAGCTGGAGAAGCGTCAGTATTCACTTTTAAATGTATAAGTAAGCATCTAATTGTGGAACAGCGAGCGGCAATCCCACTTGGGAAAAGCCATCCTGTGGCCCTTTGCTCTTCTGCTCATGGAAGCATTTTGTACAATGAAACTCTCACGACTTTCTAAAAATACAGGCACGTCAAGGCCCATCGTAAACATCTTAAAGGAACGCTAGCGTTGGCTGAAAACCTCATATCTACAAACCTCAACACTCAGTGTCTCGAGTTCCGTCAGTGTTCTGGAGTTTAAAAGACAAATTCTGTTATATTTAATTACTTGTGTTTGTACATTCTTCATAAAACAATCAAAGGGTTTCATTAGTAACAAGATTGCAAATTGGATGAGGAATACTGTTGTGGAATATTTCTGACTTCGGGAGAAGAAAGTGAAGGTTTTCAGTCAATGTCAAATAAAACAGAGTCTGATGAATGATCAAAGTTGTGATGTCAATTTATTTGCCTGCAGGCAAAGAGATGTTCACAGACACGTATTGCAGTCTTGTGATAAATGCCCCCCGAATCATCTCCGTACATTTTTATGTTTATTTATAGGCAGGAGAAAACCTTAAATGAAGCTCACATTAGCCCCCCGCCCCCCCCCCCCCCGCCCCCCCGCCCCCCATTCAGTATCACACTGAATGGGAGCAGGAGAAAACCTTAAATGAAGCTCACATTAGCCCCCCGCCCCCCCCGCCCCCCCCGCCCCCCCCCCCCCCATTCAGTATCACACTGAATGGGAGCAGGAGAAAACCATAAATGAAGCTCACATTAGCCCCCCCCCGTTCAGTATCACACTGCTGGATCTGTTCCTCCAGCTGGCTCAGGTCTTTGGTGGACTTTTCCTCCACATGGTTGCACATAGGAAGGTTTGCGAGTTGCTCTATCAGACTGCTGATCTCGTCGTCATTTTGAGTGAGAATCGTTAGCCATTCAAGTACTTTTTGGGGATGTCCTTGACAGTCCCTAGGCATGTTTTTCTCTTTCAACAGGAGTTCTGTCCCCTGGATCAATTGTGTCGTAGTCAGGACCGTCAATTTTCCTATCAGCAATTCTCTGGATATCAGATCCATCTGCTTGCTATTCAGGTTTTCAGTCAGGTTCTTCCTCTCGGTTTTCTCACGCTGGAGTTCACCTTCTTTCCTACTCAGGTGGCATTTTGTCTTTTTGAGCTCCTGAGAAAGACTTTCCTTTGCTTTTCTTAGATCCCGGATCTCAGAGTCCCTCTGCTGGATCTCAGAGTCCCTCTGCTGGATCTCAGAGTCCCTCTGCTGGATCTGTTCCTCCTTATTTATAGGCTCACATTAGCCCCCCCCCCCCCGTTCAGTATCACTCTGAATGGGAGCAGGAGAAAACCCTAAATGAAGCTCACATTAGCCCCCCCCCCCCCCGTTCAGTATCACTCTGAATGGGAGCAGGAGAAAACCCTAAATGAAGCTCACATTAGCCCCCCCCCCCCCCGTTCAGTATCACTCTGAATGGGAGCAGGAGAAAACCCTAAATGAAGCTCACATTAGCCCCCCCCCCCCCCGTTCAGTATCACTCTGAATGGGAGCAGGAGAAAACCCTAAATGAAGCTCACACATTCAAATGATGATCTTCCTTCCTGCCTTTCTCTCGCTTTCTTTTGTTTTCCTTTCTTTTTTGTCATCATCTTGAGCAACTCCGTTTCTCGATGCTCCATCTTCTTGCCAAAGAACCCTCTGCGCTTCTGCTTTTGTTCTAAACAGATGTCCTCCAGGAGCTTGTTGACTTTGTTCAACCTTTCTATTTCTATCAGATACCTCTCAGTCATGATCATGTTTTTAAACTTCCCCTCTTGGTGTTCCGTTTCCACCTGTCCCAATTTCTCGCTCAATTCTTGTGTTTTGGCCAGCTCCTTTTCAAAATTCTCTTTGAGGGCTTTGTGGTTGGACTGCCAAGCTGCTATTCTGTCGTTTATGGTCCATTCTTTCTGTGCCAGGTCCGTGGTGGACTTCTTCTCCGGAGCGTCATACTTTTCCTGCCAGGTTTTCTCAAGCTGGAGGAGTTCAACTTCTTTCCTGTTCAGCTGGCATTTCTTAATTTTGAGCTCCTCAAAAAGACTTTCCTTTGCTTTTCTTAGATCCAGGATCTCAGAGTCCCTCTGCTGGATCTCAGAGTCCCTCTGCTGGATCTCAGAGTCCCTCTGCTGGATCTGTTCCTCCATCTGGTTCACCTTCCTCTGGTGCTCAGCCTGAAGTGTGTTCAAGCGGTGTTTTGTCAGAGTGTTGTATTTAGCAAGCTCCAGAGCGTGGCGTTTAGCAGTCAACTTATTTATCATGCAGCTGATCTCTTCAATAGATTGAGTGAGAGACGTTTCCAGAATACAGGTATGTACTTCTTGGGGATGTCCATGAAGATCCTCATCCTCATTTGTTTGGTTGTATATTCTATCCATGGAACTTTCTGTCGCAGACATGATACAAAAACGTACTTTTACTTGATGCAAAAAAGACTTGTCTGTTTAAGACTGTAGAAGCTTTGGTGGACTGTGGAGTGAATGTGTGAACTGTGGGTCAGTTGTTTTTATGTCCTCTCACAGAGTTCTTTATGATGTCACAGAGAGTTCTTTATGATGTCACAGAGAGTTCTTTATGATGTCACAGAGAGTTCTTTATGATGTCACACAGAGTTCTTTATGATGTCACACAGAGTTCTTTATGATGTCACAGAGAGTTCTTTATGATGTCACACAGAGTTCTTTATGATGTCACACAGAGTTCTTTATGATGTCACAGATGGAACCCAGCTGCATGTACAATAGCATTCCATCCCCATGGATACATTAAGGACTACAAACCAACATGGCGTCCAGTCAAAGACTACACTGTAAAATGTGATTTTACTTGTTTGTTAATTTTAGAATATTATTCTGTCAGTATGACAAAAGATTATTGAAGTTGTCGTGATAGCACGGAATTACTAGTTAGCAACATCTCAATGACAAAACAAATGTTAACCTGAAAATTCACATTTAACTGAATTAGTAGTGTAAATCAACTTGATTAAGGAGGTCGTCATCACATTTTTGCGACTGTTATCAAAGTGCATTATGGGAAATCGGCGGGCGACGTTGACTTTCCTCCCGTCCAGTCAGAGTGGGCCCCGGGACACTTTGTCCTTGAAAAGTTGGGCCCCGAGGTCAAAAAGGTTAAGAACCCCTGCCCTAGTGGACACTAGAGAGAATGCAGCTTTAACACATGAAGCTTTGACTTGACTTTCGTTGTGGCCTGCTCTTAAAACAAAACCTCAGAAAACACTGGACAGCACCCGAGGTTTGATCCCGAGGAGGGAGAGAACCAAGTAATCTGAAAGATTTGAGGAGCGAAGTAACCACTGAGCTAAACCAGTGCGTTTGTGTTAACAGGAAGTAGACTTTATAAAGACTCTGTAGCTCCTGATAGGAAACATCCTCACTGAGCTAAACCAGTGCAGCAGTTTTAATGTGAAACTGTCTTGATGAACATGAGAGTGCTGCAGAGTCTCCTCTGTGTTCCTGATGACGCAGCAGACAGCAGCAGTCTTTATAAAGTCTACTTCCTGCTGATACAGACGCACTGGTTTAGCTCAGTGGTTACTTCGATCATTTCTCCTTCAGAGAATCCGACTCTCCTCCCGTCCGCGGGATCGAACCTCGGGCGCTGTCCAGTGTTTTCTCTCCCTCTGCTCTGTGGTTCTGTTAAAGACTCATGAACACCAGAGACACCGAGTGAAGCCGTCTCTTTGTGGTTCATCCTCCGTAAACATTCTCCACCTCCAGTACTGTTTCTGCCAAATAGTTTAAAGTAGACTTGAAGAACAGATCCTCTCTGGTTCCTGTTATTCTAGTCTGAAGAAGAACATGTGAGTCTCAAAGTTTTGTCCTAAAAGCAGACAAAAACAAAAGTGAACTCAAAGCTGAAGTGTCTTCAAGCTTCCATCACCATCTTGGTTTTTGGTCGTCGCCATCTTGGATTTTTGCAACCAGAAGTGACACTATAGAGGTACAGCTAGCTAACAACAATCTGCTAACAGCTGGGAGAGGCTCTGTCGCTCCAGTAACGTTACATTAAAGAACAGAAAAGAGCGATGCAGGATGAACAAAGACTGAACAACAAGAGGTATTTTGGTCAGACACATATGGAACGCTGATTACCGTGTAATGTGTGGTATTTGTTATAAATGTACGTTGGTACATGGAGGGGCTTAGGACCCAGGGGTGAAGGAAACAGGAAGTGACGGAACGGAAGACGCGCCACACAAACAGCTGTTCACCGCTCGCTGGCCGGTTGGCCGGGCCGGTTCTTTTCGGCGTTAATGAATTCATGCTTTAATGCGGAAAAAAATACTGTGAAACCGCCATAGTCTTACAAAATACCGTGATATGCATTTTTGGTCATACCGCCCAGCCCTATCTGTTTGACTCTTAATGGACCATAATGTACTCAATGAACATCATGCTGTATTGAAGAAGACTTGAAACTAGAGATTGAGACATAAACTCATGTTTACAATGTTTACTGAGGTAATAAATCAAGAGAGAAGTAGAGTCATTTTCTATAGACTTCTATACAACCAGAGGAGTCGCCCCCTGGTGCAGTGATTCTTAACCATAGGACCGCGGCCCATGATTGGGCCGCGAGCGCCACCTAGAGGGCCGCGGAAAACTTTCAGTTTTGCACCTGTGGGCCGCGAGGGCCGCGGGACTGCATAGGTTATCAATTGAAGACACCAGAGATATTACTGTTATCCATGAGACGCTCAGTTACAATACAGCTTCCCACCACCGGGTGGCGGTAATGCGTCAGTCAGTTGTTTAACAAGCTGCAATAAGCAGAAGAAGACACTCAGCTAGCCGCTAGCCTGTAGCGAAAGTTATGGATAAGTTATTAAAAAGAAAAAATGAAGACGACAGTGGTGCCATACCCCCCAAAAGTCTAAATGTGTGCGCAAGTACAACCCTGACTTTCTTAAGTACGGCTTTGTGAACGGAGGCAACGAGGCAGAGCCGAGTGCTCAGTGTGTGGAATGTGAGCTAATGCTATCAAACGAAGCTCTGAAGCCTTCAGAAATAAAGCGACACCAAGCGACGAAACATCCAACGCTCGTGTGAAAGTCTGTTGGGCTTCTTGTTGTGTATGCAGGTTTACATACACATGATAATAAATGTCTTTGTGATCATCACATTGTATCATCTCATTTATTTAACAAGGGTTTTGCCTGTTCAACACCGGCATCCTCGATCCCCTCCCCTTCCGTTCCTACGGCTTGTTTGCGCAAATACGTCACAAAACATGTCCGTGTTTGGTATCCCAGCATGCCCAAAATCCTCATCTTTGCAAAGAAATCATCGATTTTCTTTCATTTCTTATGGTTTCTCCACAAAAGGAGCCCACACACACACTGTCCAAAGTCGCCATAACCGCTGCAAGTCGTATCTTGCAGCATTTCGACGGAAAAAGACACATTACAGACCCGACAACGTGCTAGCGGATGTTACCATGGAGCTACTACCTTCAGAAAACGCTAGTACTGATAGTACAAACCTTATTCCGTCTTCCATAAGCCGTCAACCAACGTTTGCGTAACTGAGCTATTCTCATTCTCGTTCGTGCGCTCGGTCGCAGCCATTAAGCACAGTAAGTCCGCCACTCACACACCAAGTCTTCGGCCATATATACGTAGTTTTTGCAATTTGCAAAGGCTAAAAATAAAAGTAAAATAATATAAAATCACAATATAAAGGGAGAAACACCTTTAGTGTGTCAGAATATCATGTGGTTACCATGTGTCCATTTGGGTCTCCAAATGTCCTTTTAGAGCTCCGCCTGGATCTCTTCATGGAAGAAACTCTGTAGAATGGTCATACTTTGTCCAATCTTCTTCAAATTTGAGGCAGTTGTTCACTGATAGTGTAGTTACAGCCCTATACTGTCCTTTACCTGTACAGATACAGCCACCGGCAGTTATTTATACTGAAAGATACTTTTTTATTTTATGCGGACAAAAATCTTAAATTTTTACTGACTCCAAAGGCCCACTGCTCTGTTTCTGTATGACCTACAGGTTGTCTGACACTTGTGATGCATATAGTCAGAGTGGGCCCGGGACACTTTGTCCTTGAAAAGTTGGGCCCCGAGGTCAAAAAGGTTAAGAACCCCTGGTCTAGGGTGACCAGACGTCCGGATTTAGGCCGGACACTGGATTTTCAATGCTCTGTCCGGTGTACGGCGCAGCATCAAGCCGGACGAGTATTTGTCCTCCTTTTTGGAGTTCCACTGGGCCTATAGAGCCGCGCGATAGAATATTTTGCTGGAACGCAGTCTAACAAATGATTGGTTAAAAGCGTTGTCAAATAAATATCTGATAGGCTTAGGTTAGGTTCTAGCCCTATATCATTGGTTAAAAACGTAAACAAGGCTCCGTGTGCTGGCTACCTCATATCTACGCACTGAGGCCGACTGACAGCCGATCATTCGGCTGATCAGTCGCCTCAATCATCAGAAACCGACGTCGCTTCACGTGACGCTTCAGAGGAAAGACTGCGGTCAAGTCAGCAGCCACTCAGATCTCCGTGGTCAACTCAGCAGACACTTACATGTGAGTGTACCTATTTGCTAAAATTCACGGTAAACGCAACCAAACGGCACAGATCGGAATAATAAAAGGTATTTTCTCAATAAGCTCAGACAATGACTGATATGTATGTGTTGAGGACATCGTTGACTCCACCCATACTGAAAATTTGACATTTTTATTGTACCAATTAAGAGATATTTCAAAGTAAATGTACATTTGAGTCGAGAAAATGCATGCATACCTCTTTCTACCACTTCATACTGCCGATGTACAAATTAGTCTGATGAAAAAAAAGACACTGCACACAAGTCCCCAATCGACTGAATCACTTTAGAAATTCTTTACTTTTTGAGCCGTTAAATGTTAACCAAATTAGTTTGGTTTTCTTTATGCTTTTAAAACATTAAGTTATCTGTTTATTATGTATTATTTATGTGACCTGTGATTTAATTTGTACATTTTAAGTCCACAAATGTTATGCTTTGTGGCACTCAGCACAGTGGTCAGTTTTTGAACACCACAATGTTGAATAAATACAAATACTGTGAACAAACACTTTTTGACTCTTTAAGACTATGTTTTCCTATTCTGTGACACATACATCATGTAGCAATCACACAAAGTTGTATTGTAGAGGGGAGCACGCCAGAGTCCTTTATTATTATTCACAGCTTCACTAAACACCGCAGTGTCTCCTGTTTGCTGCTGTGGATGTGGTCACCCTAGTGTCGTCGTCGGCTCAGACTGTTTTCGAGGTGAGTGAAATCACAAGTGTTTATATATAAGTGATATATAAGTTTATATATGTGATGTATGAGCTATTATGCCATCGCAGGGACCAACATTAAGAGCCAGTAAAAAGTTACAACGGGCCAGTGAAGTTAAATGACGTTACAATCAGCCAGTTGCCAAACCTCGAAAAAGTAAACCAATAATTTCATTTAAACCATGAACATGACAAGGAAGTTGTGCTCCGCCATGGCAGTCATGACTTGCACGAGCGTAATTGGAAATCACAAACCTCAGACGCAGTCATCTCTATCACCTAACGAGTTGATTGCCAGGCAATCTGTCGTCTTAAAACTTAACGATGTCAGCGAACCGACAGCTGATCTCAAACATGCTAAAGTAGGTCTGCGTGGTTTGGCTCTTTGCTGCTTCTCATTTAGAAGGCTGCAGTTATGTTTACTTCTGTCTAGATCAATACAGATGGTAATGTCAGCAGCCTGTGCTAAAGACTGCATGTAGGCTTTTACCAAACCACACCGCTAGAGTGGCTTGAGAGCTGATTTTCAGTTTTTGACATTTCATAGTGCTTTTTATGTGTAATTTAAAGCATTTTCTTCCACTGACACACTGGAAACAGGCTACTTTCTGTGGTAAAAGATCAGTGCAGTATATGATTTTCACTGTCTGCCAATTTACATTCAGGCGTCCAGGAGTAGTGTCAGATGTTTCTGCATCAAACTTGCCGTCTCTCGCATCTCTGTGGCATTTCTTTTGTTTTTTGCATGTCATTCCGTTCATTCATTGTGTGTAAAGCCGGTATTTCTGCACAGTTGCAGATAAAGATTAGGCTACACTATTGTTCTGAGCCTTGATAGATAAGACATTCCACTGGTTGTCTGGTTTTGGTACATCTCTGCAAATATAGTTGATTCGATTTTTAAAATACCACTATCCCATTCTATGGAGCCCCAAAGTGATCAATATAAAATATAACATTCGGAAATGTAAAGAATTAACTACAAAATTGTGAGATGTTATTACAGATTGTTGAAACTCAACTCCCTATGATAGACTTGCATCATTCAGATAACTGGTATTTGTTGTTCTTTTTTTCTTTTTTTATCAGAGCTCAACATACAAGAAGAGGTCAGTTCTTCTGCTGGGCCTTCCTCATGATCTCAAAGAGGATCCCTCGTGTCTTTTCAAGACTGTAGCTGTGTCTCAATTCAGGGGCTGCATCCTTGGATGCTGCATTCGTAGACCGGTTGCGTCACAGCGCGGCGACTAGGCTGTCCCGATCCGCATGTTTGTTGAAGACTCCTTCAAATGCAGCCGACGAATGCGGCCTTCGGCCCCCAGATTCGGAGGACGCATCTCATGGAGCCTTCGCAGCCCAGCATATCCCGAGATGCATTGCGTGCTGGTGAAGATTTTATTTGAACCAACATGGCGGCGATTGATGCGGGAGCTGGAGAAGCGGCAGTATTCACTTTTAAATGTATAAGTAAGCATCTAATTGTGGAACAGCGAGCGGCAATCCCACTTGGGAAAACCCATCCTGTGGCCCTTTGCTCTTCTGCTCATGGAAGCATTTTGTACAATGAAACTCTCACGACTTTCTAAAAATACAGGCACGTCAAGGCCCATCGTAAACATCTTAAAGGAACGCTAGCGTTGGCTGAAAACCTCATATCTACAAACCTCAACACTCAGTGTCTCGAGTTCCGTCAGTGTTCTGGAGTTTAAAAGACAAATTCTGTTATATTTAATTACTTGTGTTTGTACATTCTTCATAAAACAATCAAAGGGTTTCATTAGTAACAAGATTGCAAATTGGATGAGGAATACTGTTGTGGAATATTTCTGACTTCGGGAGAAGAAAGTGAAGGTTTTCAGTCAATGTCAAATAAAACAGAGTCTGATGAATGATCAAAGTTGTGATGTCAATTTATTTGCCTGCAGGCAAAGAGATGTTCACAGACACGTATTGCAGTCTTGTGATAAATGCCCCCCGAATCATCTCCGTACATTTTTATGTTTATTTATAGGCAGGAGAAAACCTTAAATGAAGCTCACATCAGCCCCCCCCCCCGCCCCCCCCCCCCCGTTCAGTATCACACTGAATGGGAGCAGGAGAAAACCTTAAATGAAGCTCACATTAGCCCCCCCCCCCCCCCCCCCCATTCAGTATCACACTGAATGGGAGCAGGAGAAAACCTTAAATGAAGCTCACATTAGCCCCCCCCCGTTCAGTATCACACTGCTGGATCTGTTCCTCCAGCTGGCTCAGGTCTTTGGTGGACTTTTCCTCCACATGGTTGCACATAGGAAGGTTTGCGAGTTGCTCTATCAGACTGCTGATCTCGTCGTCATTTTGAGTGAGAATCGTTAGCCATTCAAGTACTTTTTGGGGATGTCCTTGACAGTCCCTAGGCATGTTTTTCTCTTTCAACAGGAGTTCTGTCCCCTGGATCAATTGTGTCGTAGTCAGGACCGTCAATTTTCCTATCAGCAATTCTCTGGATATCAGATCCATCTTCTTGCTATTCAGGTTTTCAGTCAGGTTCTTCCTCTCGGTTTTCTCACGCTGGAGTTCACCTTCTTTCCTACTCAGGTGGCATTTTGTCTTTTTGAGCTCCTGAGAAAGACTTTCCTTTGCTTTTCTTAGATCCCGGATCTCAGAGTCCCTCTGCTGGATCTCAGAGTCCCTCTGCTGGATCTCAGAGTCCCTCTGCTGGATCTCAGAGTCCCTCTGCTGGATCTGTTCCTCCTTATTTATAGGCTCACATTAGCCCCCCCCCCGTTCAGTATCACTCTGAATGGGAGCAGGAGAAAACCCTAAATGAAGCTCACATTAGCCCCCCCCCCCCCCCCCCCCCCGTTCAGTATCACTCTGAATGGGAGCAGGAGAAAACCCTAAATGAAGCTCACATTAGCCCCCCCCCCCCCCCCGTTCAGTATCACTCTGAATGGGAGCAGGAGAAAACCCTAAATGAAGCTCACATTAGCCCCCCCCCCCCCCCCGTTCAGTATCACTCTGAATGGGAGCAGGAGAAAACCCTAAATGAAGCTCACACATTCAAATGATGATCTTCCTTCCTGCCTTTCTCTCGCTTTCTTTTGTTTTCCTTTCTTTTTTGTCATCATCTTGAGCAACTCCGTTTCTCGATGCTCCATCTTCTTGCCAAAGAACCCTCTGCGCTTCTGCTTTTGTTCTAAACAGATGTCCTCCAGGAGCTTGTTGACTTTGTTCAACCTTTCTATTTCTATCAGATACCTCTCAGTCATGATCATGTTTTTAAACTTCCCCTCTTGGTGTTCCGTTTCCACCTGTCCCAATTTCTCGCTCAATTCTTGTGTTTTGGCCAGCTCCTTTTCAAAATTCTCTTTGAGGGCTTTGTGGTTGGACTGCCAAGCTGCTATTCTGTCGTTTATGGTCCATTCTTTCTGTGCCAGGTCCGTGGTGGACTTCTTCTCCGGAGCGTCATACTTTTCCTGCCAGGTTTTCTCAAGCTGGAGGAGTTCAACTTCTTTCCTGTTCAGCTGGCATTTCTTAATTTTGAGCTCCTCAAAAAGACTTTCCTTTGCTTTTCTTAGATCCAGGATCTCAGAGTCCCTCTGCTGGATCTCAGAGTCCCTCTGCTGGATCTCAGAGTCCCTCTGCTGGATCTGTTCCTCCATCTGGTTCACCTTCCTCTGGTGCTCAGCCTGAAGTGTGTTCAAGCGGTGTTTTGTCAGAGTGTTGTATTTAGCAAGCTCCAGAGCGTGGCGTTTAGCAGTCAACTTATTTATCATGCAGCTGATCTCTTCAATAGATTGAGTGAGAGACGTTTCCAGAATACAGGTATGTACTTCTTGGGGATGTCCATGAAGATCCTCATCCTCATTTGTTTGGTTGTATATTCTATCCATGGAACTTTCTGTCGCAGACATGATACAAAAACGTACTTTTACTTGATGCAAAAAAGACTTGTCTGTTTAAGACTGTAGAAGCTTTGGTGGACTGTGGAGTGAATGTGTGAACTGTGGGTCAGTTGTTTTTATGTCCTCTCACAGAGTTCTTTATGATGTCACAGAGAGTTCTTTATGATGTCACACAGAGTTCTTTATGATGTCACAGAGAGTTCTTTATGATGTCACAGAGAGTTCTTTATGATGTCACAGAGAGTTCTTTATGATGTCACACAGAGTTCTTTATGATGTCACAGAGAGTTCTTTATGATGTCACAGAGAGTTCTTTATGATGTCACACAGAGTTCTTTATGATGTCACAGATGGAACCCAGCTGCATGTACAATAGCATTCCATCCCCATGGATACATTAAGGACTACAAACCAACATGGCGTCCAGTCAAAGACTACACTGTAAAATGTGATTTTACTTGTTTGTTAATTTTAGAATATTATTCTGTCAGTATGACAAAAGATTATTGAAGTTGTCGTGATAGCACGGAATTACTAGTTAGCAACATCTCAATGACAAAACAAATGTTAACCTGAAAATTCACATTTAACTGAATTAGTAGTGTAAATCAACTTGATTAAGGAGGTCGTCATCACATTTTTGCGACTGTTATCAAAGTGCATTATGGGAAATCGGCGGGCGACGTTGACTTTCCTCCCGTCCAGTCAGAGTGGGCCCCGGGACACTTTGTCCTTGAAAAGTTGGGCCCCGAGGTCAAAAAGGTTAAGAACCCCTGCCCTAGTGGACACTAGACAGAATGCAGCTTTAACACATGAAGCTTTGACTTGACTTTCGTTGTGGCCTGCTCTTAAAACAAAACCTCAGAAAACACTGGACAGCACCCGAGGTTTGATCCCGAGGAGGGAGAGAACCAAGTAATCTGAAAGATTTGAGGAGCGAAGTAACCACTGAGCTAAACCAGTGCGTCTGTGTTAACAGGAAATAGACTTTATAAAGACTCTGTAGCTCCTGATAGGAAACATCCTCACTGAGCTAAACCAGTGCAGCAGTTTTAATGTGAAACTGTCTTGATGAACATGAGAGTGCTGCAGAGTCTCCTCTGTGTTCCTGATGACGCAGCAGACAGCAGCAGTCTTTATAAAGTCTACTTCCTGCTGATACAGACGCACTGGTTTAGCTCAGTGGTTACTTCGATCATTTCTCTTTCAGAGAATCCGACTCTCCTCCGCGGAGGCAAGCCGTGTATAGTTGGCATACGCTGACAGCCAATGAAATTGCAGCATTTCATATCGCTGGTTTCAGCTCCTGGACGCAGGTTCGAGTCTAACTGGGGCAAAGCCACTCATCAATGACAAAGAGCTATTCATAAATCAAGAAATGTTTATCCAGCTTTACCTTTTACTGATTGTCACTAGATTGTAGTGGCAGATAGATTATCAAGTACTTGACTTATTTTTGGCTATAAACCTATTATATTGCAGTTTTTACTGTTGACTATAATGATTCACGTATTAATGAGACATGTGAACATTAGTGAATGAAATATATTTATTAAACACAACAGGGACAGTGAATATTGAACACAGAGCCAATAATGCAAGGTCACAAATACACAACACAAATATGTTAAAGAAATATAATAATGACAAAACACTCCCCTTTTCTCTTACTTTCCCTTTTCAACCTCCCATCTCTTTTTTTCTGTCTCATAAAAAGCAGGTCGTCTGCTTCTCCATGCCCTGGTCTTTGTAAAAGGAAAAGACTTTACCAGGGCAGTAAATGTACTTCCCTGTTAGTCCAGGGAACCCCGTGTGGATGTGAGGACTGTTTGGATCCTGCTTCAGATCCATCTGACAGAATCGACACTTGCGACGTGTGGGCTGGGATTCAGTCCTCTTCCTCTTCTGCTGTCCTCTGTCCTCCACCCTTTTCCTTGTAGCATCCAGTTCCAGCTGAAAGAACTTTGGAGGAGGAAGATCAGAGATGCTGTGGATTCATTCTGGCTGGGGAGGGAGACGTCACAATGACACCATCTTCATGAGGTTGCGCACAGGAAAGCAGCCTGTCCAGAGACCCGTGGATTCCAGCTCTGTCTTCATCCAGATCCTCTGCTGCTGTGAACAGGTCCACTGGCTGACTTCATGCTCGTAGCCAGGGAGCTGTGGAGGAGGACGGTGGGGACAGCTAACGGCCTGGGTGATGGCTCACCTAGTCAGACAAGAATAAACGGAGCAAATGAGTACGATTCTGGTTGCGTCTTGATTTAATTTTTTGACGTGAAAAACCTTCTCACACTAACGTTGATCTCTCTGTGCAGGTGACAGTTGAGCGGGCTCTGCAGACGTCTCAGGAGAAATCAGGGGGGCCTCTGACACTACAGAGAATATTAAACATGTTGTCATTATTATTGACAGTAAGATGAAGCAAGGATGTAACATGACAGCTACACTGTAGTCTGTGAAACTCAGCAAGCTGGACACTGGAGTGCTGCCTACCTATTGTCTGAATACAGTGCAGCAGCAACTGTATAGCATTAACAACAGTTTTGATGAACACGACATGAAGTATATTTTTAAGATGCAAATACAGGTCAAATAACACACACCAGGGACTGTGACAGTCGCCTCTGTTGCTGGACGACCCGCTCCTTCTGGCAGCAGACACGTGAGCTCCTGAGGAACAGGCACTGGTCTCCTTACAGTTACAGCTGCAAGGAGAGAAGGATCACAAAACACAATCAATGGTTTATAACAGATATGAGCACAGTGAATATGACAGATGTGTTTACATGTTGGATGTATTTACCATCTACTTGTGAACCCTTCAGATGAGTTGGTGCAGCCAGTGTAGCAGATGGTTCTACAATGGAAAACACCTTGTCAGTAATTTATATTTTGACAAAGAAACACAACTGTTAGTATCGTTACTTCACCTTTCTCAGCCGTATCCAATGACAGACTGTTTCTCACATTAATATATAAAGAATATACTTCATTCATACACGTGTGTTTGTCTTTCAATGGGTTAATATTCAGTGGCCAGTCATTGTGATGTAACCTAGGCAGGTGAAGCAACATGGCACACTTCAAACACATGCATTCAGGTGTTAGTAACACAGCAGTTTCAGACATACATATTGTTTCTTTTTATCCATATAAGGAAACAAAGAGTGCTACGTACCCTCATCATGACTGGTATCAATTCATAGTCACAAGGACAACAAGCAGAACACCTAAACATGAGACAGAACGGTTCAATGCTTCACGTGGGATAAGAAGTCATGGTCCCAGGCTTGTCTGTTGACGGCAGAACGTTTTTGGTGAAAAACCTCTTTCTGTTCCCGGAGCCTGTTGTTGTCTGGCTGTTTGATGATGCAGAAACAGCTGGTAAACAAACAAAAAACATATCATATACACTGAATAGAACACACGATTAACCGGTCAGCAAACCGGCTGAACTGTAACTGATTTTAAATCTTCAGGTGGTAGAAATGAAAGACATCAAATGTTTACTCACAGCTCTGCACATGTGGCTTTGAAGGAGATACTCAGCATCCCTCTCTCCAGCTCTTCATCTTCATCCATCACTGAGATGCAAACAGACGAGAATTAGAACGTCATTAAATGAATATCTTCTTGCACTTCTTGTACATAAACATTATTTTAACAGTGATGGAGAAAGTCTACACATCTTGTACTTCAGTAAGAAAATATGTATTAATACCACCACATGGTGTAAATACTCTTTAAGTGAAAGTCCTGCATTCAAATCTTACTTACTCAAAGTCTGACTTCAGTAAAAGTACAAAAAAGCATGTGTTCATCACTTTAATGACTTTATATACTGCTGGTAGTTTAATCTGTAATAACACATTTATTAGTTGAGTATATTTTGTCTGATATCCTGAATCTGCCAAGTAACTAACGTTAGTAACTAATGCTGTCAAACACACGTGGAGCAGTTAATGTACATAACTATGAACTACATGCATTAATGACGATACGTGACGTGATACAACGGAGACGTGCATGTTTATTTAACGTTAACGTGATTCACATGAACCACCGGGTCCGGTCACAGCTTGTTGTTCTTTTGTTACGTGTCCGTAAAGTAACAGAGTATATCTTACGTTCACCACAACCTCAACCGGCCGCTGCTCAGCCTCTGTGTTCACTGACATGCATAGTAAACGCCAACTCATTTTATTTGAATGCACGTTCGTGTTAACTTGTGATACTTTTGGTCACAAAAACGCATCAAAGTCGGACATGAATTAACCGGTATGAACCGTTAACGGCTCCAGATTACGTTACGTTGTAAGATAACGAACTCATACAGAAGTCCGACTTCGACACAATAACACAAAAAAAACACAACTAACTTTATCTTTGAAGCTTTCAAGTGAATGTCAGACAGCCCAGACTAATTGTCATGACATTTTAATTCATTGTTATTCATCTTAATGACTTACCGTTCAACGTAGTGTCCACCCAGCGAATAGATCCGGAAAATGCGGGCTGTCGATGCTCTTTCCAGGCTCCGAGTGACTGACAAACACCGGAGAAAATCTTTCTCTCGCAAAACGGCACCACAGCGCTGCTGCTGGTGGTGGCCAAAGATATATTACATCCGTACTGGTTTAGGACTACCATTGAAAATGAATGGGAAACGGTTTAGGGAGTTTTAGCTAAAGAATCCCCGGGTGCCGCCCGCGCGCCGCCCCGCGCGCCGGCAAGTACTGTTTCTGCCAAATAGTTTAAAGTAGACTTGAAGAACAGATCCTCTCTGGTTCCTGTTATTCTAGTCTGAAGAAGAACATGTGAGTCTCAAAGTTTTGTCCTAAAAGCAGACAAAAACAAAAGTGAACTCAAAGCTGAAGTGTCTTCAAGCTTCCATCACCATCTTGGTTTTTGGTCGTCGCCATCTTGGATTTTTGCAACCAGAAGTGACACTATAGAGCAGGGATTCCCAAAGTGGGGTGCGCGCACCCCTGGGGGTGCGCGAGCTGCCTCTAGGGGGTGCGCGAGAGGAAAAGTGTAATGGCGGTCTGATGGTGTAATAATATTAAATGTAAAAAAAAAATGTAATTTTAATTTAAAAACTGTCAGGTGGGACATCTGAAGCTATCAGTCGTAAAAGAGGAGAGGGACAGAGAGAGAGAGAGGAATCGGAGGCGAGGGGAACGGAGAGGTGCGTGGGGAGAGACCGGGAGAAGAAATCGAGTCAGAGGAAGATGAGACGGAGGAAGGAGGAAGGGATTGCACAGACAAATCGGGAGCACATCGGCCCATCACGGAGTCAAGGTGAAAAAGAGGAAACGAGAGTGAGCATCAGACTGGGAAAAAAAGAGGAAATATGATGAAAAGTATGTGTGTCTGGGCTTCACTTGGATTGGCAACGCAGATTCCCCAAAGCCACAGTGCGTGGTGTGCAGTGAGGTTCTGGCTAACAGTCTGAAGCTCTTATTTACGTCACCACCTGAACACCAAGCATGCCAGTGCAAGTCAAAAGCCCCTTACATTGTTTATATCGAAATTGGAGGAGTTACAAAACAGCCAAAACAACTGCAGTCTCATTCATGTGTTGGTCTATAAATGACGCACTACGGGCTTCATATCTGGTTACAGAATAGCGAGAAAGGGGCTACCGCACACAATCGCCGAAGACGTGAGCTTGCCAGCTGCCAGAGAGATGGTGGAATGTATGATTGGAGAGAAAGAAGCAAACAAGTTGGACATGATCCCGGTGTCCAACAACACTGTGTCGCGCCGCATCGATGCTTTGTCCGAAGACATCCTGGCTTCATTAGTCGCTCATTAATTGTAAATTAAATGTGATAATCTGCCTCTGAGCCTGTGCGTGTGTCCTCACATCCGTGTTGCTCTTTAAAAGTGACGCCTTGTGTCACTGAAAGTTATTGAAACTTTGTTGCAGTGTTTCAGGGCGTTTTCACACCTTCAGTTCGTTTGCTTTGTTGCAGTTGCTCCTTTGTTCGGTTTGTGTTCACACTGCAACATTTAACAGCGGACTAAATCTTGTAAACAAATGCCACGCGCGAGCAAACTGTTCTCTCATTGGTCCGATTCTTATGCGGCTATGAAGGCTTAAAAGGCTCTGTTGCGTCTTTTTTTTTTTTTTTTATTAATGGGGGGGGGGGGGGGGGGGGTGCGAAAACTTTCAGTTTTGCACCTGTGGGCCGCGAGGGCCGCGGGACCGCATAGGTTATCAATTGAAGACACCAGAGATATCACTGTTGTCCATGAGACGCTCAGTTACAATACAGCTTCCCACCACCGGGTGGCGGTAATGCGTCAGTCAGTTGTTTAACAAGCTGCAATAAGCAGAAGAAGACACTCAGCTAGCCGCTAGCCTGTAGCGAAAGTTATGGATAAGTTATTAAAAAGAAAAAATGAAGACGACAGTGGTGCCATACCCCCCAAAAGTCTAAATGTGTGCGCAAGTACAACCCTGACTTTCTTAAGTACGGCTTTGTGAACGGAGGCAACGAGGCAGAGCCGAGTGCTCAGTGTGTGGAATGTGAGCTAATGCTATCAAACGAAGCTCTGAAGCCTTCAGAAATAAAGCGACACCAAGCGACGAAACATCCAACGCTCGTGGGAAAGTCTGTTGGGCTTCTTGTTGTGTATGCAGGTTTACATACACATGATAATAAATGTCTTTGTGATCATCATATATACGTAGTTTTTGCAATTTGCAAAGGCTAAAAATAAAAGTAAAATAATATAAAATCACAATATAAAGGGAGAAACACCTTTAGTGTGTCAGAATATCATGTGGTTACCATGTGTCCATTTGGGTCTCCAAATGTCCTTTTAGAGCTCCGCCTGGATCTCTTCATGAAGAAACTCTGTAGAATGGTCATACTTTGTCCAATATTCTTCAAATTTGAGGCAGTTGTTCACTGATAGTGTAGTTACAGCCCTACACTGTCCTTTACCTGTACAGATACAGCCACCGGCAGTTATTTATACTGAAAGATACTTTTTTATTTTATGCGGACAAAAATCTTAAATTTTTACTGACTCCAAAGGCCCACTGCTCTGTTTCTGTATGACCTGCAGGTTGTCTGACACTTTTGATGCATATAGTCAGAGTGGGCCCCGGGACACTTTGTCCTTGAAAAGTTGGGCCCCGAGGTCAAAAAGGTTAAGAACCCCTGGTCTAGGGTGACCAGACGTCCGGATTTAGGCCGGACACTGGATTTTCAATGCTCTGTCCGGTGTACGGCGCAGCATCAAGCCGGACGAGTATTTGTCCTCCTTTTTGGAGTTCCACTGGGCCTATAGAGCCGCGCGATAGAATATTTTGCTGGAACGCAGTCTAACAAATGATTGGTTAAAAGCGTTGTCAAATAAATATCTGATAGGCTTAGGTTAGGTTCTAGCCCTATATCATTGGTTAAAAACGTAAACAAGGCTCCGTGTGCTGGCTACCTCATATCTACGCACTGAGGCCGACTGACAGCCGATCATTCGGCTGATCAGTCGCCTCAATCATCAGAAACCGACGTCGCTTCACGTGACGCTTCAGAGGAAAGACTGCGGTCAAGTCAGCAGCCACTCAGATCTCCGTGGTCAACTCAGCAGACACTTACATGTGAGTGTACCTATTTGCTAAAATTCACGGTAAACGCAACCAAACGGCACAGATCGGAATAATAAAAGGTATTTTCTCAATAAGCTCAGACAATGACTGATATGTATGTGTTGAGGACATCGTTGACTCCACCCATACTGAAAATTTGACATTTTTATTGTACCAATTAAGAGATATTTCAAAGTAAATGTACATTTGAGTCGAGAAAATGCATGCATACCTCTTTCTACCACTTCATACTGCCGATGTACAAATTAGTCTGATGAAAAAAAAGACACTGCACACAAGTCCCCAATCGACTGAATCACTTTAGAAATTCTTTACTTTTTGAGCCGTTAAATGTTAACCAAATTAGTTTGGTTTTCTTTATGCTTTTAAAACATTCATTTGTCTGTTTATTATTTATTATTTACGTGACCTGTGATTTAATTTGTACATTTTAAGTCCACAAATGTTATGCTTTGTGGCACTCAGCACAGTGGTCAGTTTTTGAACACCACAATGTTGAATAAATACAAATACTGTGAACAAACACTTTTTGACTCTTTAAGACTATGTTTTCCTATTCTGTGACACATACATCATGTAGCAATCACACAAAGTTGTATTGTAGAGGGGAGCACGCCAGAGTCCTTTATTATTATTCACAGCTTCACTAAATACCGCAGTGTCTCCTGTTTGCTGCTGTGGATGTGGTCACCCTAGTGTCGTCGTCGGCTCAGACTGTTTTCGAGGTGAGTGAAATCACAAGTGTTTATATATAAGTGATATATAAGTTTATATATGTGATGTATGAGCTATTATGCCATCGCAGGGACCAACATTAAGAGCCAGTAAAAAGTTACAACGGGCCAGTGAAGTTAAATGACGTTACAATCAGCCAGTTGCCAAACCTCGAAAAAGTAAACCAATAATTTCATTTAAACCATGAACATGACAAGGAAGTTGTGCTCCGCCATGGCAGTCATGACTTGCACGAGCGTAATTGGAAATCACAAACCTCAGACGCAGTCATCTCTATCACCTAACGAGTTGATTGCCAGGCAATCTGTCGTCTTAAAACTTAACGATGTCAGCGAACCGACAGCTGATCTCAAACATGCTAAAGTAGGTCTGCGTGGTTTGGCTCTTTGCTGCTTCTCATTTAGAAGGCTGCAGTTATGTTTACTTCTGTCTAGATCAATACAGATGGTAATGTCAGCAGCCTGTGCTAAAGACTGCATGTAGGGTTTTACCAAACCACACCGCTAGAGTGGCTTGAGAGCTGATTTTCAGTTTTTGACATTTCATAGTGCTTTTTATGTGTAATTTAAAGCATTTTCTTCCACTGACACACTGGAAACAGGCTACTTTCTGTGGTAAAAGATCAGTGCAGTATATGATTTTCACTGTCTGCCAATTTACATTCAGGCGTCCAGGAGTAGTGTCAGATGTTTCTGCATCAAACTTGCCGTCTCTCGCATCTCTGTGGCATTTCTTTTGTTTTTTGCATGTCATTCCGTTCATTCATTGTGTGTAAAGCCGGTATTTCTGCACAGTTGCAGATAAAGATTAGGCTACACTATTGTTCTGAGCCTTGATAGATAAGACATTCCACTGGTTGTCTGTTTTGGTACATCTCTGCAATATAGTTGATTCGATTTTTAAAATACCACTATCCCATTCTATGGAGCCCCAAAGTGATCAATATAAAATATAACATTCGGAAATGTAAAGAATTAACTACAAAATTGTGAGATGTTATTACAGATTGTTGAAACTCAACTCCCTATGATAGACTTGCATCATTCAGATAACTGGTATTTGTTGTTCTTTTTTTCTTTTTTTATCAGAGCTCAACATACAAGAAGAGGTCAGTTCTTCTGCTGGGCCTTCCTCATGATCTCAAAGAGGATCCCTCGTGTCTTTTCAAGACTGTAGCTGTGTCTCAATTCAGGGGCTGCATCCTTGGATGGCTGCATTCGTAGACCGGTTGCGTCACAGCGCGGCGACTAGGCTGTCCCGATCCGCATGTTTGTTGAAGACTCCTTCAAATGCAGCCGACGAATGCGGCCTTCGGCCCCCAGATTCGGAGGACGCATCTCATGGAGCCTTCGCAGCCCAGCATATCCCGAGATGCATTGCGTGCTGGTGAAGATTTTATTTGACCAACATGGCGGCGATTGATGCGGGAGCTGGAGAAGCGGCAGTATTCACTTTTAAATGTATAAGTAAGCATCTAATTGTGGAACAGCGAGCGGCAATCCCACTTGGGAAAACCCATCCTGTGGCCCTTTGCTCTTCTGCTCATGGAAGCATTTTGTACAATGAAACTCTCACGACTTTCTAAAATACAGGCACGTCAAGGCCCATCGTAAACATCTTAAAGGAACGCTAGCGTTGGCTGAAAACCTCATATCTACAAACCTCAACACTCAGTGTCTCGAGTTCCGTCAGTGTTCTGGAGTTTAAAAGACAAATTCTGTTATATTTAATTACTTGTGTTTGTACATTCTTCATAAAACAATCAAAGGGTTTCATTAGTAACAAGATTGCAAATTGGATGAGGAATACTGTTGTGGAATATTTCTGACTTCGGGAGAAGAAAGTGAAGGTTTTCAGTCAATGTCAAATAAAACAGAGTCTGATGAATGATCAAAGTTGTGATGTCAATTTATTTGCCTGCAGGCAAAGAGATGTTCACAGACACGTATTGCAGTCTTGTGATAAATGCCCCCCGAATCATCTCCGTACATTTTTATGTTTATTTATAGGCAGGAGAAAACCTTAAATGAAGCTCACATC